>NC_044388.1:44481897-44803420 GCF_006542625.1 Nomascus leucogenys | reverse complement strand
ACTTTAGGGTTTTAGGGTACATATGCACAATGTGCAGGTTTTTACATATGTATCCATGTGCCATGTTGATTTCCTGCACCCATTAACTCGTTATTTAGCATTAGGTGTATCTCCTAATGCTGTCCCTCCCCCCTCCCCCCACCCCACAACAGTCCCCGGAGTGTGATGTTCCCCTTCCTGTGTCCATGAGTTCTCATTGTTCAATTCCCACCTATGAGAGAGAACATGCGGTGTTTGGTTTTTTGTCCTTGCGATAGTTTACTGAGAATGATGTTTTCCAGTTTCATCCATGTCCCTACAAAGGACACGAACTCATCATTTTTTATGGCTGCATAGTATTCCATGGTGTATATGTGCCACATTTTCTTAATCCAGTCTATCGTTGTTGGACATTTGGGTTGGTTCCAACTCTTTGCTATTGTGAATAGTGCCGCAATAAACATACGTGTGCATGTGTCTTTATAGCAGCATGATTTATAGTCCTTTGGGTATATACCCAGTAATGGGATGGCTGGGTCAAATGGTATTTCTAGTTCGAGATCCCTGAGGAATCGCCACACTGACTTCCACAATGGTTGAACTAGTTTACAGTCCCACCAACAGTGTAAAAGTGTTCCTATTTCTCCACATCCTCTCCAGCACCTGTTGTTTCCTGATTTTTTAATGATGGCCATTCTAACTGGTGTGAGATGGTATCTCACTGTGGTTTTGATTTGCATTTCTCTGATGGCCAGTGATGATGAGCATTTCTTCATGTGTTTTCTGGCTGCATAAATGTCTTCTGAAGCCAGCATCGTCCTGATACCAAAACCTGGCAGAGACATAACCAAAAAAGAGAATTTCAGACCAATATCCTTGATGAACATTGATGCAAAAATCCTCAATAAAATACTGGCAAACCGAATCCAGCAGCACATCAAAAAGCTTATCCACCATGATCAAGTGGGCTTCATCCCTGGGATGCAAGGCTGGTTCAACATACGCAAATCAATAAATGTAATCCAACATATAAACAGAACCAAAGACAAAAACCACATGATTATCTCAATAGATGCAGAAAATGCCTTCGACAAAATTCAACAACCCTTCATGCTAAAAACTCTCAATAAATTAGGTATTGATGGGACGTATCTCAAAATAATAAGAGCTATCTACGACAAACCCACAGCCAATATCATACTGAATGGGCAAAAACTGGAAGCATTCCCTCTGAAAACTGGCACAAGACAGGGATGCCCTCTCTCACCGCTCCTGTTCAACATAGTGCTGGAAGTTCTGGCCAGAGCAATCAGGCAGGAGAAGGAAATAAAAGGTATTCAATTAGGAAAAGAGGAAGTCAAATTGTCCCTGTTTGCAGATGACATGATTGCATATCTAGAAAACCCCATTGTCTCAGCCCAAAATCTCCTTAAGCTGATTAGCAACTTCAGCGAAGTCTCAGGATACAAAATTAATGTACAAAAATCACAAGCATTCTTGTACACCAATAACAGACAAACAGAGAGCCAAATCATGAGTGAACTCCCATTCACAATTGCTTCAAAGAGAATAAAATACCTAGGAATCCAACTTACAAGGGATGTGAAGGACCTCTTCAAGGAGAACTACAAACCACTGCTCAATGAAATAAAAGAGGATACAAACAAATGGAAGAACATTCCATGCTCATGGGTTGGAAGAATCAATATCGTGAAAATGGCCATACTGCCCAAGGTAATTTATAGATTCAATGCCATCCCCATCAAGCTACCAATGACTTTCTTCACAGAATTGGAAAAAACTACTTTAAAGTTCATATGGAACCAAAAAAGAGCCCGCATCGCCAAGTCAATCCTAAGCCAAAAGAACAAAGCTGGAGGCATCACGCTACCTGACTTTAAACTATACTACAAGGCTACAGTAACCAAAACAGCATGGTACTGGTACCACAACAGAGACATAGATCAATGGAACAGAACAGAGCCCTCAGAAATGATGCCGCATAGCTACAACTATCTGATCTTTGACAAACCTGACAAAAACAAGAAATGGGGAAAGGATTCCCTATTTAATAAATGGTGCTGGGAAAACTGGCTAGCCATATGTAGAAAGCTGCAACTGGATCCCTTCCTTACACCTTATACAAAAATTAATTCAAGATGGATTAAAGACTTATATGTTAGACCTAAAACCATTAAAATCCTACAAGAAAACCTAGGCAATACCATTCAGGACATAGGCGTGGGAAAGGACTTCATGTCTAAAACACCAAAAGCAATGGCAACAAAAGCCAAAATCGACAAATGGGATCTCATTAAACTAAAGAGCTTCTGCACAGCAAAAGAAACTATCATCAGAATGAACAGGCAACCTACAAAATGGGAGAAAATTTTTGCAACCTACTCATCTGACAAAGGGCTAATATCCAGAATCTATAATGAACTCAAACAAATTTACAAGAAAAAAACAAACAACCCCATCAAAAAGTGGGCAGAGGACATGAACAGACACTTCTCAAAAGAAGACATTTATTCTTAATTTTTAATGTAGATTTTTTTAAGTCTACAGACAAGTTTATCAATCTTTCTGATTATATTTTCTTTAATTTGTATAGTGGAAATAATATCCTAACCATAAAATGATTCTAGAAATTTCTACCAAATGACCATTACATAGCCAACACTGATCTAGGTGCTGGGGTTGTAAAAATGATGGAGCCAAAATTCCTGCCTTCGTTGAGTTTGCAATCTAGTCACAGCAGATTTACAATAATCAACATAAATGGTCTACTAATTAAATAAATAAGCTGTTTCAGATAGTGATAGGTTCATGAAGAAAAAAAAATAGGACAATTGAAAATTGAGTGCCCATTCACGTGAGGGGTGCCTGTTTAAACTTAGTTTCAGATGAAGACTTCAGGAGGAGGCATTAGAAATGAAATGAAATGATAAGAAAGAGACAGTCCTAGGCATGTGTGGGGAAGCCTCATTGCAAGTCGAGATAATAATGGTGAGTGCAAAGACTTGGAAATCAGAGCAGGCTTGGTGGGTTCCATGACAGAAAGAAGGCCAGTCTGACTCAAGTATGGCAGGTGATGCAGAATGCAACCTTGGGAATATAACAGGACCAGATCCCATGGTTCTTTATAAATCATGAGGAGGAGTTTGGATTTCAAACTTTAGAACTTTTGGAAAGTTTCCAGTGAGAAGATGATATGTTCACTTTGTCTGCTTGGTGGAAAAATGGCTTGGAAGTGGGTCTAAATAGAAGCAAAAGAACAAGATAGGAGGCTATTAGTAGAACCTGGCAGAGAGAATATGGTAGATATGTCTAGGGTTATAGCCGCAGACTCTATTTTGTGGTTACATTAGTTATAGTTAAATTTATAGTTATCTGAAAATAACCTGTTTATTATAGTTAACTTTTATTCCGTCTTGAAGTAAACTATAGAGTTCTCTCTCTCTTTCTCTCTCTCTCTTCCTCTCTCTCTCCTGCTACAATGTCTCTCTTTCTGTGCCAGTGTCAGCATTTTGACTATTGTAGCTTGAAAATGTTTCAATTTACTAGTAAATCCCCCATCGTTACTTTTGTTTTCAAAATTTTCTTTGCTAATACATTTTCTTCTTTTTTTTTCAGATGATCCTTGAACATTTACTCGAATCTCTTTTACCAGTACACACACACACACACACACATATATGCACACACACACACATGCACACACACACACAGGTCTGTGAGATTTTGAATGGTAATGCATTAAAACTATTTGTAAATGTTGTGGTTCTGGGGGGAACTGGGCTCAGCTACTTGGTTTTCTTTTTTTTTTTTAGGAAATAAAGATGCATGCACTTTATTTTTCGCAGCACTTTTTTTAAATTTTATTATTATTATACTTTAAGTTTTAGGGTACATGTGCACAATGTGCAGGCTTCTTCTCACTCATAGGTGGGAATTGAACAATGAGAACACATGGACACAGGAAGGGGAACATCACACACCATGGTTTTCTATTCTAATTTTTCAAATGCTTGAAGGCAGGCGTTGTTAGGGGCTTCAGTCATCTAAAGCTCAAATTGGTTGCATATCACAAGATAAACTCATTCACGTGGCTGAAAGATCATGCTGGCATTGGCTGGAAATGTAGGTGGAGCTTGTGCATATGGTCTTTCCTTGTGCTTTTCACACTAAGGCAAACGGATTCCGAAAAGGAATCCCCCAAGAACAAATTCTCCAAGATATCCAGACAGAGGCTGTAATGATGCTTATATGAGTTTGAGTCATCAGTAATAGACAGAGGCTGTAACGATGCTTACATGAGTTTGAGTCATCAATAATAGACTGTCACATCTCCCACATTCTATTGGCCAAATGAGTTTGTTAAGGTCAGCAAGGATTCAAGGGAAAGATAACGAGACCACAACTTCTGATGGAGAAGTGGCAAGGTCCTTTCCAGAAGATCACACAGGATGGGATACCGTGGCTCTCCTTGGTTACAGTCTGCCAGAATCCACCTCCTCAGTCCACAACAATTCACATCCTTCCCACCTGCAAAATACACTTACCACTCTAAGATCCCTGTAATTTTATCCCAATGCAGTGATCTTGAAATAAAGGATCTCTTCAGACAAATCAAATGCAGATGTAGAAGAGGTTTATGGGTATAATTCCTCAAGAACATTTTCTTCCTGTCTGAAAACCTGTAAACAAGTTAGCTGCTCCTGTGCACACACCCAACATACAAGGGTGATCAGGAAAAGAATTGTTATTGGTTAAATTGTGCCCCTCGAAATTCATATGTTGAAGCTGTAATCCCCAGTACCTCAGAATGTGAAATGATTTGGAAGTAGAGTCATTGCATATGTAAATAGGATGAGGTCATACTAGAGTAGGGTAGGCTTTTAATCCAATACACCTGGCATTCTTATAAAAGGGGGAAACTTTGACACAGACATACATAGAAGAAAGACAATCTGAAGAGGAACAGGGAGAAGATGGTCATCCATAAGCCAAGGAGAGAGGCTTGGAACAGATTCCTTCCTCACAGCCCTCAGAAGGAACCAACTCTGCCAACACCTTGATTTTGGAAGTCCAGCCTCCAGAACTGTGAAGCAAAAAATTTCTGTTGTCTAAGCCACCCAGCTGGTGGCACTTTGTTATAACAGCTGGCAAACTAATACAAAAATAATTGACGCTGAGCATACACCTGTAGTCCCAGCTACTGGGGAAGTTGAGGCAGGAGGCTTTGTTGAGCCCTGGAGTTTGAGGCCAGCCTGAACAACATAGAGAGACTCTGTCTCTAAAATATAAATATAAAAATAAAGACAAAAAATAATTAAAATAGACACTCTTATTGGAAAAGAAAAGAAATAGGGGACATATAGCAGCCATTAGTCCACAGCAATTCCAAAATTTCATCAGAAATGTATCACTAACATCTTAATTAGATGCTCCTTGGATCTGTTTTTTCGTTGATCTTAGTTCTGCTCTTAGGACTCTAAGCTCTGCACTCTGAAATATCTCTTCTTTCTCATAAGAAATGGCTTACTTTAGGCCGGATGCAGTGGCTCACGCCTGTAATCCTAGCACTTTGGGAGGCCAAGGCGGGTGGATGATCTGAGGTCAGGAGTTCGAGACCAACATGGTCAACATGGTGAAACCCCATCTCTACTAAAAATCCAAAAATTAGTGGGGCGTGGTGGCTCACACCTATAATCCCAGCCACTTGGGAAACTAAGGAAGGAGAATCGCTTGAACCCAGGAGGTGGAGGTTACAGTGAGCTGAGATGGTGCCAATGAACTCCAGCCTGGGCGACAGAGCAAGACTCTGTCTCAAAAAAAAAAAAAAAAGGTTATTTTTTGCAGATGAGTAATTTTCTCTAATTGCTTCCTTCAGGAAGTTAGGAGTTCAAAGATGCTTTTTGTCTCTATCCTTTTTAATCCAAGAATTGAATGCTTCTGCTAGTATAATTATAGTAAAACATCTTATAGGTTTTCTGTAAATCTCATTAGGGCTCATTCCGTTAAACAAAATCCATTCCTCCACATTCTGGCTTAGGCTGAGAATCTGGATGCTGTAAGACAAAACCCTTATATTTCTTAGACAACTTTTGGTTTAGTTGAAAGGGTTTATGAGGCATGTACTTAAATCATTTTGAGGTTTTAATAAAGGATCTTATAGCCAAACTCTTGATTTTTTTCTTTATCCTGAGGTTATTTCTTACTTCGAGAGTCTTTTTCCATGTAGAGAAGTTAGAAATAAAAAATAGTTTTAGTTTCAAATCCATCAAGGCCTGACTCCTGAATATTGTTTCCAACTTCTGCTTAAAAACAGATGTAGTACTTTATTTTAGCTTATCTTTATCTATTGATACCTTATCATATGTAGCTAAAATAAATTAATTGGCATTTCTAGTTCATTAGTCATATTTTCTATTTTCTATGTTACCACAGACCATAGTTTTGGTAAAATTTCTGCCGTTACATAACACAAATTTCTTTGTATTCAGTGTTCAATGACAATTTTCTTACTATCCTTTAATGCTACTATCAAAGGCATTCCAATTTTTGCCCACTACATAATCCCAAAGAGAACGCTCCATGTTTTAGTTTCACATTATGACAATACCATAATTCCAGGCACCAACTTAGGCATTGGATGGGGCGATTTAGATATCAAATCAGGCAAGCAAAACTACTAAGAATGACATGGAATAAGAAATTTTTTATAGGAATTAGACCTTACTCATTTGTGAGAGCTGGTAAAGACATATGGGAAGACCGTCCCTTGAATTCAGTGGTGGGAATAAGCTTCCTGTAGGTCAGTAGAACCAAACTCGAAGTGACTCAGGGGAGAGTGAAGGCAAGCAGAACTTGGTGTGGGGGACGAATTGGAACTTACAAAGATACTTGCAATCTGTGTCTCTCACCACCTCTGACCTTGACAGTGTCAGTGACCTGCAACAGAAATAAGGGTACTTTGCTGCAGATTTGCATACATACACCTGATTTGTGGTCCAAAGAAGCAAAAATACTAGATCCAGTGGAAGCTGGAAAAGCTGGATGAGCTGAGACCAAGCACTGCCCCACGATAATACAGTCAGCTGATCAGAGATCCACCAAGGGACCTGGCACCCTGCATCTCTGGACTGCAATGGCAACTTCATCACTATCACCTTCCAATAAAAATGCTCAAACAAAAGGTAGTTGTGCTCTGTTTATATAGTTGAAGGCAGGAGAAGGGCATACATTGATTAAAATCTGATGTCTGTAGTCATAATTCACACAATGGACTTTTTATTATGAGACCAAACTCTAAGAGGATATGGAATCTGTTGATGTAATGGTTTCCTCAGAATTCATGGGGTAATAAGGAATTTGTATGTTATGGATTTTCAATTTTTGCTTCAGCTTCAAGAAACTCACAATTAAATTGTGACATTCAATTTTTGCAAATATCTTTAGTCAACATTTCCTAGCTTAATAACTGCTTCCCTTTCCTTATGACTTTTTACATTTTATGTTCATTATTTTAATTATTTAACATTTAATTTTGTAGGTCAGGCACGAACTTAGGCATTAGACAGGGCAATTTAGGTATCTCAAATAACTACTGGAAGTAGGTTGAATAGAAATATAATGTGTTTTTTTATGGTAGTTTTATAGCTGTTGCCAAGGTTTTCTCTCTTTTCCTACATCTGGTTGACTCATTTCTGTTTCCCTTTGTCTTTCTTTTTTTTTGCTCGTATTTTTGTTTTTGCTTTGCTTTTGTCTTTTATCTTTTGTGCAAAGCTGAGCTCTTAGAATTATGAAAGAGATGTTGGATGAAATTCAAGACTATTATATGATTCTTCAAGAGAGCAATGTCTAGGGGCTCCTTTTCATGCAACAGAGTACTGTAGACAATGTAAAGGAAGATGGCAGAAAATCCTCAAAAGAAGCATGACTCCTCTCCTGAACACTCTAAGCTAGAGTTTCACACACCAATCTTTAGCTTCTCCTTATCTTATACATGGGTAAGTTAATCTCATTATGCACAACCAGAAAAAAAAAGAATATGATGAATTTGAGATTCTCATTGAGAATTAATCATCTGATACTTCCCGTAAATTCAGTGCCATCTCCTGAGTTCTTAGTAGCACGGTACAAGACAAGATAAATTATCAGTGACTTTAGGTAAATTATAGAGATTTACCAATCTTAGACACAAAGCTGAAACTTGTGACATTTGCAAAATGTTCACCAGGCAACATGAAACAATTCCCAATTAAGGTGGAAATCAGCAACCATGAACTCACACAGAAGGCCTTGCTTCATATGTTTTTAAAAACAACTTCCTTGTCTAAAATATTTTTGTACAGGGCCAAGAAACTGAAAGCTGAGGATACATGCTGTCACACACAAACACATGCAAACACACACAGTTGTAAGCCCACACCCCTGTCTTATATCACTCACAGGCTTGCAGCTTTATCTAGGTAAGAAGCAAATGGCAAAAGGGCTCAAAGGTAAGTGTACTCTTTCTCTTTCTTTTTTCCTATCTCTCTCTCTCTCTCTTTCTCTCTTTCTTTTTTTGATGGAGTCTCGCTCTGTCACCCAAGCTGGAAGGCAGTGGCGTGATCCCGGCTCACTGCAACATCTGCCTCCTAGTTCAAGCGATTCTCCCGCCTCAGCCTCCCGAGTAGCTGGGATTACAGGCACCCACCATCATGACTGGCTAATTTTTGTATTTTAGAAGAGACAGGGTTTTGCTATGTTGTCTAGGCTGGTCTTGAACTCCTGGCCTCAAGCAATCCACCTGCCTCTGCCTCCCAAGCTGCTGGGATTACAGGTGTGAGCCACTGTGCCCGGCCCCTCCCTCCCTTCATTCCTTCCTCCCTCCCTCCCTTCTTCTTTTCCTTCCTTCCTTCCTCTCTCTCTTTCTTTCTCTTTCTTTAGTTCTTTCTTTCTTTGCTCCTTCTTTCCTCTCTTCCTTCCTTTTCTTCTCTCCTTCTCTCTTCCTTTCTCTGTCTTTTTAAAAAATATTTCTTGATTGCTCTTGGTTACTGCTCCATCAGACCCTACAATTCCTGAGAAATCAGTTGCTTTTTTGTCTCCCAGAATTATCTACATAGTCCACAATGAATACTAGGTAAATGTTCATTAAATAAATTAGTGGTGTTGAATAGTCTTAAGTGAGCAGAGCCTTGGGTAGGTTTCTGTGTACATTATGTGTATGTAAAAAAGAAAGAGAGATAGAGAGATAAAGAAGAGAAGGTAGAGAATGTAGCAGGCACGGTGGCTCATACCTGTAATCCTAGAACTTCTGGAGGCTGAGGCGGGGGAATTGCTTGAAGCCAGGAGTTTGAGACCAGCCTGGGCAACAAAGTGAGACCTCATCTCTACAAAAAGTAAAAAAATTAGCTGGGCATGGTGGCATGATCCTGTAGTCCCAGTTACATGCGAGGTTGAGGCAGGAGGATTGCTGGATCCCAGGAGTTTGAGGCTGCAGTGAGCCATAACCATGCCAATGCACTCTAGCTTAAGTGACAGAGCAAGACCCTATTTCAAAAAAAAAAAAAGAAAAAAAAAAAGAAAGAAAGAAAAGAAAAGAAAGAGAGAGAAAGAATGTAGTATGGTGGACAGCTTCTAGTGACACCACCCACTAGAATTACTGGAAAACCTTGGCTACCAGAGTTACCTATGCATGCTATTAGAAAGAGACTGTTTTTCTATGAAAAGCAGCTCCATGTAGATAATTGGAAAACAGAAATGATGACAAAGATTCAGACTCCAACACCCACTAAAAGAGCACAAAATTACATTCTGTCAATCTTATTATTCAGAAAAGGATTGTTGGAAAATCTCCTTTTTCTGTGGGCTCTTTTTCTATAGCTGAGAATAATGACCTCTTGAGTTTCGTAACATGGGTAGTTAGACCGTGGAGGCATGAAATCAAGAAAAATAAAGGTCTGCATCTTCTGGTTTGATTGTGAAAGGTCTAATGTAGGGGCCACCTAAATCGGAAAACTATTAATTCTTGTTATCTGTGGTAGTTATGTTCTATAAAGTCACCAGGAACACTGAATTAGTGAATACTGAATCACTGCTCTTAGGGGAAATGTAGGGTGAGGGTCCCACGAGCCTCTGCTCACAACATTTTCATCAACAAATCAATACATACCTTATTTTACATGTGTCTCTGCTTAAAGACACATTATTTAACGTATATTGTTGAATGATTAACACTGAACTCATGGCCAGCAGCACTACATACATTCTTTTTCTTTTTTTTTTTTTTGAGACGGAGTCTCACTCTGTCGCCCAGGCTGGAGTGCAGTGGCGCAATCTCGGCTCACTGCAAGCTCTGCCTCCTGGGTTCACGCCATTCTCCTGCCTCAGCCTCTCCGAGTAGCTGGGACTACAGGCGCCCGCCACCACGCCCTGCTAATTTTTTTGTATTTTTAGTACAGATGGGGTTTCACCATGGTCTCGATCTCCTGACCTCGTGATCCGCCCGCCTCGGCCTCCCAAAGTGCTGGGATTACAAGCGTGAGCCACCGCACCCGGCCTACATACATTCTTGAACAAAGTTGCCTGTCAACATATTTTCTCTGTAAGAGAAATGTCAGCTTTCTTGCCCTTAGGAGGACGGAACGGCACTACCCTGTGGGGGTGAGGGTAACAGAAAAACTACCAGCAAAAAGAACAAAAATGCAGAAAAGGTGGCTCTAAACAGACTGGAAAAAGGACACTTGTTAATAGAGAGTACAGAACATGAGAGCAGAATATCACTTTGTTAGACCTCAGTTTTTCCCCACTTGTGCATGTCTGCAAATGACCAAACGGCACTACAGGTATTGATTGAAGAGTTACAGATACGTTCTAGCTAGTAGGGAAATTCACAAATATGAAATCTTAATAATGAGGATTAACTTTATATACATTAGTGGGCAAGTTGAGATTCCTGAAATTAAATGCAACTGACTGCTTTACATTTCTAACCCTAAGTATTATGCATTAACATGGGTTCAAGTGGAAGCAAAAATAAATGATTCCTACAACATGCTTCCTAGTGTTTTTCCATTTAATGTGTGATGGAAGAAAGGCTTAACTACTTTACATCACAATGAAAATTCTGAAGAAAATGCCTATATCATTTAAGACCTGAAGGCATAAATGAAGAATATAAAATGGTGACTTGACAAGTGAAAACAGAAATGAAGTCTCTTGAGAAAAGTTAAGTCCAGTGCTATTTTTGTGATATTTGAAATGTCCCTGAGTTGGTGCAAGCCATTAGACACTATTTCTGAAAGAGAAATAATTAACATCTAACTGGGCAGAGCTATAGGGATCTTTTTTTTTTTTGATATGGGCAAAAAATCCAAAGAAATGGAACTGTCCCTAGATTAACAGATTGAAGAGTCCTAGAAAGTTTCAATGTAGGGTGGGCGCGGTGGCTCACGCTTGTAATCCCAGCACTTTGGAAGGCCGAGGTGGGCGGATCACGAGGTCAGAGATCGAGACCACGGTGAAACCCCGTCTCTACTAAAAATACAAAAAATTAGCCGGGCGTGGTGGCGGGCGCCTGTAGTCCCAGGTACTCAGAGAGGCTGAGGCAGGAGAACGGCATGAACCCAGGAGGCGGAGCTTGCAGTGAGCCGAGATTGCGCCACTGCACTCCAGCCTGGGCGACAGAGCGAGACTCCGTCTCAAAAAAAAAAAAAAAAGTTTCAATGTAGAACTTTATTTGAATGAGTTAATTATGGCTAGCCCAAGCAGTTTGTAACTCAACATTGCTGAAAATCCTCACGCCTGTAATCCCAGCACTTTGGGAGCCCGAGGTAGGTGGATCACGAGGTCAGCAGATTGAGACCAGCCTGGCCAAGATGGTGAGACCCTGTCTCTACTAAAAATACAAAAATTAGCCAGGACCCGTGGCAGACACCTGTAATCCCAGCTACCTGGGGGGGCTGAGGCAGGAGAACTGCTTGAACCCGGGAGGCTGAGGTTGCAGTGAACCAAGATCATGCCACGGCACCCTAGCCTGGGTGACAGAGCAAGACTCTATCTCAAAACAACAACAACAACAACAAAAACTCCTAAATAATGCAGGAGAGAACAATGAACATAAGGCAACATAGAAACACTGCATGATCTAGATATTTTTATGCACATTTGACACTAGAAGAATTTTATTTTCTTAATGATTGTTAAAAGTATTGTATAAATGAGTAATTATTGCCAAAATTAAAAATAGGACTCATAAAGTTGAAGTGATGCTCCATGCATGGCAGCTATTATTATTTTGAAACCAGCTGCTAACTAAGTAGTACTTCATGGGGAAACAGAGGAGCTTTGTCCAGACAGGCTTCTGAGCAGGAATGGGCATTGCAGCGCACTGCTGTATCATAGCAGAAACTGTAGCCTGCAAATTATCTATTTCCTCCCTTTCATTTCTAAAAAGGCCTAACATCATATTCTCCAAGCCTTGCTTGCAGTGAGATGTGTCCAGGTGACTGTTTTCTGGCCATATAAGTACAAGAGGAAACCACTGAGTAGGATTTCCAGAAATGCTCTTTAAAAGGTACTCATCGCACCCTCCCTCCCCCCACCTGAAGGCCCAGCTATTGGGGAGACTGAGATGGCAGGATGACTTG
This sequence comes from Nomascus leucogenys, assembly GCF_006542625.1. Lineage (NCBI taxonomy): Eukaryota > Metazoa > Chordata > Mammalia > Primates > Hylobatidae > Nomascus > Nomascus leucogenys. The sequence goes on along the minus strand of NC_044388.1, from coordinate 44,790,803 downwards.
AACCCAGGATCTCAAGGCTTCAGGGAGCCATGATCGTACCATTGCACTCCAGCCTGGGCAACAGAGCGGGACCCTGTCTCAAATAAATAAATAAATAGGATGGATGCAGCTGACGTACTGTTTTCCATCCCTTTTTTTCCCTGCATGATGGCTCTTGAAGTCCTTTTGAGAGTGAGGATGAAGGTCATACTCTAAGGAGGGAAAGTACAAAACTAAAACAATACTCACTTCGTGACGAAATTATGAAGCCTCCATACCAGCACTTGACTACCAATCTCCCATGAGAAAAATAAACAAACCCTGTGTTGCTTAAGTCATTGAGTTTAGGGTTTTTGAAACTAGCAGACAAATACAATTCCTAACCAACAGACCTAGGGATGATACTCTTGACTGGTGTTCAGGAGCATTTATTAGGTCCCTGTGTGGATTATACTCAAGATTTTCAGCTTTCCCTAGAAAAGAAGAGTGCCATGTTGTAACATAGAAAGTGAGACATACACGTGGTGGCTCACACCTGTAATCCCAGCACTTTAGGAGGCCAAGGCAGATGGATCATGAGGTCAGGAGTTCGAGACCAGCCTGACCAACATGGTGAAACACCATCTCTACCAAAAATAAAAAATTAGTTGGGCTTGGTGGTGTGCACCTGTAATCCCAGCTACTCAGGACGCTGAGGCAGGAGAATCACTTGAACCTGAGAGAGGGAGGTTGCAATGAGCTGAGATTGTGGCATTGCACTCCATCCTGGGTGACAGAGCAAGACTCTGTCTGAAAAAAAAAAAAGAAAGTGAGACTTACATCTGCCATTCATTTAAGGCAGATACCCTGACTTAAACTTATTCTCCTCCTCTCTGTATGTTGATGAGAACAGTGTAGAGTACATGATACTGGGCTGACATTGCTCAGATTGGTAGGTTTTCATGGCCGTTGTTGAGTGGTGATGAATGATGGCATTGAGTCCATAGAAGTATGAATTTTAAAATATAATTTTCTCCTCTTTTGTATGCTGGGTTTAAAAATAGAAGAATTTATGTGAAAACTATGGTCCATGCATTTCTTTTAAATAGGTAAATTTCCAGGTTTTAGGTTTATATTTTATTTGAATAACCATGTCTAAAATGTCCTATGTAAACAGGCATTTAAGCAATCCAGGGCATGGCCTCCAGATATAATTTAGTTCACTCATAATGAATTATGTCTGTCTTTGGAGCAGATCATCAGTTCTTCCAGGTGTTACTTTCCATTTCCTTATCATTTTACCCAGCTTCAGAAAGACTGGCCTGAGTTAAAACTTTTTGCCTTCATTTTGGTTGACAGCAGACCCCTCCCGTTTACTGAAAAGAATGTTGCAGATTTCCTGTTTAACAGATGATGGTGAAGAGGGGGCACAGCGTGAGGCGTCAGTGATCCTACCTATGAAAAGAAGGCACATGCTTTGCTAAAAAAGGATAAAGATGAAAGATCTCTAAGTGGCTGTGTATTCATCCATTGTTTAGCGCAGGAGACGCTGACTCACTGTGCTGACGGCCAGGGGAAATCCTGTATTTCCCTCTCTGGGACTTTTGGATTCAGCTTGCTTAAGAGAGGCAAGCACTTTATTGTTCTGCTGGAGCCTTGGTGCCACCATTCCAGACATACTCGTGTCAAGTTTCAGGTGGCTTCTATAAATCATGTCATTGGAAGTTAGGGAGGTGACTTTTTCCTCTTCTGTTGTTTGGACATACAAGCGTGGTACGTGTATGCATCTTCCCACTCACCTGAACTATGGCACCAGGTCTTCATGGGAGCATCCTCCTATGGCCACTTGTCATTTTCAAGGAAAGTGAATCCCAGCCTTTTCATCATATTAGAATAACTCCATGTAATTGCTAAGTGCATATGTCATCAAATTAAGAAAATACTGTATAAGTCATCCACGATTTACAATGTCATGCACTCAACAGTGTTCTCATCCATTTACAGGGAGGAAAAAAACATTTAAAATATGGTATCTGTCTTAAATAAATGACAACAATAAGACAACCAACTTGAGAACTATATGGCCTAGAACTTGCATAATTTCTTATTCATATAAATGAAACTGAAGACCATGCAGGACTTAGACTGTAAGCCACACAGACTATAGAAGAAAGTATTGGCCGGGCGCAGTGGCTCACGCCTGTAATCCCAGCACTTTGGGAGGCCAAGGTGGGGGGATCATGAGGTCAAGAGATAGAGACCATCCTGTCTAACACAGTGAAACCCCGTCTCTACTAAAAATTTAAAAAATTAGCCAGCATGGTAGCGGGATCCTGTAGTCCCAGCTACTCGGGAGGCTGAGGCGGGAGAATGGCGTGAACCCGGGAGGTGCAGGTTGCAGTGAGCCGAGAGCCCGCCATTGTACTCCAGCCTGGGCGACAGAACGAGACAAAAATTAGCTGGGCGTGGTGGCACATGCCTGTAGTGCCAGCTACTCAGGAGGCTGAGGCAAGAGAATCGCTTGAACTCGGGAGGCAGAGGTTGCGGTGAACCAAGATCACGCCACTGCACTCCAGCCTGGCAGCAGAGTGAGACTCTGTCTCAAAAAAAAAGAAAAAAAGGAAAAGTATTCACCAATAAGGGGATGAGTGACTTGGGGGGGTTAATGTTCATGTAGCCTTTAAATTAGAAAGGGGAAAAAGTCAATTCTAGCAAGAAACAGCATGTGTAAACTTTGGAATCGAGCTAAATACATGTTGCCAGAGAACAGTAAGTTAAAAATCTTGTCTTAAAAAAAGAGAATCTGTTGCATTTTAAAAGCTGTAAAAGGATTTGTAAAATATTAAGAGATTTTAAGAGAACTGGTAGCATTTTAAGAATTAAGTGAGGCAACATGATGGAAGGTGTTTGAGCTTGATCCACTGGGAAACAGAAAATCTTCAGATACACTCAGGGATTCAGTGAAAACAGTGTTTGAGAAGAAAAACTTTGGCAAGTGTTCGTGACTGTTGATATCATGCTTACAAAACAAATGAATAATAAAATTAAAACTTAATGTAGGGATGTTTAAAATTACTTGAAAGAAAAAACTGTTTACTTACATTAAAGATTCCATTAATGGACAATTATGATGCTTTATCCAAATTACAGAATAAGAAAACTGGTAAGACAAAAGAAATAATTTCATTCAATCTTCTAACACTTCTAATGGAGAATTTCCTCTAGGCTTTTGACTACAGTATGTGATCTATTATCTTAACTAATGAACACTGGCGTAGACAGCCTGATGCAGGTCACATGACTTTAAAACATTACATCTTTGGCCGGGCTCTGTGGCTCATGCCTGTAATCCCAGCACTTTGGAAGGCAGAGGCGGGTGGATCACCTGAGGTCGGGAGTTCAAGACCAGCCTGACCAACATGGACAAACCTTGTCTCTACTAAAAATACAAAATTAGATGGGCGTGGTGGCGCATGCCTATAATCCCAGCTACTTGGGAGGCTGAGATAGGAGAATTCGCTTGAACCTGGGAGACAGAGGTTGTGGTGAGCCGGGATCACGCCATTGCACTCCAGCCTGGGCAATAAGAGCAAAACTCTGTCTCAAAAAAAAAAAAAGGCCGGGCATCGTGGCACGTGCCTGTAATCCCAGCTACTCGGGAGGCTGAGGCAGGAGAATCGCTTGAACGTGGGAGGCAGAGGTTGCAGTGAGCTGAGATCACGCCACTGCACTCCAACCTGAGTGACAGAGTGAGATTCTGTCTCAAAAAAAAAAAAAAAATCCATCATTCAGAATGAAGCTAGGTTTCTACTAATTGCTCCGAATCAGTGAGGGTTTACTGTAACAACAGAGTAAACAGTCGGAGTAAACAAACTCTGCTGTGATGTTCAAGGTTGAAGTGAGTTGGCAAACCTGTGCAGATAGAGATGGCATTAAAAGGGCTATTGTAATAAACTGAGATTGTTGCTCATGCCCATTGCATATAATTTACTTTCCAATTCAGCTCCTCTGAACAACAATTTGAACTTGGAAATTATTTTTGTTGAAAGTCCAGTTTTTTGATAGATTTAAAAGCAGTTTATTCAAGTTATTTTTCTTGCTCTCTATTTTTCCTACCCTCTTTATTTTTCTTTGTCATATTATTGCCTATTTCTTCAGGCTCAATGAGCTCTCCTTTAGCTCATGTAAAATTGGATGGATTTAATCTTTCTTTTTTGGCACCTTGGTTATTTCCCATGATGCTTCTCCTGGGTGAGATCTGACTCTCATCTGTCATTTTGGGAGGAATCTAATATTAAAGAATCTTCCAGTATTCATCTGTTGGGTCTTGTAGATGCTACTCAGGGATGTCTGTCAGAATTCTGGCATGCAAAGTGACAGCCAGTAGGTTCAACTTTGATCATTTTTATTTTCTTGCTACATGAAATAGCTTTATCCAAGGGTTTTAACTGTAAAACACAGTCATCTGAGTAATAAGCAGGTCAAATCTTTGGATATAGCATCTCTCAGTCTAGAAGGGAAATTTCATTCTTCATTTAGGGAATGTTTGGGCTATGTGTGAGCTTTTAGTTTCCAAGTTTTCAATTTGCATGTTCTCTTTATCATTTGCATATAATTTATATATTGCAGGGTCTTGTTCTCACATCAAAGTTTTAAGATGAAAAGATTTCATAATCATTAAGTGTCTCTCGCTGACATGATTTGAATTGCCAGTGCTATAACGGGGTAGGCCTCAGTTCAGGAAAGAGGACCTGGGAAACACAGACAAGAATTACCTCTTCATTGCTGAGAAAAAAATACAGCTTGTTTTATTTCAAACTTTTAATATACCTTATATTCCCCTGAGTTCGAGAAGTAATTTTTCTGTTGTATTTCACAATGTGTTCTGATATATTTACCAACCAGGAAGCTCCACCAAACTTCGGGGTCCACAGTTATTAAGGTTTCCTTACACAGCCACAATTGGTTGAATCACTGGCCACGTCTTGGACTCAATCTCCAGTCCCCTCTCTTCCACCGAGGGTGGGAGATTGTGCTGACATGTAAGTGTGGTCCCAGAGATCCATTGTGAATAACAAAGGCACTCTTATCATTTAGAAAATTCCAAGAATTTAGAGTCACCCTTCCAGGAACCAGGGACAACGACCAGTCAAATTATTTATTATACAACTGAGTTTAATAAATGTAGCTAGTTTTATTAATGTTATTATACCGTTGAGTATCATAATAATTTTGTGAGGCGGAGAGAGATTTTCCTATAAAAGTTCACACTGTGTTTTTTAGTGATGAGAAAAAAAGGGCAGATGGCAACATATGTTCCACTGAAGATAAAATTTCTGACACTCGGAAAAATTAAATACTTTAAGAAAGTAAAGAAGAACATCAAGTGCTTCACACATTTTCAACTTTCAGGCTTGTAAGCAAAAGAGTAAAAAGGTTAACTATAACATATTTCTCTAAGTTAAGTCAAATAAGAATACATACTTAAATTCTGTTCAAATTATGTATAACAACTATCAAAAAATGACTTCTGTGAAAAAGCAGATTAACTTTCATTTTTAGAAGAACAGATAGATGGAAGGTAACCCTCCAAAAGACAAGATACAGATGTCTGGCATATGCTGTTTGCATCACTGTAGGTTTGATTTACCTCATATTCCTCCCAGAGAAGCAATAACAGATTTTAAAAGACTACATTAGCATTTTTATACCTTTATAGCAGTGGGGTAGGTGATGACTTTCATCTTTTTAAACAAAAATAAACATATTTAAAGTGTTTTGCTACAGTTATGAAATGTAGGAGTCTCATGGTTTACTCACCCATTCCAGCTGGCTCCTGACTCAGCAAAAGAGCAAGGTAAGAAACCCGACTGGCTTCACCAATAGCAGGCTTTGAAGAGGAAGATTAATTAACAGGTCATTGAGAAGGGAAATTAAGAAAGCCTCTCTTGCCGGGCACAATGGCTTACGCCTGTAATCCCAACACTTCAGGAGGCCTGGGGTGGGCAAATCACTTGAGGTCAGGAGTTCAAGACCAGCCTGGCCAACATGATGAAACCCCTTCTCTACTAAAAATACAAAATTAGTCGGGTGTGGCACTCGCCTGTAATCCCAGCTACTCGGGAGGTTGAGATGGGAGAATTGCTTGAACCCAGGAGGCGGGGGTTGCAGTAAGTCCAGATCATGCCACTGCACTCCAGCCTGGGGACAGAGTGAATACTCTGTCTCAAAAAAAGAAAGGAAGGAAGGAAGGAAGGAAGGAAGGAAGGAAGGAAGGAAGGAAGGAAGGAAGGAAGAAAGGAAGGCAGGCAGGCAGGCAAGCTTCTCTTCAGACAGTTCAACAATTTGGTAACATTTTACATATGAGACAACTATGGCCAAAAATGAAGTCATTTGATCAAGGCTCAATGGTAGATCCTGTGTAAATAAGAATACTACAAAAGCAAAACCCCAAAGTCAATGAGTTTACAGCATTTCCAAGCAATCCACCTACTTTATATGAAGGTATAAATGATAGAGGCTGTTAAGAAATTATTTACAAGAAAACTGTGGCTTCACTCAAAAAGAAGTAGTTATTTTAGCATTCAGAGTTATCCATTTTGTATCACATTTAAGTAGACACTTTGCTTGTCAGATTGCTTGTGTCGGATCAGCATGATTTAATGGGATGATTATCTTAAAGTTTTAAGAGAAATTGGTCCCTCTGTGGTGTTGAAAACTCTGTTAATATAATGTGTCAGGATCATAAACCATCAGCAGGGACTGTTTGGTTACTACGCAACTCCAGGAGACATTGTTTTCTTCTGTTGTTTCTCGCAGAAAAGACTGCAGAGAAGGGTTGAACCTAAGGACAGAGACAGATGCAAACCAATGCACAGGCACCAGAACTCTTCCATTTCTGGGTAAAGGAAAAAGTAGAATAAATTCCAACCATGAGCAATGTAACTGGTTGCCTTTATGGCATAAATATGGAGTCCTCAACGGGACCTTCATTTGGTAAGATATGGTTTCTGTGGAGTTCTCTCCCAGCATTGGTTATTTCACCATGAACAGTTTGCAAGTCCTATTTGTGACCCACGTCCTTGTCTGTAAAGCCCAAGATTTCATATTGGGAACATATAAGATGGGGAAGTGATTGATATTTGTAATGTATAAAGAACTGTTAAATAAAAAGATGAATATCTAACAGAAAAAGGGGTGAATGGTACTGAAGCAGCTATGTTGTCTGGAATATATGCCCTGGGGCTCGTTGTTGCCTGCCAGGAAAATTTAGGACATGGACACACACAAAGAGTTTAGGAGTGGAGGTTTAATAGGCAGAAGAGATGAGAAGGAGATAGAGAAAGGGGTCTCCAAGTGGAAAGGACCAGATAGTGGCAGATGCACCGGATTTTATAGTCAAACATGAGGAGGTGGTGTCTGATTTACATAGGGCTGACAGATTGGTTCGATCAGGTATGACGTTTACATAGCATGAGAGGAAGGCTGGTCACCCCACCCTAATCTTATTATGCAAATGGGCTTTCCAGTTGATCTGGGCCATCTTGTCTGCTCCTTACAGTACAAGTGACTGACAAAGGGAAGGGAAGATGGAGCCGCCATCTGCAACATGTCTAGTCCTTAGTTCCTGCTGGCATTCACCTTGCAAGCTCTCAGCTTGCTTGTCTATGTCTGCAGATAGACTTTACAGGCTGCTTTTTGTTAGACAATGATTTGGGGCTGCTTTTAATTAAAAAGAAAAGGCTTATGTAGGACTCCCATACCCTTACTATCTGCCTACGTGATTTCTTAACCCTGTATTAATATGTAACAGGCAACTTAAAAAAGGAGAAATGTAAATAGCCAATAAAAATTTTGGAAAAGTGTTCGACATCACTAGCAATCAAATAAATGTGACTGGTAAAATATTTAGCAAATTTTATTTACCCAATTGACAAGTATATAAAAATGACGCAATCTTCATTTAATGTCCCAGGAGGCTAGTCCATGACTGCATGAAAGGCTTCCCTTGTCCTCTGTCTTTCATTTGGACTCTCATTGGGGTGAGGAGTAGGCATCAAGAGATCAGGATACCCCATGAGTTTCTCCCACGAGCCATTTCAAGCTGCAGCATGCTCTTCGGTTCCGGGCTGCAGAAACCACTCTATTCTTTAGCTCCTTCTTTCCTTATAGTAACAATTGGACAGCAATATGATAATAAACTTGAGTAATTTTTTTAAGTTTTATATTTTTGAAACAGAAATTGTACTTTGAAGAATTTATATTACATAAGAGATACGCAAAGATGCTGTTGAAAATGAGTGCTCATTGCAGTGAAAATTGGAAACAATGTGACCTTCTAACTCTATGAAAATGCTTAAATTATAAGACTCCTTTATGATGAAATATTTATTATACAGTGATCACCATCATCTTCTCCAAGTATAATTAGCCTATGGAAATATGTTCATGATGTATTAAGAACAAAAGGAAGATTTCAAAAATGAAGTATGATTCCTAGTAGGTATAAAAGATGCTATACATTAAAAAATTACTGGAAGCATGAGCTAAAATTTTAATACCAAGTATCACTAGGTATGGAAATACGTTTAATTTCTTTGTTTTTTCTTTATTCTTTTATTTTTCTATTTCTTATGTGAAACACAAATAACCTTTAGAGTCAGAGAAGACAACAAATGTTATTTACCCAAAAGAAATTAGAGGCAGGGTGGATAGAAAGATCTTTAATCTAAGAAGGAAATTAATAGCCTTTCATCATCAACATTTTGAGATTCTTTTTTTGGAAAGAAAGTATGTTCACACATGGTCACACTTTAGTCAGTTAATGGGTACTTATTTTGCATATCATCTTAGTCCCATGCCTCTAAACTAAATAGACGTGAGGAAATAAACATTTTGATTGGAGTAAAATGGAATTCAAAATTTTAGGAGGCCTTGGATGCTTACTAAAGAAGAGCATGGACTCTCAGTACTAGCCTGAAGCTGACGCTACAGTAGTAGCAGAAAAGACACCTTTTCCATTGTTCTTTCTAAACTTTGAGTGCAGAGTTTTCACAGACATTGTCTGGGGCAGCATTTCTCCAGATTTTAAAACAATAGTCACAGAAATAAGCCCATTTTATACAGCCACCCAGTACACAAGTACAGGTGAAAGCAGGCACACATGCACACACACAAACACACGCACATACACACACAAGTACAGGTGAACCCAGGCACACACACACAACCCACACTCAAGGACAGGTGAATGCAGGCCACACACACATACCCCCCACACAAGGACAGGTGAACACAGGCACACACACACCCCACACAAGGGCAGGTGAACACAGGCATACACACACATTCCCCACACAAGGACAGGTGAACACAGGCATACACACACATTCCCCCACACAAGTGACAAAAAAGTTTCAAACACACACACACACATAAACTTACCACCCTTACTACATATTGATACTTCTATATACCACTTCATTTTTATAAAAACGTGATTATAATAGTCTAGAACTTTGCATTGTGAAGGAAGCTCAAAAAATCACAAACACGAAAGAATAGAAATAAGCACTAGAAATGGAGGAAGATCAAGTCACCAAAGTGGGGAAAACTGATTGAGGTGAGTGAAAAAAAGAGCTTGAACTTTTATTCATATTAATTTATTATTTCAATGTCGAATTATGTGTCCTTTAAAATAATGTATATATTAGAACTGCACATGCATATAATTTATAAACATGTGACTAAACGTAGTCCAGAAAACTATGCTTAATTTTTTTTTCTTCAGAGGCTCTGTGATCAAAAAGTTTGGAGAACATGGATTTGGGTTATAGGTGCAAGAAGAGTTGAGAGCAAAAGACATTTCTGGGGATATGTCATTAACAAAGTTCCCCAGAAAATAACATAATCTGATATGGGCCTTAAAAGATGGGTACTCTCTGGCCAGACATATGTTAAAAGATGTCATGTAGCAGTTTTGTATTCAGAGGATCAGGTTGCAGGACAAGGGGCAGAGGGGTCTTTGGAGGATCCCAAGAGAGGTGGGAATCAGATATTAAATTAAAACAAACAACATAGGAAAATAAGTGAGATGGATCAGCGAGTCTCCCTTCCTTTTGAAGACACTAGGGCTGGGGATGGTTTCTGAAGCTCCTCTGCTACTGATGCCTTAGAAGCTGTGATGGATGGCTTCCATGGACTCCTCAAGATTTATTCCTCACTCATACCCACCTGCTTAATGGCCCAGGAGGCTGGTCTATGGCTGCATGGAAGGCTTCCCTTGCCCTCTCTCATTTGGACTCTCACTGGGGTGAGGAGTAGGCATCAAGAGATCAAGGCACCCTGTGAGTCTTTCCCTGCTAGCAAACCTGTGTCTCTGCAAAAGGCTACGAGCCATTTCAGGCTGTGCTGTGCTCCTCAGTTCTGGGCTGCAGAAGCCACTTTATTTTTTATTTTTTTAGACAGAGTCTCGCTCTGTCACCCAGGCTGGAGTGCAGTGGCGAAATCTCAGCTCACTGCAAGCTCCGCCTCCGGGGTTCACACCATTCTCCTGCCTCAGCCTCCTGAGTAGCTGGCACTACAGGCGCCCGCCACCACTCCTGGCTAATTTTTTTTTTTAGTATTTTTAGTAGAGACGGGATTTCACCATGTTAGCCAGGATGGTCTCGATCTCCTGACCTCATGATCCGCCCTCTTCGGCCTCCCAAAGTACTGAGATTACAGGTGTAAGCCACCTCGCCCGGCCAGAAGCCACTCTATTCTTTAGCCCTTTCATAGCAGGATGGTATGGCTTCTCCTTCACTGCTAGCCCAGGGATAATATATGATTTTTCTATTGATTTCCTTAAATTCTGTTCAGACCTCTAAAACAAACAAACAAAAGATTTCTATTAAAAATTCTCCTCAAAATGTGAATGTGCTGTCTATTTCTTGCTGGAACCCTGACTGATATAGATGCAAAATAGGTGGGACTGGATGTCTAGAAGGCGGAATGTGGCACAACTATGTTCTGCGCACTTGGAAAAAAAGCCAGCACACAAAGAGAGGTAGAGGTTAGGTGGGAATGCCAATAAGAGGTTTATCAGGCCGTTTCCAGAAATAATCTTACACAGAAGGGGCCTGAGGAAGCAAGTGCATCCTGAGGTTTCACATCCCGGCCCAAGAAGAGAACAATGAAAGGGAAGTACACTCAGGGGATTTCTTAGGTTCTGGAAATGGCCAATACCTTAATCTGGCAGTCAAGGTACAGGTGTTTATTTTATTGTTACTCTTGTGATTATACACATATATTTTATACATTCTTCTGTACTCAAGATGCATTTCAAAATAAAATGAATGGGGAAGGGGAAGAGTGAATGATGGTAGGCATGGTGAACAATGTCCCACGGGATTCTGTCAATACAGTGTTCAATATGTTTTACATACTATTTCATCTCTTATTTAATTTCATATTAGGATTGTGAGGCAGAACTCATCATCTTTTGTTTCAGATATTCCCAGGGATGTAGGAAAGTGGTACACGCTAGCTGTCAATATTTTATGGGACAATTTAATCAGAACAAAAATTGTGAAAGACTTCCCAGATTATTGAGCCTCATTTTGCAAAAAAAAATCCTTGCTTGCCATCTCAAATCAATTTGTGAACCAAGAGTGTTTTAATAAGTAATTGTTATCTTCTAAAAAGAGCCTTTAATCACTTACAGGAAATGTTAAAGTGCAGTTGATGCAACATCAAAACTCTTGCCAGCTTGGGAAACAACCTTAAAATCTAGCTTTAAAATATTTACCATATTTTTGTCGTTCTGGCTTTCAAAAGCGAAGAAAAAATTCAGTTTATCTCAGTTATCACAACAACGTGGGATGCTTATAAAAACCAAAGCAGGATGAAGTTTGGCGTTATATCTGGTTTCTAAACAGAAACTTCCCCAGTACATATGTGCATAGAGTCCCCTTGAGATTGACCTAGCAATAGAGATTAGTTTCAGGGATAAAAACAGAAAAGTGTTTGTGATACTCATTCCCTACTGAGAAAATAAATGAGTAAAGACATTATTATTAAATAGCTTTTGAATTAGATTTTTTTTTCCTCCAACAACTCACATTTATTGTGGTTAGTTTCATTTTAAAGTCAATGTAAATTCAGATGCGAGGAAGGAAATGCTTTATTCATAGGAAAATTCTGCCGTGATTTATACACGAAAGCTTCAGGCAAAAAGTAAGATGAAATCAGTTTACTCCCTATTTAGATTTATTTTCTACAGTTTTTAAGTAAAATTCCTTCTTACTGGTTAATGAGTTTAAAGCCACTCCAAGCCCTGAAAAAATCATGAGAGAGGTGTTCTCTTCTTGGACTAAGTCCCATTAAGTCCCATTCTATTATCAAAGATGCTTAGGCAAAAGGTTCTAGAGTCTCAGCAGCAAAGATATACGAAACCAGCCAAGATGATTCTACCAAAACACACAGAGTATATAGTCTGACTTGATTTCTACAGTGGGCTACTAAGTTAAAAAGTAGAAGCAATTGGACAGGGTTGGATATTTGACAGCCTTGAAAATGACACTGAAAACTTAGCAGTTTTCACTTACCAATAGTAAATCATTATATGTTCTTGAGAAATAGAATAATTCAATACAGGTAATATTTCAAGAGAATTAGTCTGACTGCAGTGTACCAGTTGAATTGTATGCAGAGAGGACAAACTTTTGGAGTAACCCACAACTGCAGCATTGTTCTGAAAGTGTTCAATACCTTAATCTGGCAGTCAATTCACTGGTGGTCATTTTGTTGTTTACTCTTGTAATTAGACACATGAATTTTGTACTCTCTTTTGTGCACATGCTGTATTTCAAAATTACAGACCTGTGACCTGAAAGGAGAGATGGACTGGGAGATCAGTTGAATGGTAATTTCAAAGAAAGAGGAAGATTTTGAGGGAAATACAGACATATAAAAGAAGGAGTTGGAAAAATAAAATATAATCATAAAGGTTCTGTCCTTCAAGATTGAGAAGATGGTAGTCAGAGCAAGACCACTGGGAATGAATTTGTAATCTGCATATGGGTTTGGGTGAGAGGACCAGTTTGATTTAGGCATGTTGTTTCTGATGACATGCAACATTCAGCTAGATGTATTTGGTGGGTAGTATGAGTGGAATGGTACAATCTATGTAAAAATATTCATATATTGATAGTGGCTAATTCTCCAAGGCAATTAGAATGAAAAAGAAGAGCAGAGGGGATTATGAAGACCTGTAGTGAAAGAGAAAAATGTGTCATGAAGGCAGAGTGAAGGAAAAGGAAGGGAAATAGGAGGAGAAACAAGACGATGCAATGTTATGGAAACAGGTAGAAGAGCTTCAAGAAGTTGATGGATACCAGGGTCAAACATTTCACCGATGTCAAAGACAGATGTGGAATTTGAGAATAAGCCCCCTTGGATGGAGCAGCTGAATTTAATGGGGTGGTCAGGGTGAAAGTCAGAGCATAGCAGTTGAAGGTAGATTGAAGACAAGCAGCTAAATGAAGATGTTGAATGCAGGTCACAGTAAGAAATGAGCAGAGGCAAGGAGAAACTGGGGAGGGTAAAAATATGATTACAGTTATAGAGCTAGCAGTGTCAACTAAAAAGTGGGATTTTCATTTTTGTTTATTTACTTATTTTGGGGGGGGCTTGAGATTGTTGAGGCATGGGAAGACTTTTGGACCTGAGGTCAGGAGGCTATGTATTTCCAAATAGAGTACTATCATGTCTTAAGGTGCTGTGATGAGCCTGGATAATGAGTCCAGTGCCAAGGGTTGGTTTGGGGTTTTATATCTGTGGCTTGAAATGTGAGTTTCAAAGACCAGCTTTCATTAATAAAAAGGAGAAAGAAAAAATGCTAAAATGCTTTTATGTACTCAATCTATAAAAGACAACCTCACAGCCCCCTCCTTAGTGGTCAGAAACCAGTATCGTCAGAACCCACTTTCTTCCTGCTCCAACTGTGAAGATAGACTAGAACCAGATGTGTCTTGACCTTCTCAAAACCTACACACAGGCAGGAGGCCATAACATACTGTTCAAATACAGCCCACATGTGGCTAATACAGGACCTCATTTTCCATGATGAACCCAACAGACTGGGGCATAGCCAGCTGCAAAGGCCCTAGGCTAGAATCTGACAAAGGCCACATTCCACTGGGAGGAAAGGCTGTGCTGTGCCCAGATTAGTCCCAGAGTGGTCACTCTTCTACATGGACATGCTTCACTTTAGGCTTAAGCCACGTAGGAGAAATCCAACACATAATTTTGAGCCTTTTCAGTATCCTTATAACGAATGGAAAAAATGAAGATGGGTTTCTGAAAGGTCAACTTTCAGAAACTGGAAAAGTTTTAGTTTTGTTTTTGTTTTTCCAAAACTCAAACTCTTGCTTACTTCCCATGCGGTTCAGTTCCACCATCCAAATTATCTCTCATTGGGAATTTTATCTTTTTAATTCAGCTTTGACATTTTACTTAATTTGTTACCATTGCTCCTTTTAGGCCACCCTGAACAAATATTTCTTTTGTTTTTCAAGCTCTCTCTCTCTCTCACACACACACACACACACACACACACACCACTCTTTTTCTCTCTCTCTGTCTCTCTCTCTTTGTTCTTACAGGACTTAGGTAATGTTTTATTTTCACCTTCCAGTTTCAGTTCAACGAATGTGTACTGAATACCAACTGTGCACTAAGCAGTCATTTGTTCTCATTTTATTTTTGAAAATAGCTATATTGCTTTTGGGAAAAAAATCATAAAGGGTTTCTGTTGACATATATAAAGAAGAAAAATTCAAGAAAATATTTCCAATCCCACCATCCAAATGCCATTCAATATTAACTGTAGGTTAGTTATTCATTATCCCTTCTTGTATGTTTATAAAAATGGATATATATATATATATGTTTATAATTTTTCCAAATAGAATCTTATACCTGTTTTATGAACAGCTTCTTTTACTCAATATGCCGTGAATAGTTTTCTGGTCAAAAATGTATCATTACATCCTCATTTTTAATACAGTCATCCATCACATAATGATGTTTTTGGTCAATGACAAGTACATTTATGAAGGTGGTCCCATAAAATTATGGTAGAGCTGTAAACATTTCTGTCACCTACTGACCATGTAGCTGTTGTAAGATTGTAGAGCAACGCATTACTCATGTGTTTGCGGTGATGCTGGTACCGCCAGTTGTATAAAACTCCAGCACATACAATCATGTACAGTGCATAATGTTTGGTAATGATAAATAAACGACTATGTTACTGGCTTATGTATTTACTGTTCTATACATTTCATTGTTATGTTAGAGCATACTCCTTCTACGTGCAAAAAGTTTACTGTAAAACAGCCTGAGGCAAATCCTTCAAAAGGGATTTCAGAAAAAGGCATTGCTACCGCAGGAGATGACAGCTTCATGCGTGTTATTGCCCCTAAAGACCTTCCCGTGGGACAAGGTGTGGAGGTGGAAGACAGTGATATTGATGATCCTGACCTTGTGTAGGCCTAGGCTGATGTGTGTGTTTTTGTCTTAGTTTTTAACAAAAATGTTTAACAAGTAAAAAATCAAAATAAAAAATTAAAATAGAAAGCTTATAAAATAAGGATATAAAGAAAGCATTTTTGTACAGCTCTGCAATGTGTTTATGTTTTAAGCTGAGTGTTATTACAAAAAAGTTAAATGAAATTTAAAAGTTCATGAAGTAAAAATGTAAGCTAAGGTTAATTTATTATTCTTATTACTTAAGATTTTTTTTTTGCCCATGACACAGCCCCAGAAGGCCCTGAGAATATGTGCCCATAGTTAACTTATCATTGAGGAAATAAAATTTTAAAAATAATTTAGTGTAGCCGAAGCATACAGTGTTTGCAACATCTATGGTAGGGTACTGGAGTGCCCTAGACATTCACATTCACTCACTCACTCGCTCACTCACTCACCCAGAGCAACTTCCAGTCCTGCAAGTTCCATTCGTAGTAAGTGTCCTATACATAGACAATTTGTGTATTTTAGATAAACAAATATTTATCATTGTATTACAGTTACCTATAGTATTAAGTAAAGAAACATGCTGTACAGGTTTATAGCTTGGAAACAATAGGCTATACCTTATAACCAAGGTGTGTAATAGGCCATACTATGCAGGTTTGTGTAAGTACACTCTGATGTTTGCACAAGGATAAAATCACCCAATAATACATTTCTCAGAACATAGCCCTATTGTTGGGCAACATGTGACTATAGTTGAATCACATCACATGATAAACATACATGGTAATTTTCTTAACTAATCTCCCAGTGATGGTCATCTAAGTTATTGTGATTTTTTTTCTATTCAAGCTTCTATAAGTAAACTTATGCACATACAGTTTTTCATTTGTTCCCCTAAGTGCTTACTGTTTGTTGGTAGGTCAAGAGGTCTTTTCCCCAGTTGCTTCATCTGCCTACTCCAGGTTGACTGTGGGCTTGAGAGTGATCTTTAAATACATGAAGAGCTTTCAAGGAAGCCACATTTTTTTTTTGTGCTGCCCCCAGAAAATGAGATCAAAGGATGGAAGTCACATGTTGGCAGATTTGGGCTCAACACACAGAAGTAAGTAAGTAATATAGACGAAAAAGTGTGCTGAGAGTTGCATAGTATAATAATTGTTAAACAAATACCATTATTATGGTGTAATTATGGAAGAAATTGCTTCATCACTTGGTGACTTTCTAGGTCTTTACTCTGCTTGTCTGAAGCTGGATGAATAAGTTTTAGCAATTACAAAGCATTTTTGTCCTAGGTGGAACTTTGAACAGATTGCCCTCTTATTTATTAGGCTCTTAAAAGTTTCTAAGATTCCATGATGGGGCTAAAATCGACTTGGGTTTTAACCTCAACATCACCTCCCCAAGTCCTCCCTAAATGCCCCAAAGTATTTATGCCTTAATAAGAGACTTATAAAAGCCTTAATTTTGGCAGATTCTTGGCAGGTAGGCAGAGAGAGATACTTGGGGTCAGAGAGCCTTTCAGGCCCCCCATTTAAATCACAACTTTTATAATTATCTATTTATAAGAGAAGTTTCCAACTCAAAGGTCATGGGTCTCAAATAAGACAACGCCCCCTACCCCCTTCTCTTGCCCACATCCAGAGTTTCAGCCTATACCATTTGCTAGGTTTGGGGTCACTGCACAGATGAAAAGGAAATAGCAATAAGAAGAAACATGAACATCCCTGTAGTGCCTTATATCCCCAGTTGTAAATCATGAAAAGATATCATATGCTAGACATCAAAGCAACGTAAATCAAGGTTGTCTATCAAAAGCACAGGCAACATAGATGCCCTGTTTTGAGAGTTAATTTCTCCCAACAGCCTCAAGAACATCCACCCTTCCAAGGAACCATCCCTGTCTGGCTCCCAGAAGCTGGGCCCAGCCAACATGCAGGAAAAGTCTCAATTGCAATGTTCTTAGCCAGGTTCATACGAGTAAATTAAGGGAAAGTAGTATTATCTCACCAAATAAGAAAGGCCTCATTGTTGCAGAGTAAAGATCTGTACCTGAAAATTTATTATTTAACAAGATAGAATCATTCTCAAATAAACTTTTGACTTTTTTAATAAAGAAACAGTGGTCTCAAATAAGGAGCAGAATGCATATATTTTTCAGGTGGGGAAATACATTCCAGTGTAGCCCTCTATTGGCCTCTGATCCATTCTTGGAAGAATATGCTGAAATAAAAATGAAATAATGTATGTGCCAATGATTTGAAGAGGTAAAGATTGTCCATGTTTGGCAATGATTGTTTTATGTGCCAATGATTTGAAGAGGTAAAGATTGTCCACGTTTAGCAATGACTGTGGTGATCTTCACCTCTGTCCTGTGTAGGGAAAGCTTAAGAAAAGGAAAGATCCCCAAGAACAGAACAGGTTGGCATTTGCCTGCAGCTCTTGTTTCCTTTTTAAAGTGTGCCTGGCCTGGTGCAGTGGCTCACACTTGTAATCCCAGCAATTTGGGAGGCCAAGGTGGGCAGATTGCTTAAGCCTAGGAGTTAGAGACCAGCCTGGGCAACATGGTGAAACCCAGTTTTTCCAAAAAAAAAAAAAAATACAAAAATTAGCCCAGCACAGTGGCTTGCCCCTACAAGTGCCAGCTACTTGTGAGGCTAAGATGGGAAGATTGCTTAAGCCTGGGAGGTGGAGGTTGCAGTGAGCCCAGATCGTGCCACTGCACTTCAGCCTGGATGACAGGAGTGAGATACTGTCTCAAAAAAAAAAAAAAAAAAATATGTCTTACCTTCAGCTAGTGTATGAGTCTCTTTTCAAAATATTTATAGTGGTTTTCTGTAGCCTAAGGCCCTGGTGCTTTTTATTTGGAATGCTCTTACCTCAAGGATTCTTAGAAATATGGGGGGTAATTAAAGCTCTAAGAAAAGACACATCCTGCAGCTTGGATTTTTCTGGAAGTTTTGATTAAAGAAAATCATAATTGTTATAGAACAACTAAAATAAATAAGATGCAGTAGAATGCAACATTCATGGACATTATTTTAGCTTTAAAAATAATCCACTATACATTGTTAGTTAAAACTTTAAAATTTTTGCAGTCAAATGAGACAATATTCCTATCACCCTTAGGGAAATTTTTGAGAAGCAGTAACCTAAAAGCAGAGCAGACTCCCAGCCTGGTGTTTAAAATCCCTCATAATGTGGTCTCAATATTCCTCTTTGAACTTTTTCCACAAGCCTCTTATCTGAAATCTGAATCCCCCCTGGCATATCCTCAACCTCGTGATCCTCCAGGTGTCCCACAAAATGCCTCTTTCAGTTTTCCCTCCTAGAATGTTCCATCATCTCCTTCTTCCTCTCCTTCTTTTCTGATTTCCAAAGTTCAGCTCAGGCAAACTCTTCCAGAATCCTCAAATATCTTAGTGATCATTGCTTCCTCTCTACCACATTTACAGTTTCTCTTATGTTATTTGCCATTCATAGCAAAATACATTCCTTGGTTAAAAAAAAAACCATACAATGTATTGTTTTAATTGTATTGTTTATCTTTCCAACTTAGACCAAATATTCCCAGAAAGGGGGAATTTTAATATTCTTTGTAACTCCTGACAAGTGTCAAGCTCATGGCAACAGATTACAATATATGTACAGCATTTTAGAGGTCATGGAATTTTGATTTCTAATTTCATGGATAGAAAAATTGATCAGTGGAAAAACAAATAGGAAAAAAGAAAGAAAACCTGGAGGAAATGACAACAGTGAGTTACATTGGGTCATTCTCCTTTTTACTTTTGTGAAGATCAATTTACATACAGGTTTTGGGAAATTAATCGAGAAAGAGGGACAGGGAAAGAGAGAAGGAGTTATTTTCACTCTACCCTGTAGCACATAGATTAGGTCAGAAATAAGGAATTCTGTCTGATGGAAAGGACAGATCTGGCCCCTGATCTTTCGTGTTGATCTGAAGGAAGTCAGCATTTCCTGAAGCAGGAGAAACAGCATTTTTGAGATCTTCCTCATCTACACCAAGCAGTAGCTTGGTCTTCGTGTTAGCATGGGTTTATTTTAGCATTCACCCATTCACATGCAACACCATAAACCCCATGCCAATCTTCTGAAAAGTTATTTACACTCTTTTTCACCATTTTTACATCACCACTGAATTGGTGTGTTTGAGTGTGCCAAGCCCCTTTCTTTATTGTGATGTCATTGGAGGGGTCTGGTGAAGGGTGAGCTTTGAAAAAAAAATGCAAATAGTGGAGCTAACAAATGAGACTTGTGGTTCCTAGTGTATAATTTGAGAGGGCAAGTGAGATAGGACTTCTGTATTTATATTCTCTTAAGAGCATACATTTATATTATTATATGAATTGATATATGTACAATACATTTATTAACTCATTTTATTCTCATATCAACCCTAGGTGATAAGTATCATTGTAATCAGAAACTGGGGACAGAAAGTTTACAGCTCACCCAAGTAATCCAGCTTACTAGGTGTCAGTACCAGTATTTGAAAACAGAAATTCCAGATTCAGAGTCTGTGTTTTCATCTACTACACTACAGTGCCTCTCAAAGGAGACATTTAATTTAGAAGTAAAATTAATTTAGAAATAATTTTAATATATAAAAGAAGTTTAAGGCAGTGAAATTTACAATGGTGGACTCATGCGCCATTATGACTTAAATTATTTCTACGATCTGGATTGATCATGTATACATATGCAACTTTAGAAAACTTATAGAGAAAAAGTGCAGTTTTCAAAGCAATGAACAGTTCAAACATTTACCTAACTCAAAATGTGAACACTCCTTGCTAGCCCAAGAAGCCAATGTGATGAAGACTGTATGGAAGGATATGACATTCATGAATGAGAGACCTCAGATACTCATCTACAGGTGAAGCCCTGCCTATGTTGAAACATCAAACATAAAATTCACTCCTAAGTGACTCAGGCTGACACACGTTTATCTTTACCTTTCCTGTAAGAGAGGTTCTTGAGAAAGGAGGGTGAGTAATGTGGTGAAAGTTATGTTTGCAGAATATTTGGTATACAGAACAGATAGGAGATAAGTCAAGGCAAAGACCGGGAAAAGGAGAAACCCATTAGGAGACTACACCAGTAATTCAGGGAAGGCGTGGCAGTCTCACGAAATGCAGTAAGCATGCCATGAAACACTCATTGGAAATCTGTGACTGAGTAGAAACAAAAGGTGAAAGATGGACAAATAGCAAAGGACTGCACGGTTTGCAGTCAGGGAGGTAAAGATAATGGAAGTGTCAGTGAAAGGTATGAGCTGACGGGGGCCGTAGTGGAATGGGAGATTTATGAGGGCAGGGACTACCCCCAGTGCTTGACACCTAATAAATCCACAACAGATGCTGAGTAAGAGCTTGCAATTTTAGTCTTGGGAAAGAGGAATTACTCTTAGAGGAAGGTGATGGGCTGACTCAGTTTTGTAAAATGATTTTGAGTCTAGGATGCTGTATTCGTTTGCTGGGCTGCCACAACAAACTACCATAGTTTGGATGGTTTGAACAACATCAACTCATGTTCTCACAATTGTGGAGTGTAGTTCAAGACCAACGTGGTGCCAGGGTTGATTTCTTCTGCCGTCTCTCTCCTCGGCTTGCAGGTGGCCATTTTCTCCCTTTGTCTTCACTTAACCTTCTCTCTATGTGTGTCTATGTCCTAATCTCTTTTTATAAAGATATGCGTCATACTGGATTAGATCTCACCCATATGACCTCATTTTACCTTAATGACACCTTAAAAGATCGAATCTCCAAATAGATTCCGAGGTACAGGTGTATAGGACTTCGATATATGAATTTTGGAGAGACACAGTTCCACCCGTAACAGATGGTATTCACATGCATATCCTGTAAGCAACTGGAAATGCAGGATTATAGCATGGAAAACAGGCCCAAGCTGATGAGAGGGACTTGAAGAATTTAGTGTAGATGATGCAGTCGTGAGACATACTGTGTTTTGCATAGCAACTTGCCCTGAATAGAAAAAAGTAAAAAGAACAAACATGGGAGTTTCTCAGATAAGAACTGGGGAGTGACTGAATCTAGGTGGGACCAGGAAATAATAAAAAGAATAGAGCTAAGTCATGACTATAATCACAATTCCAACAGTGCTAATCTAGAGGAGCTCCCAACTCCTGTCCCCACTGAGTGGGGTTTAGGGCAATTGCTCAACTGAGCCACAACATTTTGTGTCTCAGGCAACCACTCACATGGTAAACTGATTTGGTGAGTCCCCAGACTACAAGAGATATTTTAGGTTTGTGATTGTCACCCTAATTCTTTTTTTTTTTTTTTTTTTTTTTTGAGATAGAGTTTCACTCTTATTGCCCAGGCCGGAGTGCAGTGGTGCAATCTCGGCTCACTGCAACCTCCGCCTCCCGGGTTCAAGCTATTCTCGTGCCTCAGATGCCCAAGTAGCTGGGGTTACAGGCACATGCCACCAAGCCTGGCTAATTTTTTTTTTTGTATTTTTAGTAGAGATGGGGTTTCACCATGTTGGTCAGGCTGGTCTCAAACTTCTGACCTCAAGTGATCCACCCGCTTCGGCCTCCAAAAGTGCTGGGATTACAGGCATGAACCACTGTGCCCAGCCCCCTAATTCTTGCTAGGCGAAGCTTGGCATTACATTCTCCAAAGAGAAATGTATATTCACAGCTGAACTTACTATATTTTAGACAAAGGAAGCTCACTGTCTCTTCAATTCCCACTTTCCTCTCTACTCTCACTTTCATCTCTACTCTAATACTACATTGGTGTGGTTGCATCCACTGGGTAGATGTTACCAGTAGTGTTCTCCTAACTCTAGGATTTGTCCTAAATCATAGCTGTTATGGTGCTGATGTTATAAAGGTAAATCAACGGAGTGATAAACTGGCTTCGCAAAGAGGAAGAAAAAAGTCACCTGTAGCTGCACTTTACTACCAGGAATTGTCATAACGATTCTTTTCAAAATAAGATGATGTGAGTCAGAAAGCAATGTGGAAATTAAATATAAAAACCCTATAAAGGCTTCTCCTTACACTTAAATAGAGACCTTCAAACATGGCTTACCAAGCTTTGCACAATCTGGCCATGCTGAACTCTCTAGCCCAGTTTCTCAGCACTTCATAGTCATTCTCTTTTTATCATGCAAATCCTCACCCCCGCCCATCCCACCTCACCGACTTCTACCATTTGCAAGACCTCAGCTCAAATATGATGCCATAATTGAAGTTCACACCAGGTTGGGTCCTGATAGATCCTTTTATTATTTTTATTATATCCTCATATTTTTTCTTCATAATACTTATTAAATATGACTAATTGATATCTATCCACTTCCAAGACTGGAAGCTCTATAAGGTGCCGACATCACATCCTCTTTATTTGCACTCTACATTTAGTGTCTAGAATAGTGCTGGATCAAAGCAGTCATGAAATCAGTATTCATTTAATTAGTGCATGTATTTATTAGTAGGTATTTGACTGGTCTTTTCAGCACCTCGAGTTTGTTTGTATGTTTGTTTGTTTTAATAGCAAGTAGTATGGTATGACAGAAAGATCGCAGGTTGTAGAATTAGACACACCCGAGTTTAAATGGAGTTGTCACATTTTATTTGTCTAGAGTCAGATGAAAGAGCTATCAGTTACTAATGTTCAGTTCTCATCTTCTTTGATCTTTCAATTGAACACTCACTTCTACTTGAAAATATTCCCTTCACTTTGTGGTGCCACTTTCTTATGATTCTCTTTCTAACCCTCTGAACACTTCCTCTGTCTTTTTTTATTCCTTTGTCCCCAGAGTACTATTCTCTATCTTTTCCTCATTGTTGCACACTTTTTAAAAAATATGGCTCTTATTTCCTCTCATGATTTCAACAGTCCAAACCTGTTTTTTTCAGCTATCTCATTAATATCTCACCTCTTTAATCCCAAGCACTTGGAAGGCTTAGAAGGGAGGATCATTTAAGGCCAGGAGTTCAAGACCAGCCTGCACAACATAATGAGATCCCATCTCTACAAAAATATTCAAAATTATCTGAGTGCAATGGCATGCACCTATAATCCCAGCTATTCAGGGGGCTGAGGTGGGAGGATCACTCAAGCCCAGGAGTTCAAGGCTGCAATGAGCTATGATTGAGCCACTGTATTCCAGCCTGGGTGACAGAGCGAGATCATGTCTCCAAGAAGAAAAAAAAAAACCATATATATATATATATATATATATATATATATATATATTTAAATAAGAACTTATTCTGTGAATGTGCAGTCTGTAATATACAACTGCTACAACTGCATATACCTCCTATTGCAAGAACATCTTATGTTTCACTGAATGACCTCAGAGATCAGAGATTCCTTCTAGTCCATTCACAGGACTCTGAATTTAAATATAGTATTCTTCAATTAGAGATTCAGAAAAATGAAATCCATAGAGAGGGAAATCTGCACCCTAAAAATAACTCCAAAAGAAAGTGCAGATATTAGGGTACAAAATATGTCATCCAGACATATTTCTGTGCTGACAAAGGCATCTCCACACTGAATAAAGCAATCTAAAATAGCATAATCTTCCTTAAGAGGGAGGATAAAGAATTGACTGAGAAGGATCCAATGAAAATCAAACCTGCCATTCATCAAAGAGAAATAATTTTTCTTTGTACTTAAATAGACTCTGCTAAGTCAAGATATTTTCTTTGACAAAATTTATTAGCTACATTTTGAGAATCATATTAAGAGCTTTTAAGAGTGATCCACAGATTATGCAGAAATATGTTTTTAGGTTACTCTGCAGCCCAAGAATACAAGAAATATAAAAATCAACAGTCCATAATTGTGGAAGGTACAGTTGGCCATCAAGGCTTACTCTTCAAGATACTTTTTGCATGACAACTTTCTCATGACATCTCTGAAATCAGTTGCTGCTTAGATACCTGGAGACCAGTTGAGTAAAAATATCAGTTTTTTCACAGATCTTCTAAACACTAGCATCTAACAGTTATAACACGGCCACATGTTAGGAAAGCAATTGTCTTCAGAGTTAAATTTTAACTTTTTTTCCCCTAAATACAGAAACAAAAAAAAAGAGAAGTACTGAAAATATTTTGTATACAAACATTGCCTTAAATCACATATCAGTTGTCCAGCAGGTTTAATATCCGAAACTTAAAAGCAAAGTCTCTAAGTGACGGCGAAGTTGGTGCCTGCAGTGAGACCGATCCACTTGACCTGCAGACAAACTCTTTATGTATTTATTCAAGCCCATTTACAATTATTTTATACTATTTTCAATAGGTTTTCATAGTTGATAGCTGAGCCAACATCAGTTTAAAATATCGGAATTAGAATATAGAAACAGGCAGGCCTTACTTTCTGCACTGATACAAAGCATATGAACCTGTTTGGCAAAAGAAAGAAAAACTAAACAAATCAGAAATATCTCAAAGAACACAGAACATTTGATTTTGAGGGAGGGCTGAGGAATCTTACACAACAAAATAGACCTTGAGGAAATAATGTATTATAAACAGAAAAAAAAAAAAAAAAAGACACCAACTGATCCTTGGTAAGACACCAAGAAAAAAAATGGATATGAGTTTTGTGGCTGGGCATGGTGGCTCATGCCTATAATCCCAGCATTTTGAGAGGCTGAGGCAAGCGGATCACCTGAGGTCAGGAGTTCAAGACCAGCCTGGCCAACCCTGTCTCTACTAAAAATACAAAAAATAGCAGGCAACAGAGGGTGGACTTGGAGATGAGAGAAAGTAGGACATCACTAGCACAATCAAACTTTATGAATAGCCAAAGGCTTCTTTAAACACCAAAACTCGTTTTTATTTTATATTTTATTCTATTCTATTCTGTTTATGTTAGAGACAGGGTCTCACTCTGTTGCCCAGTCAGGAGTGCAGTGGCGCAATCTCGGCTCACTGCAAGCTCCACCTCCCGGGTTCACGCCATTCTCCTGCCTCAGCCTCTCCGAGTAGCTGGGACTACAGGCGCCCGCCACCACGCCCGGCTAATTTTTTGTATTTTTAGTAGAGACGGGGTTTCACTGTGTTAGCCAGGATGGTCTCGATCTCCTCGTGATCCGCCTGCCTCGGCCTCCCAAAGTGCTGGGATTACAAGCGTGAGCCACCGCGCCCGGCCGGTACTCCGCTCTTAAGAAGGTGAACTGTAACTCTCCACTCTGTGAATGTGAGCTGCATATAGTGACCTCTTTCCAAGGAGTGAGTACGGTATAGAAAGGAAAATACAATCTCGAGGCCCCAGACTCACTATGCCAAGGGAAAAGTTAAGTTTGCCGAGTCAGGCAAAACTGCCTCCCCTTTTCTTCCTAAATAGGTAACTGCAAAGACAGAAGCCACATACCTCCCCAGGAGGCTTCCCTCACAATATCCTCACAAGGACATTCTTTCTGGGCCCCAAGATCTTTACCCTAAAACGGAGTTCTGTTGAATTTCATCCCGACAATGTAAATTAACAGCTTCTTTTCACAGGTAAAAGACAGGACAGAGACAGGACCAGAAATCATCCCTCTGCTCACTGGAGACTGAAGCATATTTGACTGCTTCCTCTACTCTATGTTTACTTTCTCTCATGCAAAAATGCAGATTTACTGAGCAGACCAATGCCTCTGCCTGCTCCTTTCTTTTTGGTTTTTGTTTTTTTTTTGTTTGTTCTTGGTTTTGTTTTGTTTTGTTTGTTTGTTTTGATGGACTCTCGCTCTGTTGCCCAGGCTGGAGTGCAGTGGCAAGATCTTGGCTCATTGCAAGCTCCACTTCCTGGGTCCAAGCGATTCTCCTGCCTCAGCCTCCTGAGTAGCTGAGATTACAGGCACCCGCCACCACACCCGGCTAATTCTTGTATTTTTAGTAGAGACAGGGTTTCACCATGTTGGTCAGGCTGGTCTTGAACTCCTGACCTCATGATCCGCCCACCTCGGCCTCCCAAAGTGCTGGGATTACAAGTGTGAGCCACTGCACCCAGCCTCTGCCCGCTCCTTTCACGTGTATAAGGTAGATTCAGTGAATGCTGATGAAAACCTCAAGAGAATGCAACCACTTGCTTCTTTTGTCTACACTGTTCTGTTTTGGTTCCTCCTTTCCCCTTCTACCTACTTTTTCCTCTTTTAAATACTGAAGCCCTCAAAATCATCTTTGGAAAAAGTATGGGCCGCAGATCTTGTGTCTCTTTTTCCTGGGCACATCCTCAATCTTGGCAAAAATAAGCCTCTAATTGATGGAGACTGTCAGTCATTTCCTTTGGTTTTAACAGCAGGGAGGGAGTTGAAAGAACAGCTTTGGCCAGGCACGGTGGCTCATGCCTGTAATCCCAGCACTTTGGGAGGCCGAGGCGGGCGGAGGCGGGCGGATCACAAGGTCAGGAGTTTGAGACCATCCTGGCTAACACGGTGAAACCCCATCTCGACTAAAAAATACAAAAAAAAAATTAGCCGGGCTTGGTGGGGGGCGCCTGTAGTCCCAGCTACTTGGGAGGCTGAGGCAGGAGAATGGCGTGAACCCGGGAGGTGGAGCTTGCAGTGAGCCGAGATCGCGCCACTGCACTCTAGCACACTAGCCTGGGTGACAGAGTGAGACTCCATCTCAAAAAAAAAAAAAAAAAAAAAAAACAGCTTTACAGGAAAGAAACTGACAAACACTACCTCGATCCCAGTGACCAAGATGATCATCAAAGTCGTAAGTCATGGGACAGCAGGCACCCTGGATGAGACATGAGGAGAGGGAATTCTGTGGGCTTGCTTACCTCTGTTGTCTTTCTTTCCAAAATACATTATCCCAGGCTTGCCTCCCATTCTATTCAAAGTTATCCCTCTGCTCACTGAGGTAAATGCATATCTGATTGCCTCCTTTGGAAAGGCTACTCAGAAACTCAAAAGAGGACGGGCAGTGTCTCAAGCCTGTAATCCCAGCACTTTGGGAGGCTGGGGTGGGTGGATCACTTGAGGTTGGGAGCTTGAGACCAGCCTGACCAACATGGTGAAACCCCGTCTCTACTAAACAACACAAAATTAGCTGGGCGTGGTGGTGGGTGCCTGTAATCCCAGCTACTCAGGAGGCTGAGGCAGGAGAATCGTTTGAACCTAGTGGGTGGAGGTTGCAGTGAGGCGAGATCGCGCCATTGCACTCCAGCCTGGGCGACAGAGCTAGACTTTGTCTCAAAAAAAAAAAAAAATTAAAAGAATGCAACCGCTTGTCTCTCACCTATCTGTGACCTGGAAGCCCTCTTCCCGGCTTAGAGTCTTCCTGCCTCTGCTTTGAGTTGTCCCGCCTTTCCAGACCAAACCAATGTACTTCTTACATATATTGATTGATGTCTCTTGTCTCCCTAAAATGTATGAAATCAAGCTGTGCCCCGATCCCCTTGGGCACATGTCATCAGGACCTCCTGAGGCTGTGTCACGGTCGGGCATCCTCAACCTTGGCAAAATCAACTTTCTAAATTAACTGAGACCTGTCTCAAATTTTCAGGGTTCACATAAGCCTAATCATGAAAACGACACCAGACAAATTCCAACTGAAGGACATTCTAGAGAATACCTGACCAGAACTCCTCAAACCTGTCAAGATGATCACAATCAAGGAAAATCACAGACACTGTCATAACCAAAAGGAGCCTATGGAGACACGGCTACTAAATATAATGTGGTTTCCTGGATGGGATCCTGGAAAGGTAAAAAGACACAAGGGGGAAATTGAGATAGTCTGATTTAAGTATTGATTTTACTTAATAATGATGTATCAATATTTGTTCATTAATTAGGGCAAATGTGTCATACTAATATAAAATCTTAATCATCAAAGAAATGGGGTTAGATTATGTGGAAATTCTCTTTTCTAACTTCACAATAATTATGTAAATCTGAAACTGTTGTAAACAGGTTTATTTTTTTTTTAATGTTCACATATGCCTCTGTTGGCAAAAGTCGACAGATGCCCCGCTGTGTGCACAAATGTCCTGTTGATGCTGCAGTCTCAGTGACCAGCCTCACGATACAACTCAAACCTGTTATACTTGTGACTCCTCCTAAAAGGCAAAGATTACAATCCTGCTGAGTTTGGTGATTAATAGTCAGTATGCTTCCACGGTAAGGCTGTTCCAAGAATTTAGAAAAAGCATTTTAATCATCTGCCCACTCTCTCCATTAAATGTGATTTATGGACTATGGATTTCAGTGTAGTAAAATCTTGAAAACAACAGCAAATTGTTCCTTCGACATGAGGTGTCATGGAGGCTGAGGCCCACAATTCAAAGAAACAAAGGGGAGATACAATTATTGGAAGAAAAGAATGGCATCATGTTGTTAGGATGGTCCTAGAACATAATTACTACTCTGAACTTAGTCCCCAGCCCTTCCCACTTACCCCAGTCCCAAAGAGTCCAAAGAATTCATGAGAACTGTTGTCTTAAACTTTCTTTTTTTTTTTTTTGAGGTGGAGTCTCGCTCTGTCCCCCAGGCTGGAGTGCAATGGCGCGATCTCAGTTCACTGCAACCCCCCGCTCCTGCGGTTCAAGCAATTCTCCTGCTTCAGCCTCCTGAATAGCTGGGATTACAGGTGCATGCCACCATTCCCAGCAATTTTTTTGTATTTTTAATAGAGACAGGGTTTCACCATGTTGGCCAGGCTGGTCTCAAACTCCTGACCTCAGGTGATTCGCCCTCCTCGGCCTCCCACAGTGCTGGGATTACAGGCGTGAGCCACTACTCCCAGCCGTTCTTAAACTTTCTGAAACAATTAAAAGCACTGTTTCAAAGAAAAAAAAAGTTAAAGAAGAAATACATCTCAATCTTATTCATGTATTTGTAAAAATTGATTTTTCACTTTTAATGTTTAAAACAAACCCTGGCCAGGGGCATTGGCTCACATCTGTAATCCTGGCACTTTGGGAGGCCGAGGTGGGTGGATCATGAAGTCAAGAGATCGAGACCAACCTAGCCAACATGGTGAAACCCTGTCTCTACTAAAATACAAAAAATTAGCCAGGCGTGGTGGTGCACACCTGTAATCCCAGCTACGGGGGAGGCTGAGGCAGGAGAATCACTTGAACCCGGGAGGTGGAGGTTGCAGTGAGCCAAGATCGTGCTACTGCCCTCCAGCCTGGCAATGCAGCAAGACTCCATCAAAAACAACAGCAACAACAACAAACCTATAAAGTGTAGTACTGATGAAAAAAGTCCATACATCCCTTCTTGAAGAGTCTTTGAAAATGACTTCTGTGTCACTTGGGCGACATGTCTATCTTAAAGGATAGAGGAACAAAGTAAGTCAAGACCTTACAACTGACCACAGGGAGGTTAAGGCCATCATCCCAAGTGGAGAAGATATTTTAACCATAGTGCTTTAAGGCTTTTCACTGGTTCCTGATTGATTTGCTTTTAAAACCAGGAACCTGCAAATGAATCCAACTGAATGATCAATTTATTCCATTATTGAATTTAATCAATTATTAAATAGTTGAAGTGCTTCTCAAACTCTTTTTTTCATGTATAACTCTTGCCCCTTCCCCCTCCCACTCTTGCAGCAGTTCTTCTCCTACATTTGTTTCTACCCCAGCTTACATTATTTTTAAATGAAAATAGTTGGGCTTTCCTATAAACGATAGCATAGAAAGAGCTGAGATATATGGTGTTAGACACTGTGTAAGTGTAACATTTGTGCCAGGTGCGGTGGCTCACGTCTGTAATCCCAGCACTTTGGGAGGCCAAGGAGGGTAGATCACCCGAGGTCAGGAGTTCGAGACCAGACTGGCCAACGTGGTGAAACCCTATCTCTACTAAAAATACAAGAATTAGCCAGGCGTGGTTGTGGGCGCCTGTAATCCCAGCTACTCGGGAGACCGAGACAGGAGAACCACTTGAACCTGGGAGGCGGAGGTTGCCGTGAGCCCAGATTGTACCACTGCACTCTTGCCTGGGTGACAGAGTGAGACCCCGTCTCAAAAGAAAAGAAAATAAAATATCCCTTGAATCCCGGAAGCGGAGGTTGCAGTGAGCCAAGATAGCGCCATTGCACTCCAGTCTGGGCCTCACAGGGAGACTTTATCTCAATAACAACAACCAAAAAAAGTGTAACATTTGTGATAACCTCTGGGACTAAAGCAAGTACAGTGGTAGGACTCACACCCATGACAATAGAGACTAATAAAAAGCAAAAACGGACATGCTATCCATTTACATGTAAAACGGCAATGATAGGAATAAGAGGGGGTATAAGATACAAGTGCTGGATAGAGGCTGAAGCAAAATTACAACTGAGAAATTATCAGTAATTTGGCAAATGGAATTCACTTTAAAATTGATCTATTAGCAAAATAGCCTTTTGCAAAGTGACTTGCTTCTCTTTTGATAATACTATACTCTCTTCTCGTGAGACCAAGTTAGATTGTTCTGAGCTTTACCAAGAATACATAACAAATTAATAGGGCAATAAACTTTTAAATAGCCATGCACATGATCCTATCTCTCATTTTCCCTACCAGTTTCCTGTGTGTCTTGAGTAAGAGCCCAGGACTGCTTGAGTTTAAATGTTCTATCTATTTAGGGGAGAAGAGAAAGAGAAGGCAGGAGAGAGGAGCTCCTTGCTTTTTCTACCTTCTGAATGAAATCAACTTACCAATAGTTAGGCCTGCTATCTTGCTTCAAATGACCCCCTTCTGACACCAGGGACCTCTTTAAAAGATTATTGTGATCTTTCAGTTATAAAATCATAGAGGAACTAGTAAAAATGAATGGAGGCCATGCTAGTGATCTGGGGCAACATCACCCTTACATTCTGGAGGCTAAATTCCAACATACTCAGAATAATAATATAAAGTCCTGAATAACATTGTATTCTACCCAGCAATATGTTGGAAGGAAGAAGGAAAGGGAAGGAGAGAGCAAGAGAGAAAGGGAAGACGAGAGGGGAGGATTTTGCGTTGAACTCTTGATATGGCCAACATAGAGCCTACCATTGTGGAGATTACAAGATACAATTTTCCCACCTTTTCTCTCGCCGGCCTTTCCTAGTGATACAGCTCCGGTGAGTGGAGGAACACCAGGGCTCTTGTCTTCCGTCGAATTGTATAAAACGACACGGACACACGTGGAGTGGTTTTAAGGAGTGGAGAGTTTAATAGGCAAGAAAGAAGGGAGAAGAAAGAAGGAAGAAGCTCCCCGATACAGAGACAGAGCGGAGCGGGGTCTCCAAAGCTGAGAGAGGGAACCCCCAGGGCGGCTGACACCAGCCAGTTATATGAAGAGGCTGTAGGAGGTGATGTCTGATTGGCAAAGGGCTCAGGGGATTCCTTTGACCAGGCATGTCATTCATGTAGCCCTCGAAAAAAACTGACCCTCCCACCCTAGCCTTTTAATATGCAAATGCAGGATGCCAGGATGTTCTATGCACGTGGGGAGATGTGGGGGTGGCCATGTTGCCAGGCACATGAGGGAGCAAATCCAAGAAGAAGGGGGCGGAATCGCCATGTTTGGGTGGACCAGTTTCTAATGGTCTGCATTTGCATGTCGAAGGTTGCCTGCCCACCTCTAAGAGCTGGGGCTTTCCTGATAGACAAGAAACGTTTCGGAGCTACTTTAAACGAGACAACTTTCCAAGGACCCCTTTTCCTGTCTATCTGCCTAAAATTATTTCTTAACGTCTCCTGTAACAGTAGGAACAATCTCACCAGGGCTCTCTGAACATGCTGTACTTAGCCAGACCTTCTCACTCTTGATTACCCTTCCTCCTACCTGTGTCTGACTCTCCAAGTCCCAACTACTTGTCAGGATCCAGTTTGGTGTCTTTTTTTTCTGCCTTTCCAAACCACTCCATTTTCTTTTCATCTCTCCCTTCCATGAATGCACAGTCAGTTTAGGAAAGAAACTCATCTGAACTTTGACCTCTTCGTTTGCATAAATAACTTTGAGTAACAAATGAACAGGATATCAGGCCCCTCACGTACAATGTCTTGCATTTCTTTTTATTTTCCCTTCAACATTTCTAGCAGCGCTGGATCTATTGCAAGTGCTCTGTAAATGACTGATTGAGGAACATATGGATTAATGAATAAATCAACCACGGAATGAATGCACTGACATGACAGTTTCAGACATAGATGGGGGAGCATGCGGAAGAGCCAAGCAACAGAGCAAAGCATCAGGTCAAAGCAATTTTAGTGGATTAGCCCTCACTCTTTCCCACAGAGCTCTCAGCTTCCTTTCGAGATTGAAACTCCGTTGTTTTGAAATAGTTAAGGCAAAGAAAGTGAGAGAGGACTTTTAAAAAATGGATGCTTTCAGAAACATGGATTCTTACACTAGCAACCATTTATGGACAATAAAAAGTCAGGAAGCAAACCTAATATAAGCTTTCTTTCCCAGACCCCAAGGGAAACATAGCCATGGGACATCTTTCTTCAATGAAGTCTACGTTTACAGCAACCAAGCGCACACAACTCCATTTCCTGTTTATGTAAGACCTCTTGCTACTGGATGCAGGGAAAATATATCCCTCTTATTGGCTTTCCCATAAAGGTATCTCCCACTCACCAATGCCCTATTCTTTTCAGGTAAGATTCATTCACATGACTACTGATTACCAAAAGACTGTACTGGGGCAAACCTCATGTTTTTTGTGTCTTGTCATTCTATAGGGAGGGAAATGTCTCTTGCCTAATACTTCACTTTGTTCCATGTCCACTGTGTTCCATAGTTTGGGAAAGCATACTTTAAATCCAGCGTGGGATCTGTTTGAGTGATCCCTGGATTTGTATTAGTTTTGTTTTCTGAAGAAGGTTTGTCTTAGTGGGTGCCCTTTAGAGATCACTTTTGTTATAAAATGAGCCAAGATTAATAGCCATCTCCATGTCATGTGTTTGCCTGTCTTCAGCTGACGAATTTCAAATAACCTTCTTGTTCTGCCAACACATTGTGGAGATAACATCACTGAAAGCTGGCCCTTGCTACTGCTGACTCTGTCGTATGGGGAAGGGGACAGCGTGTAATTCTGCCTCTGGTAATCTGCTTGTGACAGTGATTTTATAGCCTGCAAACTTTTGCTTATTGTACCCAGATGTTGTATGATACTTTGCCAAAAATACATCTTTTAAAGAATCTGTCTTAATTCTTTGTTTTGAGATAATTTTATGCTTACAATATTTGTCTCATCATGTTCTCTCTCTGTCTCTGTATGTAAACATTTTTGAACCATTTGAGAGTAAGTTGCAAAGAAAATACCCCATTACCTTAGTGTACAATTTCTAAAAATAAGGGTATTTTCTTACAAAACCAGAGTACAATTTTCAAAATCAGGACATTTATGTAAATGTAGTTCTATTATCTAATACATAGAATTTAGTCAAGTTTTGTAATTTTTTACTGGCCCAGGATCAATCTGGTATTCATGTTGCCCTTGGTTTTCTTGTCTCATTATTCTCCATTAATTACAAATAACTCTTTCTTTCTTTCTTTGTCTTCCGTGACTCATTTTTTTGAAGAGTAGTGGCCATGTGTCTTTTACAGAATAGCACTGAGTTTGGGATTGTCTGAAGCCTCTTTGTGTTAAGATTCACACAATGCATTTTTGGCAGGAACACCACAGAAGCCATGTTGATGCAGGGGCATTGTATCTATTTGTCCCATTAATGGTGATGTTAACTTTGTTCACTTCATTAATGTTTCCCATCAAGTTTTACCCATCGATGATTCTTGCCTAAAACAGTTATTACTACAGCTGTTGTCAAATGGTGATTTTCTGAACATATCATGCCATCCATATTTATTACTGCCTTCCTACTGCAAAGCAAAACTTTCCCCTTTTCTTATTTATTTGTTTGTTTATTTATTTATTTATTATTCCACATTCATCTTCAATGTGGATTTGTGGATTTTACTTTATGGGTTAAAAACAATTCTTATTTATTGTGATGTCCAAATTACTTCACATTTGGCCAGTATATCCCCTTGGCATGTCCCTTCATTCTTTGAGAGCTTCTTTGATTTCTGACATAAAAATATATTCTAGGATTATCTTGTGCATCTCCAGCCCCAGCTTTGGAACTGGTGGTTGATGTCTACAAAAGGCCGTAATTCCTTTTATTGGAAAGTAGTGCTTAGAATCCAAGATCTGGGACTAGGTGTACCAGTTCCTATTACAATGTCAGTGTTCCAAGAAACTCTCACTGGACAGAGTAAAGATAAATATGTGTACGTGTGTGTGCGTGTGTGTGCCCGTGTGTGCACGAACACATGTATATGTGCACATAAATATATACGTACACAAATTTACATTTATATTTATTTGAGGTTTTATTATATATCTTCAGTTCCAATCCAAGACTTGAGTTCTCAAAATGAAATGGCTATAAAACCTCCTGCAAAATAAATATTTTTGGACAGTTAATTAACAGTTGAATGAAATCTGTATCATTGGTTTGAGCTGATGACATCCCAGTTTTGGCCCATATAACATTTTTTGGTAGCCAAGTAGAGGAGGCTACGATGTAACAAAGGTACCACCTTTTATGCACATGTGCGCATAAACAATTAGTTCTTTCCCATCTATTGATCCCATCACTTCAAAATGCCGTAACTGGACCTATTCTCCAATTCCAGTGGCTTAATTTATAAGCTCATTATCTCTTGCTTGGACTATTGCCATAGCTTGCTAATTGGACTACAAATCTTCTTCATCTTCACACTGCAATTCATCTCCACGTAGACCTCTGACTGTAATGTAGATTATGCTGCTTTCCCATTTTAAAAAAAGAAATGCTAGGCTTCAGTTAGAACAGAATGAAATTCAACTCCTTAGCAAGCAAAAGGAACCCTCATCTGAGTAAATTTAAGCCCAGTGAAATTTTAAGTCATTCTTTGCTAAGCCCTAAGTTACCTGTAACATTTAGTTTACTGTTTTGTCCTCAGCATGACATAAATGTGCATGAACTGTTTCACTGGATACACAATTGCTAAAGCAAAGGCCTATCTATCTGCCTAAAAAAGACTTAACATATAACAGAATATAATGTCGCTTAACTACTAAGGTTTATTAAGTGTCTACCATGTTCCAGGCACTGTGCCATACGTATTCTTGTATTTAATTCTTACAATCTTCTGAGACAAGTGTGATTAGGGCAGTGAGGAAACTGAGGTTTAGAAATAAAAATAAACTCTTATACGTTCAGTTAATAAACTTGACAGCTCAAGTGGACCTGTCTGATTCCAAAATTCATTAACTTTGCTACGGCCTTGGACCAAATTCAACTGTCCCTCTTGAGTGCCCTTCCTGGCACCTGGAGGCAAAGTTAGGATCCAACAGTTTTGTCCAAAATTCTCATACAGAGCTTAATATACTGTAGTTATTTGTGACACATCTCTCTCTTTCAGTAGACTGAGTTCTTGTATGTATTCAACTTGGAATTTTCCTTTTGGACATCAATGTTGAGTTAGACAAGAAAACTTAAATGTTTGGGAAAACACAGGTGGGGATGGTGTGAGAGCAAAAGGCCTATGTTTACAGTGGAGAGAGAGGGGGGCTATGGACAATTTCAAAACAAAAATGAGTAAGTACTGTAACATTCTATTAGTGTGAAGATAATGTTTTTTACAGATACTCTTTGTATTCTCAAAGGATGGAAGAAAATTCGATTTATATTAGAAGTGACTACAAGGCAGGAAGTTATAGTTGGTGAAGACAGAAATAATTGGGCAGTTTTTTATTTGATTTTTTGTTTTTTGAGACAGAGTCTTGCTCTGTCGCCCAGGCTGGAGTGTAATGGCACCATCTTGGTTCACTGCAACTTCCGCCTCCTAGGTTCAAGCGATTCTCCTGCCTCAGCCTCCCAAGTAGCTGGGATTACAGGCATGTCCCACCACGTCCAGCTAATTTTTGTATTTTTGGTAGAGACTGGGTTTCACCATGTTGGCCAGGCTGATCTTGAACTCCTGACCTCAGGTGATCAGCCCTCCTCAGCCTCCCAAAGTGGGATTACAGGCATGAGCCACTGCACCCAGCCCTACTTGATTTGTTTTTATAAATAGATCTCTGCAAATATCATAGACATCAGGGTTGCCACTGTAAAGATAGAATGGTGGTCTAGGTGGCCCTGCACTCACATGTCTATCACAGCACATTCACAATAGCAAAAATGTGGAACCAGCCTAAGCATCCATCAACATATGATTAGATCAAGAAAAGATGGTGTATATACACAATGGAATACTATTCAGCCATAAAAAATAATGAAATCATGTCTTTTACAGCAACATGGATGGAACTGTGAGCCATTACCTTAAGTTAAATAACTCAAAAGCATAAAGTTAAATATCACAAATTAGTGGGAGCTAAATAATGGAATAATAGTCCTTGAGGCTTGCAAGGTGGGAGGGGGAGTAATGAAAAGTTACTTAATGGGTATGAAGTCCACTATTCAGGTGATGGCTACACAAAAAGCCCAAACTTCACCACTACACAACATGTCGATGTAACAAGATTGCATTTACATCCTTTACATTTATGCAAATAAAAAAACATATACAAAATACGTTTAAGCAAAAGAGATTGCCCATTCAATGAGCCAAATAAAGTTAAATTCAAATTAAGAACTTGCAGAGGGAAATGATAATATACTGGCATTCACAAAGATCACTTCGATAAGAACATTAATCAAGAGGGCAATTCAAAGTTTAGGATGATACTAGATGCCTCTCAGACATTTCAGAATGTTGACTAAGCGGTATTTTCATAACTGAAAAAGACTCTCAAACATCTAGGAATTATGCCAAATAAGATATTGATTAATATTAATGGACATCATAGAAGAGCAGAAAAGTACCAAAGCAAACCTGATTTTTAGAGCTAGGGCAGAAGTGCCTTCTACATAATTTATTGAAAAACAACAGCAATGTCGACAATACAGCCTGAATCACCTGTCGCATCCACAGAACCTGATTCAAGGAAATGAGCCAAAGGTGGTAGAAAAATTGGGAATTTTCTTGAATCTAAATTCCAAGTGTCTCAACCCAGTTCCATTTCAAATAATCATGAATATAAAAGCAAAAGAAGAGAAATAGGCTGTGTTTTCTGCAATCTGGCTTCAAGGACTAGAGAATGCCCTGAGGAGAGCAAATGGAAGCCCCATTAGGAGGAAAATGGCTGCGAGTGATGGGAACAATTTTAGTCAGAAGCAGGAGGCTGTGGTTGAAATGGAAATTTATCTTTGTGGAATTCTAAACAGAGGGAAAGGGCATCCAAGGTTAGCGAAAGCTAGCAGAGGAGAGATGTTAGCAAAGCGTGTGAATAGAGAGTGAAATGCTTTCAGAGTAAACAAATACCCAAGCCGTTCCTAGGAAGCTGTTCTAAAGCCAGTTTGCACGAACTTTCTCATCTGTTTTGCTACAAAAAAAGAGTGAAATTGAAGCCCCCAGCCTTCTTTTCCT
This sequence comes from Nomascus leucogenys, assembly GCF_006542625.1. Taxonomy (NCBI): domain Eukaryota; kingdom Metazoa; phylum Chordata; class Mammalia; order Primates; family Hylobatidae; genus Nomascus; species Nomascus leucogenys. The sequence goes on along the minus strand of NC_044388.1, from coordinate 44,752,871 downwards.
CACATTATACCCAGGAAATCAATCTTGCATCAAAGGAACACCTGTTAGGCATTTTCTGAATTAATATGGCTTAATTTGGTTTATTATGGTTTAATACCAGATTGTAAATGGCTCAACCTACAGCTATTTATTGAGGACCTGCAATGTACAAAGCAATAGATGCCCCAGATGATAACCAGAGTTTGATATAAATGTCTCAGAATGGATTGTTTCAGGTCATTTTATCACATTAGTGTTTATTTGGAAGAAGAAAACCGAGAAAGCAGAAGTTGTAAGTGACTTTATCTAGTTCTTAACCCCATATCTACTAAAAATACAAAAATTAGCTGGGCGTGGTGGCAGGTGCCTGTAATCCCAGCTACTCAGGAGGCTGAGGCAGGAGAATTGCTTGAACCCATGAGGTAGAGGTTGCAGTGAGCCAAGATCACACCATTGCACTCCAGCCAAGACAACAAGAAAGAAACTCTGGCTCAAGAATAAATAAATAAATAAATAAATAAATAAATAAATAAATTTCCATATGCTCTTTTTGCTATCATGGAAAACATTTGCTAAATCATATTTTTAAAATATTTTCAAATTTTTACAGTCATCATAAAATGTTATTGTTATATCCAGTAACGTTGATACACTTTTACTAATTGCAATAGTTTGTGCATTTTCTTTCCTTTTGATGAAGATAGCCATGTCATCTTTGAATGATGTTCATTTTGTTTCTTCCAAATTGCACTTTTTTACATTTTCCTGTCTTATTGGGCTAGCTGAGACTGTAGGTACAACTGTGAAGAAAGTGCTGCTAGCAGACATCCTTATCTTTTTCTCTATATTAGAGGGAATACTTTACTAATTGGCCATTAAGTATAATGTTCAATATTCAATTTAGGATTTTGCTTAATAAGCTTTACTAACATTTTATGCCTAGTTTAAGAGTTTTTTTTTAAGTCATGAATATTACATTTTAACATACCTTTTTATATTTTTAAAAGTAATCACATTTTGTCTCTTTTAATCATTAAATTTTAAGTGCTGAATTGTAGTTGCAGATTTTCTAATGTTGAACTGTTTATAAATTACTGGGATATATCCTATTTGTTCACTGAAAAAAAATGCTGGATTCAATAGAGTTTACTAATTTTTCTTTAAAATTATTTTATTTTTGTGCCTTTATAAGATTGCCTACAATTTTTTCTTTTTGATATGTTCTTGGTCAAATTTTAGAATTGAGATTACGCTAGCTTCATAGAGTGAGTTGGGGAGTTTCTTCTCTTGGCCCATTTCCTGAAATACATTGTGTTAAGATTGTCTTTACTCATCTTCTAGTTAGAATATTATTTTTAAGAGGGTGGGAGAGAAGAAATAAGTAGATATTTGACAATCAATTGAACAACTTTAGTGACGTGATTTCTAATCAAGTTCCCTATTTCTCCTTGTCATTTTTGTTTATTTGTATTTTCCTAAAAAAATGGTCCATGTTTCCAAGTTTTCAAATGTATTGGCGTAAGTTTTTCTTAATAATCACTCATGTTTTTTTCCTAAAACTATTTGCTCCGTCATCTGTCTTTCTATTCTCTTTCTGCCTCTTTGTCTCTGTCTGTCTGCCTGTCTGTCTCTCTCGCTGAGATTTACCTACACTTTTTATCTTTTCAAAGAATCAGCTTTGAGTTTTGTTGATCCTCTTTGTTTTTCTTGCGCTTGTCTTTCTTCTCTATTTCCCTTTCCTTTCTTGGAGTTTACCCTCTGAGTCTTCTCCTACTTCATAAGTTGAACAAACAGATCCCTTATTTTTGATTGTGTCTTGTTCATGTGTGTATTTCAGGCTCCCAGACTCTGGAAGCGTTATTTCAATTGCATCTCTTGAGTTTCAGTATGTAGTTTTCAGTTCTCTGTATGTTTTTCAGTTCTCTAATATCCATTCTGAATTTCTCTTTGACTTATGAAATACCCAAATAATCAAATTTTAAAATTTTAATACAAGTTGTTTAGTGTTTTGGGAGGTATTTTTGCAATGTGCTTTTGAAGGGTTTGCTATTTTTTTTTAATCTTTTCTATTTCAATGCTGTAGGGGTACAAACGGTTTTTTTTATTACATGGGTGAATTGTATAGTGGTGAAGTCTAGGATATTAGTGTATGTGTCACCTGAGTAGTGCACCCCAGTAGGTAGTTTTATAAATGTTGTCTGTACCAGGTTAAATTCTGGTACATCTTTAGACATGGTCAATGATTATCAAAATTCTATGTCTGCTAGAAAGTAATGAGCACCTTAATTGTTGGGTACTGGGCTTTGTATGAAAATTTGAGCACATTTGTTAATTGTGCTCTTTGATGTTTTTACTTTTTTCATTTTTCCACTTTTCTGTTTCTGACAGGTGAGCTAGAATCTTCTGTTATGATTTTAGTTGAACAATTTTCCCTATTTTTTTTTTTTGCTTTATTCATTTTGAGGTTACACTGTTAGAGGAGGATGGATGTAGTATTATTTGATTTTCTAGATAATTTTACAATAATTTCCATGATTATCTTTATCATTAATATTTCTTTATACCTTTAAATATAATTGAATGACATTAGAATTGCTACATCATTTAACAGCTTTACTCAGAGTAGCATTTGCCTAATATATCTTTTCCCATTTTTTATTAATATTCTTTCTGTGTAATGCCTAAACATTACATATAACTTGCTTTTTTGTTTATCCAACTTTTTTATTTATTGAGATTAAGGATATATTTGGAATTATTTACATGACTAGTTTTTTTGTTTTCATGCTATTTCTTAATTATTTTTCTCCTCTTTTTCTCAATCATCCTTCTGTTGGATGATTGGAATTTCTTTCCACTTTGTTTCCTTCCACCCAATTAAAAGATGTTTTATTTTGTCTGATGTAACGTTAAAATACATACCTGAATTAGCAAGCTTTTCTCATGGCCAATGAAGAATTGTAGAATGTCTACATATTCCATATTATTGTTGTGTAATATTTTAGTTACATCTGTTTTACTCCCCACCCATTGGGCGTTATTTTAATTATTATTAATTTTTATAATAATTTTATTTAGATTTACTCACATTTTTCTGATGTATTTTGTAGCCACTCATTTTTGCTTTCTATTTCTTCCTTCTTAGGTTCAATTTTTATCTTTATGAAACACACCTCATATATTCCATTTCTTGGCCTCCATGCATTCACTTTACACACACATACACACACACAACATTTATCTGGACATATGTTTATTTAAAAATAGCTATTAAATAACAGCTATAACAAAAGAAAATAAAAATAAATAACAGTTGTGTCTTTCAGCAAGATATATGGGTGGCAAAGTTAGCATTTGTGTGAAAATATATTTGACTTTTGAGGGTTTAACTGGGCATAGAAGTCTAAGTTCCCATTATGTTTCTTAGCAACTTCAAATACTAATCAGTTTTCTCTATTTTCTGTATGCTGATAGAACATCTAATTGACAATCTGTTCCTTTTTTGTACGTAATCTTTTTCTACCTGATTGCTTCTAAGAGTTGTGCTGTTTCTCCTTTTCCCTGCAGTTTCACTATGATGCATCACATTAATTTTTATTTTTATTTATCCAGCTTGGGAATTGGTATCATTCCTTATTGTAAAGATTAACAGTTGTTCATCAGCTCTGAAAATTCCTAGCCATTTATGATTTTGTATATTTTTTTCACCCAATATGTTGGTTATTTTTATTCTACTCACCATGGCTCAATCTTTCCTTTACATTTTCCATTGCTTTATCTCACTGAATTATTACTTCCTGTAGCAATTTCAGCAGACTACTCTTCTGATCTCTAATTTTTTTATTTAGTTGTGCTCACAATTCTTTATTCAGTTGTGTGCAACATGATGTTTAACTCACTGAGTATTTAGTTTCAATGAGTGTATTTTCATTTTTAATGTCCTTTTTGTTTTTCTTTTAAAATATTATTTCTAAAATGTTGTCTACTGTAATTTTATTTCATGGTTTTATTTGTGAACAATTTTAAGCACATTTTATGATTGTTGTATTACTTGAATTCTTGAGACCATGTGCCTAGGGTTTATTGTTAATCAGATTCTCTCTCATGACAGATTATTTTCTCATGTGGTTTGTAATTTTGCATGTGCTCTTTTATTCAGCAGGAGTGTGTGTGTCTGTGTGTGTGCGCACGCACACACACACTGGGTAAAAAATACTCCCATAAAAAAAATTTTCTGTTTGCTTAATAAGTCGGGACACAAGACTATCTTCATTTGAGAATACATACTGATGCCAACTTTTCCTCCTCATTTGGCTGTAGAATAGGTTGGGGCTTCCATTTTTCTTTTTCTCTCTTTCTTTCTTCTTTTTTTTTTTTTTTTTTTGAGATGAAGTTTCACTCTTGTCGCCCAGGCTGGAGTGCAATGACATGATCTCGGCACACTGCAACCTCCGCCTCCTGGGTTCAAGCGATTGATTCTCTTGCCTCAGCCTCCTGAGTAGCTGGGATTACAGGCTCCCGCCACCACGCCCAGCTAATTTTCGTATTTTTAGTACAGACAGGGCTTCACCATGTTGTCCAGGCTGGTCTCGAACTCCTGACCTCGTGACCCACCTGCCTTGGCCTCCCAAAGTGCTGGAATTACGGGCATGAGCCACCACACTCGGCCCAATATTGCCTTTTTGAATGTACCTCTTGTCACCTCTTCACAGGCGTCATCGCCCCATCCCTGGCAATGAAGACCCGTATCAGGATTCAATTCCTTCCGGGGCCACCATGGCATCACTCCTCGAGGTTTTCCTCTGTTGTCTCTGGCATCTAGGAATTTTACCTTCTTTCTTTTTAGGTCAATTATATATTAAACTATTTGTATTACATATTACCAAGCACTTCTTTGTATTTGTAGCAGAAAGATACTCACATATTTCAGCATGCCTTGAAAGAACCAAATGTCTGATTTACTCTTCAGAAAACAGCTATTGTGAAATAAACATACTTACCAAAAAATGCTATGTTTGTGTGCATGTATATATGCACTTGTGTGTAAAGGGAATGCCTGCAGGTCAAGAAATGGGACATTATTGCCAAGACCCTGAATTCCCATGTTCCTATCCCAGTGATAACATTCATCTTCTTCCTTAGTAGTAATTACAGTCTGTCTTTTATGATACGCACCTTCTTTCTTTTTATTGTAGTTTTACCACTTATATTAATTATGAAACAAAAGAACTTAGTTTTCCTTGAGTTTGAACTTTCTATGGTTGAAATAATTCTGTATTCATTCTTAGGTCTTATTTCTTTTGATCAAAAGTATGTTTTTGACATTTGTCCGTGTCAGAGACTGGCAAACCTTTTCTTTAGGGACCAAATAGTAAATATTTTAGTCTTTACAGGCTACCTACGTTTTCTAACATATACTTTTTTTTGCTTGTCTGTTTGTTTTTCAAGCTATAAAAATGTAAAAACATTCTTAGCTTGTGGGCCATGCAAAAACAGGTCACAGCAGGTTTTTTTGGCCCAGAGGGTCATAGTTTGATGACACTTGATCAAATATCACTACAGGGAGCTTTAGTCATTTATTTGTATTGCTATTCAGCAAGGTACATTTATTCATCCTAATGCAAATGTACACTTTGAGTTTTTTCAGTGTAACACTAATGGTATTTTTTTTAGAGACATATGAGTACACATTTTCTGGTAAATACATGTGTAAGTTTCTACTTAAGGATGCCATTGCTTGGTACGCATATATTTGACTTTTGAAGATATCGTCAAAAATTTTCTCAAGTGCTGGTACTAATTTATATTCCCACCAAATACTATGCATTTTCTTTTGTTATGTATCCTTGCCCACATTAGCAGTAACAGAATGTTTGGGTTTCACCGATCTTGTTGATATCTAGTAGTATCTCATTGTCGTTTTTCATCAACATTTTCTTGATTATTAGTGAGGATGAACACATTTTCAAATGTTTATTGGCCATTTTGATCTTGATTTTTGTGAGGCGCCTGCTTTTATTTATTTATTTATTTAGAGACAGGATTTCACTCCCATCGACCAGGCTGGAGTGCAGTGATGTGATCTAGGCTCACTGCCACCCCCGCCTCCTGGGCTCAAGCCATTCTTCTGCCTCAGCCTCCTGAGTAGCTGGGACTGTAGGTGCACCCCACCACACTTGGCTAATTTGGTACTTTTTGTAGAGACGGGGTCTTGCCATGTTGCCCAGGCTGGTCTCTAACTTCTGAGGTCAAGTGATCCACCCACCTCTGCCTCCCAAACTGCTGGAGTTACAGACATGAGCTGCCACGCCCGACATGCTCTCATTTTTCACTTTTTAAAATGGGGGCATCTGCATTTTTCTTATAATTTTTGTAGTAGTTGTTCATATACTTTGCATAATAATTATTGACCAATTAGTTATGTGTCACAAATATTTTCTTATGTTCTGTGGCTTGCATTTTCTTTCTGTAAATGCTGTCTTCTGATTAACGTAAATACTTAATTTCCAATTAGCTCAATTTGTCAACCAATCCCTTTTTTTGACTCTCATTTAATAAATATTTCCCTATTACTAAGTCACATTCTTTTATATCAATAAGATGTTTATACTTTGTCTTTTATATTTGGATTGTTGACCCACCTAGAGCTGATGTTTTGTGCGTGGTTTGTAGCAAGAAGCAAATTTCTTTTGTCCAAATGGAAATCCAATTGTTCTAAGATTCGATACTTAAAAAGTATAATTCTGTCATTTATTGAATAATCACATATTTATGGCCAAGTACCAAAGTTCTCTATTCAGTTCCATTGTACTCTCCCAGTGCAAATGAAAAGCAGTTTTTGTTATTGTAGTTTTATAATAAGACTTGAAATCAAGTAGAGCAAGTTATCCTCAATAGATTCTCTTCTTTAAGCATGTCTTCACTTTACTTGGCAATTGCATTTCCATATTATTCTTATAGTAAGCTCATGATATCCTAAAATAAAGCAACAACAATAGCAATAGCTACTGGGTTTTCCAGGCCATCAATAGGTTATATTCCTTCCTCTATTTAGATTTTCCTCCTTGATATCTCTCAGAAACATTTAATGCCTCATAATTTTTCCATAGAAGTCTTGCACACATTTGAAAGGTTTTTCCTACTTGGTCATATTATTTGATGTTACATGTAAATAGTATCTTTTAAAATTTACTTTGTATAAATGTTATTAGTCTTAATTTTTTTTTTTTTTTTTTGAGACGGAGTCTCGCTCTGTTGCCCAAGCTGGAGTGCAGTGGCGCGATCTCGGCTCACTGCAACCTCCACCTCCCAGGTTCAAGTGATTATCCTGCCTCAGCCTCCTGAGTAGCTGGGACTACAGGCGCGTGCCACCACACCCAGCTAATTTTTTGTATTTTTAGTAGAGATGGGGTTTCGCTGTGTTAGCTAGGATGATCTCAATCTCCTGACCTCGTGATCCACCTGCCTCAGCCTCCCAAAGTGCTGGGATTACAGGCGTTAGCCACCATGCCAGGCCTAAAATTTACATTGTATAAATGCTATTACTCTTAATTTCTAAATTTGTATTTGTTGTTATAATAAATACAATTTGTTGTTCTATATTGCTTCAACAGTTAACTATCTGTTATAAACAAACCCTCTTATTAATTCTAATAATTTATGTATGACTGTTTAGATATTATACATATAAAATCATATTTTATTTCCATGCAATTGCTCTTCACTTTCTTTCCCAACAATCCTCATGTCTAATTCATTATCTTCTTCTCCCAAAATAATACTGACTAGAAATAGTGACAACACATATACTTTCTTTGTTTCAGCTTATGGTGTTGCTATTGGTTTCACATCAATTTCTCTGAGATGAAGGAGTTTTACTTCTAGTTAAAAATTCTATCATGAATGAAGGTTGGATTTCACAAAAAAATGTTTAATGTCGAGAAAATCATGTAAGGTTTCTTTCTGAATTTGCTGATACTGTGAATAAGGTCGAATTTGGGGCTAAAAGTTTAGTATGCATTAGTAAGTAAATTATTCTTAAAGTCAAAGGAATTCATAAGCTCATATATGGAAGAGTGCAGAGACAGAGGAGAAAAAGTCAAAGACCAAGCCCTGAGGAAATTCAAGGTTTTGTAAACTAGAGGGAGCTGGCAAACAATATTGAGAATGTATATTTTACAAGAAATACCAGAGAGTTAAAAGGAGGCCCACATGCCATATGCCTAAATATTAAAGTTTATAAATGCAAATCACTTAAATAAAAATCAAAATGTAGTGGTTTCTTTCAAATGCAAGTAAACCTATTAAATAATTTTGTGAAATTAAAACTATTTAGTTTCCTTTGAGTAGATATCCAGTAATGGGAGTGCTGGTTGAATGGTTTGTTTGGACAGTGTGGTCATTTTAATTATATTGATTCATCCAATCTTTGAGCATGGGATATTTTATTTGTTTGTGTCAGCTATGATTTCTTTCATCAGTGTATTGTAGTTCTTGCAGAGATCTTTAATATCCTTGGTTAGATGTATTCTTAGGTATTTTATTTTTGTGTGTGGCTATTGTAAATGTGATTTGTGTTCTTGGTTTTGTTTTCATCTTGATTATTATTGGAGTATAAAAATGCTGCCAATTTTTGTATGTTGATTTGTATTTTGAAACTTTACTGAAATCATTTATTAAATCTAGGTGTGTTTTAGAGAAGTGTTTTCTGGCTCATAGAGATAATTTGGCTTCCTGTTTTTTGTATGCCTTTTATTTCTTCCTCTTGCCTATTGCTCTGGCTAGGACTTCCAGTATTATGATGAAGAGAAGCAGTGAAACTGGTCATCCTTGTTTTGTTCCAGTTCTTAAGGGAAATACTTTCTACTTTTCCCCTTTCTCTAGAAGAAAACCCAGAGAAAACCCTTCAGTATGATGTTGCTGTGGGTTTGTCATATATGTCTTTTATCATATTTATCTTTCAATAAATAATAATAGATTTAGTATTTATTATTTTGAGGTATATTTCTTCTGTGCTTAAGTTTGTTGAGGTTTCTTTTTTATCATGAAGAGATGTTGAATTTTATCAAAACCTTTTTCTGCATCCATTAAGATAATCCCACAGTTTTTGTTTTAAATTCTGTTTATGTGATGAATTACCTTTATTGATTTGCACATACTGAACCATCCTTGCATTCCTGGAAAAAAAAAAACAATGCTATTATGGTGTACTCTCTTTATGATGTGTTGTTGGATTTGGTTTGCTGGTGTTTTTTTTTTTTGTTGTTCTTGTTCTTGTTGCTTTGTTTTGTTTTGTTTTGAGGATTTTTGCATCTATGTTCACCAGAAATATTGGTCTGTAGTTTTCTGACTTTGATATCCGAGTGATACTGCCTTCATGGAATGATTTAAGGAAGATTCCCTCCATGATTTTCTTGAAAGAATTTCAGGAAGATTGGCACCAGTTCTTTGCACATTTGGTAGAATTCAGCTGTGAATACATCTGGTTCTGGACTTTTTTGTTGGTTGGGAGACTTTTTTATTATTGTTTCAATCTCACTACTTGTTATTGGTCTGTCCAGGATTTCTATTTCTTCCTGGTTCAATAGTAAGAGGTTATATAGTTCCAAAAATTTACCCATTTCCTCTAGGTTCCCTAGCTTATAATCATATAGCTATTCATAGTAGTCTCTGCTGATCCTTTGTATGTCTGTGTTCTCAGTTTTAATGTCCTCTTTTTTATTTCTGATAATGTTTATTTGGATCGTCTCTCTACTTGGTTACTCTAGCTAGAAGTCTATCTATTTTGTTTTATTTTCTGAAAGAACCAACTTTTCACTCCATAGATCCTTTGCATTGTGCTTTCACTGTCAATTTTATTTAGTCCTGCTTTGATCTATTTGTTATTTATTTATTTTTTTGCTAGCTTTGGGTTTAGTTTGTTCTTTTTATTCCTAGTCCCTTGAGGTATGCAACATGAGGTTGTTAATTTGTTGTTTTTAATTTCTTTTGATGTAGGCATTGAACACCAGAAACTTCTTTCTTAGAATTGCTTTTGCTGTACCCCAGATGGTTTTGGCATATTGTGTGTATTTTTATTTATTTTAATTTTTAAAATTTCTGTCTTAATTTTGTCATTGGCACAAATGTCATTTCTGAGTATGTTATTTAATTCCCATGTATTTGTATGGTTTTGAATGTTCCTCCTGGAATTCATTTACAGTTTTATTCCACTGTGGTCTAAGAAGATACCTAGTATCAGTAAAACTTGTTTTTTAAAATTATTTAGATATGTTTGGTGGCCTAACACATGGTCTATCTTGGAGAATGTTCCATGCACTGATGTGAATAATGTATATCCTGTTCTTGGGTAGGATAAATAAATACATTTGCAGTGCACCCAGTGTTGGGTGATTGTTATATCCTCTTGTTGAATAGGTCCCTTTATCATTATATAATGGCCTTCTTTGTCTTTCTTATTGCTGTTGATTTAAAGTTTATTTTATCTGATATAAGTATAGGTACTCCTGCTTGCTTTTGACTTCTGTTTGTGTGGAATATCTTTTTCCACCTCTTTACCTTCAGTCTATTTGTCTTTACCAGGAAGGTGAGTTTCTTGTAAGCAGCACAGAGTTGGTTCTTTTTTTTTTTCTTAATCCATTCCACCAATCTATATTTTTGAAGTGGAGCATTTAACCCATTTATATTCAGGATTAAAATTGATATTGAGGATTTGTTCCTGTCATAATGTTAATTGTTATCTAATTGCTTTGTAGATTCCTTGTTTCTTTTTATTTTCTGTTTGTCTTAGCAGTTTGATGGAGTTCTCTCATGCTGCCATTTGATTTTTTTTTTTTTTTTTTTTTTTTGAGACAGAATCTCGCTGTATCTCCCAGGCTGGAGTGCAGTGGCGCGATCTCAGCTCACTGCAAGCTCTGCCTCCCAGGTTCACGCCATTCTCCTGCCTCAGCCTCCTAAGTAGCTGGGATTACAAGCGCCCGCCACCATGCCCAGCTAATTTTTTGTATTTTTAGTAGAGATGGAGTTTCACTGTGTTTGTTCGCCAGGATGGTCTTGATCTCCTCACCTCGTGATCCACCCACCTTGGCCTCCCAAAGTGCTGGGATTACAGGCATGAGCCACCACACCCGGCCTGTTTCTTTTCCTCCTATGTGTAAATGTTTTATGAGACCTGTAACTTTTATATGTTCACTTTTATAATGACAAATATCAACCTTTTCTTTCCATGTTTAGATCTCCTTTGATCATTTCTTGTAAGGCCAGTCTAGTGGTGACAAATTTCCTCAGCATTTGCTTGTCTGTGAAAGACTTTATTTCTCCTTAAATTTTTTTTTTTGAGGCTGAGTCTCACTCTGTCACACAGGCTGGAGTGCAGTGGTGCAGTCTCGATTTACTGCAACCTCAGCCTCCTGGGTTGAAGTGATTCTCCCACCTCACCCTCCCCAGTAGATGGGACTACAGGCATGCACCACCACATCTGGCTAATTTTTGTATTTTTAGTAGAGATTGGGTTTCACCATGTTGGCCAGGCTGGTCTAGAACTCCTGGCCTCAAGTGATCCACCCACCTTGGCCTGCCAAAGCCCTGGGATTACATGTGTGTGCCATTGCACCCAGCCAAATTCTTCTTAACATTGGAAGCTTATTTTGGCAGGATATAAATTCTTGGCTGAACTGCAAAAACAAACCAAAATGTAAAGACCGTCAACACTATGAAGAAACTGCATCAACTAATGGTCAAAATAAACAGATAGCATTATAGTGACAGGATCAAATTCACACATAACAACATTAGCCTTAAATGTAAATGGGCTAAATCCCACAATTAAAAGGCACAGACTGGCCAATTGGATAAAGAGTCAAGACCCATTGGTGTACTGTATTCAGGAGACCCATCTCTTGTGCAAAGACACACATAGGCTCAAAATAAAGGGATGGAGGAAGATCTATGAAGCAAATGGAAAGCAAAAAACAAAAAAAGAAAAAAAGCATGGGTTGCAATCCTAGTCTCTGATAAAACAGACTTTAAACCAACAAAGATCAAAAAAGACAAAGAAGGGCATTAACTAATGGTAAAGGAATCAATGCAACAAGCAGAGCTAACTGTTCTAAATGTATATGCACCCAATGCAGGAGTATGCAGATGCATAAAGCAAGTTCTTAGAGACCTGCAAAGAGACTTAGATTCTCACACAATGATAGTGGGAGACTTTAACACCCCACTGTCAATATTAGATCAACAAGACAGAAAATTAACAAGGATATTCAGGACTTGAACTTAGCTCTGGACCAAGTGGACCTAATAGACATCTACAGAACTCTCCACCCCAAATCAACAGAATATACATTCTTCTCAGCATCTTATTCTAAAATTGACCACATAATTGGAAGTAAAACACTCCTCAGCAAATGGAAAAGAATGGAAATCATAACAGTCTGTCGAACCACAGTGCAATCAAATTAGAACTCAGGATTAAGAAACTCACTCAAAACTACACAACTACATGGAAACTGAACAACCTGCTCCTGGATGACTATTGGGTAAATAACGAAATTAAGGTAGAAGTGAAAAAGTTCTTTGAAACCAGTAAGAGCAAAGACATGATGTACCAGAATCTCTGGGACACAGCTAAAGCAGTGTTTAGAGGGAAATTTATAGCACTGAATGCCACAGGAGAAAGCGAGAAAGATCTGAAATAGACATCCTAACATCACAATTAAAAGAACTAAAGAAGCAAAAGCAAACAAATTCAAAAGCTAGCAGAAGACAGAAATAACTAAGATCAGAGCAGAACTGAAGGAGATAGAGACACAAAAAACCATTCAAAATATCAATGAATCCAGGAGTTGGTTTTAGATTAGCAAAATAGATAGACTGCTAGCCAGACTAATAAAGAAGAAAAGAGAGAAGAATCAAATAGATGCAATAAAAAATGATAAAGGGGAGATCACCTCTGATCCCACAGAAATCTACAAACTACCATCAGAAAATACTAAAACACCTCTATGCAAATAAACTAGAAAATCTAGAAGAAATGGATAAATTCCTGGACACATACACCCTCCCAAGACTAAACCAGAAAGAAGTTGAATCTCTGGATAGACCAATAACAAGTTCTGAAATTGAGGCAGTAATGAATAGCCTACCAACCAAAAAAAGCCCAGGACCAGATGAATTCACAGCCGAATTCTATCAGAGATACAAGGAGGAGCTGGTACCATTCCTTCTGAAACTATTCCAAACAACAGAAAAAGAGGGACTCCTCCCTAACTCACTTTATGAGGCCAGCATCATAATGATACCAAAACCTGGCAGAGACACAACAAAAAAAGAAAATTTCAGGCCAATGTCCCTGATGAATATCGATGCAAAAATCCTCAATAAAATACTGGCAAACCAAATCCAGCAGCACATTAAAAAGTTTATCCACCAAAATCAAGTCAGCTTCATCCCTGGGATGCAAGGCTGGTTCAATATACACAAATCAATAAATATAATCCATCACAGAAACAGAACCAATGACAAAAACCACATGATTATCTCAATAGATGCAGAAAAGGCCTTCGATAAAATTCAACACCCTTCATGCTAAAAACACTCAATAAACTAGGTATTGATGGAACATATCTCAAAATAGTAACAGCTCTTTGTGACAAACCCACAGCCGGTATCATACTGAATGGGCAAAAGCTGGAAGCATTCCCTTTGAAAACTGGCACAAGACAAGGATGCCCTCTCTCACCTCTCCTATTCGACATAGTATTGGAAGTTCTGGCCAGGGCAATCAGACAAGAGAAAGAAATAAAGGGTATTCAATTAGGAAAAGAGGAAGTCAAATCGTCTCTGTTTGCAGATGACATGATTATATATTTAGAAAACCCCATTGTCTAAGCCCAAAATCTCCTTAAGCTGATAAGCAACTTCAGCAAAGTCTCAGGATACAAAATCAATGTGCAAAAATCACAAGCATTCCTATACACCGATAATAGACAGAGAGCCAAATTATGAGCAAACTCCCATTCACAGTTGCTACAAAGAGAATAAAATACCTAGGAATACAACTTACAAAGGATGTGAAGAAGCTCTTCAAGGAGAACTACAAACCTCTGCTCAAGGAAATAAGAGAGGATACAAACAAATGGAAAAACATTCCAGGCTCATGGATAGAAAGAATCAACATTGTGAAAATGGCCATCCTGCCCAAAGTAATTTATAGATTCAGTGCTATTCCCATCAAGGTACCATTGACTTTCTTCACAGAATTAGAAAAAAACTGCTTTAAATTTCATATGGAGCCAAAAAAGAGCCTGTATAGCCAAGACAATCCTAAGCAAAAAGAACAAAGCTGGAGGCATCATACTACCTGACATCAAACTATTCTACAAGGCTGCAGTAACCAAAACAGCACAGTACTGCTATCAAAACAGATATGTAGACCAAGAACAGAGGCCTCAGAAATAACACCACACATCTGCAACCATCTGATCTTTGACAAACCTGAGGAAAATAAGCAATGGGGAAAGGATTCCCTATTTAATAAATAGTGTTGGGAAAACTGGCTAGCCATATGCAGAAAACTAAAACTGGACCCCTTCCTTACACCTTACACAAAAATAAACTCAAAATGGATTAAAGATTTAAACATAAGACTTAAAACCATAAAAACCCTAGAAGAAAATCTAGGCAATACCATTCAGGACATAGGCATGGGCAAAGACTTCATGACTAAAACACCAAGAGTGATGGCAACAAAAGCCAAAATTCACCAATGGGATCTAATTAAACTAAAGAGCTTCTGCACAGCAAAAGAAACTATCATCAGAGTGAACAGGCAACCTACAGAATGGGAGAAAATTCTTGCCATCTATCCATCTGACAAAGGGCTAATATCCAGAATCTACAAGGAACTTGAACAAATTTACAACAAACAAACAAACAACCAACCCCATCAAAAAGTGGGATGAAGGATATGAACAGACACTCCTCAAAAGAAGGCATTTATGCAGCCAACAATCATATGAAAAAAAACCATCATCACTGGTAGTTAGAGAAATGCAAATCCAAACCATAATTAAGATACCATCTCATGCCAGTTAGAATGGCGATCATTAAAAAGTCAGGAAACGACAGATGCTGGAGAGGATGTGGAGAAATAGGAACGCTTTTACACTGTTGGTGGGAGTGTAAATTAGTTCAACCATTGTGGAAGTCAGTGTGGTGATTCCTCAAGGATCTAGAACTAGAAATACCATTTCACCCAGAAATCCCATTACTGGGTATATACCCAAAGGATTATAAATCATTCTACTATAAAGACACATGCACACATATGTTTATTGCAGCACTATTCAAGATAGCAAAGACTTGGAACCAACCCAAATGCCCATCAATGTTAGCCTGGATAAAGACAATGTGGCACATGTACACCATGGAATACTATGCAGCCATAAAAAAGAATGAGTTCATGTTCTTTGCAGGGACATGGATGAAGCCGGAATCCATCATTCTCAGCAAACTAACACAGGAACAGGAAACGCAACACTGCATGTTTTTACTCATAAGTGGGAGTTGAACAATGAGAACATATGGGCACAGGGAGGGCAACATCACACACCAGGGCCTGTTGGGGGGTGGGAGGCAAGGGGAGGGATACCATTAGGAGAAATACCTAATGTAGATGATGGGTTGATGGGTGCAGCAAACTACCATGGCACACATACACCTATGTAACAAACCTGCACGTTCTGCACGTGTATCCCAGAACTTAAAGTATAATAATAAAAAAAAATCTTGGCTGACAGGTTTTTTTTCCTTTAGCACTTTGAAAATACTATTACATTCTCTTCTTGCCTTTAAGACTTCTGCTGAGAAGTCTACTGTTATTCTGATGGGGTTTCCTTTATAGATGATTAGATGCTGTATTAGTGCTTTCTCACACTGCTATAAAGAACTACCTGAGACTGGGTAATTTATGAAGAAAAGAGGTTTAATTGACTCACAGTTCCACAGGCTGTACAGGAAGCATGGCTGGGAAACTGATAATCACGGCAGAAGGTGAAGGGGAAGCAAACATATCCCGCCATGGTAGAACAGGAGAGAGAGAAAGGGAAAGTGCCACACACCTTCAAAACAGCCAGATCTTGTGAGAACTCTATCATGAGAACAGTAAGGGGGAAGTCCCCAGCCATAATGATCCAATCACCTTCCACCAGGCCCCTCCTTCAACACGTGGAGACTACAATTCCCGTGAGATTTGGGTGGGAACACACAGCCAAACAATATCAGATGTTTTTCTCTTGTGGCAGAGCACTAGCACTTTGGGAGGCTGAGGAGGGCGAATCAGTTGAGACTAGGAGTTCAAGATCCACTTGGCCAATACAGTGAAACCCCGTCTCTACTAAAAATACAAAAAAATAGCCAGATGTTGTGGCTCATGCCTGTAGTCCCAGCTACTTGGGAGGCTGAGGCAGGAGAATCGCCTGAACCCAGGAGGTGGAGGTTGCAGTGAGCTGAGATTGTGCCACTGTACTCCAGCCTGGGTGACAGAGTGAGACCCTGTCTCAAAAAAAAAAAAAAAAAATCTTGCTAATTTTAAAATTATTTTTTTCATTTTAACTTTAGATGTTCCAATTATGCCATGGTGAAGTCCTTTTTGCAATGCATTTACCTAGGGATTCCTGGGCCCTCTGTGTCTGAACATCTAACTTCTTTTAAGATTTGGGAGATTTTCCCTCATTATTTCCTTAAATAAGTTTTCTAAAGTTTTTGACTTCTCTTTCCCTTCAGGAATATTGTAATTCATAAGTTTGGTCACTTTATGTAGACAAAAATATCTCGAAGTCTTTTTTTTTTTTTTTTAGACAGAGTCTTGCTGTTGTCCAGGCTGGAGTGCAGTGGCACGATCTTGGCTCACTGCAACCTCTGCCTTCCGGGTTTATGCGAATTCTCCTGCCTCAGCATCCCGAGTAGCTGGGACTACAGGCTGCAACACCACATCCGGCTAATTTTTTGTATTTTTAGTAGAGACGGGGTTTCACCATATTGGCCAGGCTGGTCTCCACCTCCTGATCTCAATTGATCTGCCTGCCTCAGCCTCCCAAAGTGCTGGGATTACAGGCGTGAGCCACCACGCTCAGCCTTGAAGTCGTTATTCATTCTCTTTTATTCTTTTTTTTCTTATTTTTTATCTGACTGGATTATTTCAAAAGACCTCTCTTTAAGTTATTAGATTCCTTCTTTTGCTTGGTGTACTCTGTTATTGAAGCTTTGAATGTATTTTGTATTTCTTAAGTTTTGAATGTATTTTGTATTTCTGTCAATCAAATTTTCAGTTTAGAATTTCTGGGTTTTTAAAAGATGTCTATATCTTTGGTAAATTATTCATATCCTGAATTAATTCTCTGACTTATTTGTATTAGTTTTCAGATTTCTCTTGCATCTCATTAAGCTTATTTAAAATCAGTATTTTGAATTATTTGGCATTTTGAGGAACTCCTTTTGATGAGGATCTGTTGCTGCACAGTTGTGATCCTTTGGCAGTGTCACATTTCCTTGCTTTTTCATGTTTTCTGTGTTGTCCATGGATATCTGTGCATATGGTGTAGCAGTTACTTCTTTCAATTTTGTTTTGTTTTGTTTTGAGACAGTTTCACTCTGTTGCCCAGGCTGGAGTGCTGTGGTGCGACCTCTGCTCACTGCAACCTCTGCCTCCTGAACTCAAGCAATTCTCCTGCCTCAGCCTCCTGAGTATCCGGGAATACAAGCATGTGCCACCATGCCCAGCAAATTCTTGTATTTTTAGCAGAAACAAGCTTTCACCATGTTAGCAAGGCTGGTCTTGAACTACTGCCCTCAGGTGATTTGCCCCCCTCGGCCTATATATGCATGTTGTAGGTCCAGTAGGATGCTTTGGCTTTGATTTTGAGTGCCTGTTGTAGTGTAATCCCTGTATGATCTCTTTGGCAGTACACAGGGTCAGTGATATGTATGATTTTTTTGGTGGCTTAGGGCAGAGTTATTAGTTGAGGCTGCGGTGCAGTTTTGCTGGGGACTAGGATGCCAGGTAAGCTGGTCTTTGGGCCCTGGTAGTGGCAGCAGTAAGTTGAATGTGCCTGTTCTTAAGTCTCAGGGCAGCTTATCCTGGCACGAGTGTTGGCGGCTGTTGGGAGGCCAATTCTTGGGCCTCCAGGTGGATTGTTAAGACGCTGGTAGTGGGAGTGGTGGGCTGGCATGTGGCCCGGGTTCTCAGCTGGTCTGGTGTGAATGATGGCAGTAGCTGTGGAGTTGCAACCCATGCAGTCTACTCTAGTGTTGGAGGTGGCTGCAGTGGGTTGGGCGGGTGTTAGCTGTGGTGTCGTCAGTAGACTGAGTCAGCACAACTTCAGCCCCGCCAGGGGTGATCAGGTGCCAACAGTGGTGGACGGGGCTGGGAAATTTCTGGGCCCTAGGTGATGTGCGTGAGTACTGGGTGAATGGCTCTGGGTCAGAAGACTTGTCTTCAGGCCTCCTGGTAGGGTCTTCGGGTGCTGGCTGTGACAGGCAGAGGCGGAGTGGTCCCCAGGCCACTGGCGGAATGCTCAGGTGCGAGCTGTGGTTGCTGTGCTGTGGGTCTGCCACCAGGGAGGGTGGGGCCCCTCTCAGATAGAGCAGTATGGGTACGAAGCTGTGGGAAGTGCAGACTGCTCATGCCTCAGCCCGCCGCAGGAATAGCAGAGTGGTGGGAATTGTCTTAAGGGTACATGGAGTGCCTGATCTGCCTTCTCCCTCCATAGCCTGGAGATAGTTGCAGCAATGTTAGTCCATGCCTGGTCTGAGGGTGGGGTACAGCCCAGCACGGCACTGGAAACAGCACCAGCTGTGGGCCCACAACCAGAGAGGGTGGGGCACCTTTCCAGCAACCAGCTTGGACCAAACACTGTGGGGAGTGTGGTCTGCTTGAGTTTTGGTCTCTCAGCAACCTGCAGCAGGGCAGGAGGAATTGTCCCAGGGTGTGAAGGAGTATCCGGCCTCTCCCTCCCTCCTGGGCTGGGCTGTGTTTGCAGTAACGTCAGTCTGAGCTCAGCCCAAGGGCAGGGTATAGTCCAGTGTTCACTTCTCAGAATGGCACTGTGCCCACGACCAGAGTACGTGAGGTCCCTCTCAGGTGAGCTGTCTGGGTAAGAAGCTGTGCAGGGCATGGTCCACTCACAACTCTCACAGGGGCCTATAGCAGGACGGTGGGCATTGTCCTAGGTGTGCACAAGAGAGCCTGGCGTCCCTCTCCCTCCTTAGTTGAGCCACAGATGCAGTAGTATCAGCATGAATTCAGTCCAAGAGAAGGGTGCAACCCAGCGATAAACTCTCAGAATGGTGCTGGCCATGGGCTTGTGCCCGGAAAGGGTGGGGCCCATCTCAGGAGAACAGCATGGGCAAGAAGCAATGGGGAGTGTGGCCCATCCACATCTCAGTTTCACGGCGGCCTGCAGTAGGGCAATGGGTGGGGACCTTCCCATGGGTGCGTGAGAGCAGGTGGTCTCCCCTTTCCCTCCTTGGAGGAGTGCAGCAGCAGTACTGTGTCTGCAGATCCCCAGTAACTAGGCTCTCAGAATGGCACCAAGTTGAAGCTGCTCTAGGCCCAGAGCCTATGAGATTCTGTGGGTTCCCTTTCTGAAGCAACATCTTTGTGCTACCTCTGGGCAACTCACTATGTTAGGCCCAAGGCCCACATGGTTCAAGGGGTTCTCCAGTAGCCAGGATGGTAAAATCTCATTTTGTAGCACAGACTCCCTTATGAGTCTCTGTTTTTCTTTCCCTGTCCTGGAGCCTCTCCAGCTCCCAACCAATCCCCAGCTGGGCACACTGCCTTGAACCATGTCGTTACTTACTTTTGGCGCTTCTTGTCACTTTGCTGATGAGCCTTAATGCTTGCTCTTAGGGAACACTTACATGGTCTGTTAG
This sequence comes from Nomascus leucogenys, assembly GCF_006542625.1. Lineage (NCBI taxonomy): Eukaryota > Metazoa > Chordata > Mammalia > Primates > Hylobatidae > Nomascus > Nomascus leucogenys. The sequence goes on along the minus strand of NC_044388.1, from coordinate 44,732,957 downwards.
AAATGTGATTATCTACTTCTTATTGTGGTTTCTTTTCATGGAGAAGGCACACACTGCCTGCATCTAGACAGCCCATCTAGAGCCATCTCCTGAACCATACTTTGGCTCAGCCAGTCCACATAAGCTGTGCTGCCACTACTATGCTACTCATCATGATAATAATAATAATAATAATAGTGGTGTTTTCATGTATTGACTACTTAATAGATGTTAGTCATTTTACATAGCATTTCTTTCATTTTATTTCTTTTATTTTCTCTATGAGTTAAGCAGTATAGTATATGCATATTGTTCTCAATGTCAATATCTGAAAAATTAGTAGAATCATATTCTGTCTCCAGATAAGATAACTGAGTATTAGAGCATGGTGAGATCTAAACCCAGAGTAATCTGTCTCAAAAACTCATAACTCTTGACCTTAGGGTGTTCTCTGCTGTTCTGTTTCCCAGCCCCGCTCCCGCAGCCCACATCTGCACACAACGCACACGCACAAAGAGCATCTCACAAAGGCTAATGCAGAAAAAGAAGGAATGCGCTCTATGTCACGTGATTTGCCATATCTGCTGCCAAAAGCAGTACCATCTGGAATTGTGGGGAGGGAAGGATAATCTAACATCCTTTACTCTTGTTCACTTTTCCCTTTCTCAGCTGAAAATACATTGCTTTACTGCAGCTACACCTCTTAAAGCAACACATTGATGTGTTCTCAAAAAAGGGAATCTCGACAGAATGGATGTTTGTCTATTTGGGAGTACTGAGGAAGATACCTGATATTTATTTTCTCCTTTTAAGTGCCTGTACTGATGTCTGAGAATAAAAATTACAAGTCTCTGAACTGATGTCATAGAACCGGCCCTTCCTGAAGCCAAAGGGACTTTAAGGTGAGGAGTCACCAGGCTGAGTCATTGATTAGTACTTTCTAAAAGGAAGTGTTTGGTCGACAAGTGCCTTTAGACTCAGGATCCGTTGGTGTTTGTTTTGGAGACTGTTTACCACAGAAACTTTGAAGAAAATAACGCCCAGGACTAAACACTCTCTAATGACCTGTTACAGTTCCTGGTAGACTCACTTCTGGGGTTGGGGGCTGTGATTCGATTTCTTCCTTAATGTTAAAATCTAAGTGACAAAGTGGTCAAAATGTTTCTGTCCTGTGAAGTGATTTCTTGTGAGTGGTGCCATGACACCCCTCTATTTGTTCGTTGCCTTAGAGACTGAGGGTTGACAACTTCCCAAGAAATTTCATCACCCACCAGTTTTTTGTAGTAGCACTGGGTTTGCAGGGTGCACATTACCAGTCACATAATATATTTTATGTTTTGCCATCTACATATGATGGTAAGTACTAGTGTTTATTTTGTGCCTTATTCTGCACAAGACTTGAGGCAGCTTGCAGAATTGTAAGAAAAATTTTTTATTGGAATATAAGATGGAGATTGTGGGAGGACTTAGAAAACAGCTGGTGCGTGATGGGGCTAGGGCCCATGTCTTGGCTGAGAAAAACCTGGACTGAACAGAAGCAAGACAACTCCAGACAGGGGAAACACCCTCCCCAGGTTCTGCTGGTTGTGTCAGGACAATGGGAAGGCTTTACCTTTTGTAACTCTTTCTCTCTGCCCTAGTTCAATGCCCAGGTCTAATGATGACTCTGGTGGCCTGTGTAGAAATGCACCATGGCATCCTGAGCCATCCTGGGGTGACGCTGCAGCACAGTGGGTGGGAGATAGCATCCAGCAGCATTTTATCTCCCTCGGGTCCGGGGAACACAGCCAAGATGCCTTCAACTGGCTGCTTTTTCCAGCAACTCCACTTGACGCCCTCACTGGCTCATACATTTGTAAATTTAAAGTGCTTAGTAATGGCCTGTAAGACTCACACTCACCTTTTTTTTTTTTTTTTTTTGAGACGGAGTTTCGCTCTTGTCACCCAGGCTGGAGTGCAATGGTGTGATCTCAGCTCACTGCAACTTCCGCCTCCTGGGTTCAAGTGATTCTCCTGCCTCAGCCTCCCGAGTAGCTGGGATTACAGGCATGTCTCATGATGCCCAGTTAATTTTTGTATTATTAATAGAGATGGGATTTCACCATGTTGGCCAGGCTGGTGTCGAGCTCCTGACCTCAGGTGATCCACCTGCTTTGCCTTCCCAAAGTGCTGGGATTACAAGCATGAGCCACCGCACCTGGCCCACACTCACCATTTTTTAAAGATAACTTTTACTTTTTGAGTTGCTAAAACACTTTGGTTATGCAACACATTATACAAGGATTTACTGTGTATAATCATCTGCAAGATGAGTTCTATTCGTTCCATTTTAGAGAAGAGTGAGTTGAACTTTAAAGTGGTAAAACGACTTGCTTAATTTTACACAGTTAATAAATAGAAGTGTTAGAATTGGAATCCACGTTGAGTTCCAGAGCCTATACTCTTCCCATTTCTCTACCCTGCCTGGTAGGAAAACAGCATTGACCAGGCTTTGACGAACATCTCCAAAAGGCACAGGCCTAAGGTTCTCCATACTCTCTGATAAAGAAGAAAATATGTGCATATGTGAAACTGATCAGACATAACAGATAGCAATAGAACAAAAGTTTCAGAATTGAAAACAGGGACTCAAAGAGATATTTGTGCATCCACATCCATAGCAGCATTATTCTCATGGCCAAGAGGCAGAAGTAGCCCAAGTCTACATGGGCAGATGATTGGATGAACAAATATGGCATGTGCTTAGAATAGAATAGTATTCAGCCTTGATAAGGAAGGACATTCTGAAGTGTGCTACAACGTGCGTGAAACTTGAGGACATTATGTTAAGGGAAATAAGTCAATCACAAAAGACTAAGTACTGTATTATTCCACTTATATGAGATAACTAATGTAGTCAAATATTGTAGGGATAGAAAGAAGATACGTGGTTTCCAAGGAATGAGAGTTGGGGGAGTGGGAATTAGCGTTTAATGGGTACAGAATTTCATGTTTGCAAGATAAGAAAAGTTCTATGGCTGGGTGTTGGTGGTGGTTGCATGACAATGTAAATGTACTCAATACAACAGAACTGTCTACTTAAAAATGATTGGCCAGGCATGGTGGCTCACGCCTGTAATCCCAGCACTTTGGGAGGCCGAGGCGGGTGGATCACGAGGTCAGGAGATCGAGACCATCCTGGCTAACACATTGAAGCCCTGTCTCTACTAAAAATACAAAAAATTAGCCAGGCCTGATGGCGGACGCCTGTAGTCCCAGCTACTCGGGAGACTGAGGCACAAGAATGGCATGAACCCAGGATGCAGAGCTTGCAGTGAGCTGAGATCTCACCATTGCACTCCAGCCTGGGCAACAGAGGGAGATTCCACCTCAAAAAAAAAAAAAAAAAAAAAAAAGATCAAGGTCTGCCAGGCGCAGTGGCTCGCACCTGTAATCTCAGTACTTTGGGAGGACGAGGTGGGCGAATCACCTGAGGTCAGGAGTTTGAGACCAGCCTGACCAACATGGAGAAACCCCGTCTCTACTAAAGTTACAAAATTAGCTGAGCCTGGTGGCACATGCCTGTGATCCCAGCCACTCGGGAGGCTGAGGCAGGAGAATTGCTTGAACCTGGGAGGTGGAGGTTGCAGCGAGCCGAGATTGCACCATTGCACTCCAGCCTGGGCAACAAGAGCAAAACTCCGTCTCAAAAAAAAAAGAAAAAAAAGATCAAGGTCAACTGTATGTTACATGCATTTTACTACACTTTTTTTTGTAAGTGAATCCCTTATGTCTCAACTTAGACATGGTCTCCTCCAGGAAGTTGTTCTCAAGCCTCTGCTCATCTAGATACTGTGTTCCTATTCGTGTTCCTAAGTACCATGCATTTCCCTCATTCTAGCGTTTATTACAGTTTATTAAACTTGCCTGTTTGTCTGTTATTTGTTTGTTTGTCTATATCCCACAAAAGACTGTAAGCTCAGTGAGATCAAGGACTTTGTTGTTCTCAGTGACTGTCGTCTTAGCACAACGCCTCACGCACAGTAGGCAGGCATTCAGTAATATGGGTTGAATAAATAAATCAGTGTATAAGAATTTTTAGTTCTATGCAAATATCTATGCAGCATTTTCTCACTTGTCCTTTTGAAAATTCTGTGAGGGAGACTAAATAGATCTTAAGGCTCCTATTTCACCGATGTGGAAGTTGAGGTCTCAGAAAGTTAAGGAAATGATGTAGGGCCATGCGGATGGAAAGTGGTAGAGCCACCTCTTGGTACAGCTTTTATTCATACCACAATATCCCAGATCTTAGCTTCTTATTTCACGCAGAGAAGACTCTTTTTGCTACGTGTCTTCTTCTTCGTGGCTCTCTAAGTGAAAATTGCGTGTGTGCTACAGTTTTCTTCTGTGGGCCATAGTAGACCCTATTGGCACCCCACCTCCGTATTCCACAGCCCACCTCCACGTTCACCTGTGACTGTGTGGGCAGTTTCCAGAAGGTTGAGAGCTTCTCACCCCAAGCACCTACATTTCTTTTCCTCCTCTGCCTGAGGTTTTTCTCAGTACCATTTTCTTTAGGAACTCTCTTTCTACCTAGTGGTACAGCCCAAAAGTGTACAGGGAGGGGGCTAATGCCCTTGTGAGAAATCTCCCAATTAATGGGGATGAGAATTGTTAGGTTAAATAAGGCAACCTCCACAATCTCTGCTGGGACAATTCAGAGGTGTGCTTCTTCCTTCAGGTTTCCTGGAGGTTCTACACTGGGATTGAAACCCAGGGGCCTGCAGAACTCAACCCACGTAGTAATACTCCCTTTCGTGGCTTTTGTCCTGCCCTGAATCATTGCCATCACTGTCTTATTTATGCTTCCAGGGACTATTTCACAAATTACCTGCATGCAAGCCTTATCTTGGGGTCTTCTTTTGGAAAATAAACAAACTAACCAATCCGGAATAAGTAAGAAGGACAGAAGCAAAGAACGGAGTTTCCTCCCCTCAGCTCATAAGTGTCCTTGGAGAATACTCCCAGCCATGTGGCTCATCCAGCTCCTCAGCTGCTGACCTCTCAAGGCCCCTTTCCTCTCTGAGAGGTCCCTCATTCTACTCCAGGGTACACTTGTTCGTCTAATGCCATGCTTAACAATGACGGCTCACCCCAATGTGGTCTACCTACAGCTGCACTGTCACTCTCTGGGCACTGGCCTGTGGCAGGCTGGAACTGGCACCGAGCAGGCAATTTCCAACCTCTGTGCCAGTTCTTTTTGTCCTTTGTTTATCAGAACTGGCTGGAATTACTGACTGGAACCCCTAAGGGGAGGACAGAAGTTGCAAACAACCATAGCTGTCTGCACTACATTAGCTGAGGCAGACAGAGCCGGCAGCACAATATGGCATTAACTTCCAGACATGCACATTTAGTTTCAGACGTTCCACAAGAAGGGTGGGGGGAGCAAGGCAGAAACCGTACTCATGCAGCAAAATGCAAACGAGTAGCACGCCGGATGCCTTTTGTTAACTATTGCTCAACAGGCTTCTGAAACCAGTTTTCCCAGAGTTGATGAAATGTTTGTTTCTTCAAGGAGCATGTCTCTAAAATCCAAAGGTCAATTTCACTGATTGATATCTGTGCCACCTGCACCACAAACAGTGACCTTCTAACCTGTGTCCTCCTTTCACCTCTCCCTGGGGACAAGAGCCACTACTTTATGGGCATCACCCGAGCACCAAGGTACTGTCTCTTTCACCCACAACTACTTTGACCTGCTGCCTGCTCCATCACATGCACCACCCTACCAGGAAGGACTCACAGGTGCAGAGGGGTAAATGTGTTTGTTGGCAGTGGGATCAAACTCTAGACACCTCCGTGAATTTTGTCTTATCTATTTTCACATCCCATTCCTAAGTAGAGTGTCTGGCACTTAGCGGATGTTCATTAAATATTTGTTAAATCCTTGGATGCATGCATGAATGAATTAATGAATTTATGCATAATTCTTCCCAGCTTGAAGTGTTGAGATTTATGCTATAAATATATTTCCTGAGTAATTAGCTCTGTGCATAGCGGGTGCCCAGTAAATATGAATTAATGGATCAATAATGTGCCTGAACGGGGTTTGCAGAGGAAAAATCAGTAGGGAGACCTGTAGGTGTGCCCCCACTTTGTTGTTGGTGGAATTGTGTGACATACCCCCTGAGTGATTAGCGTCTCATGTAACTGATTCTTGTGATAGTTGGCAGTGCTGAGATTGGGAAGTGATCATTTTAGATGGGCTTTCCATTTCTGCATATGCCCTTTCTTCACATCCTGGTTTGTATTAGTTTTTTTGAGACATCTAGGCAGGGCTATACAGTGGGGAATGATCAGGGCTATAAGTTATTTCCAGATAGATCCCTTAAATGAGTGAGTCTGCCTGTGGTCTTAAGTGTAGGTAACTAGTTCCTAAGGGGAGGTACTAGCTTTATTACCTATAGTACACTGTGGGCATGCATTAAGTTCAATAAAGCCATAATAGAGTAATAAGTACAATCATTCATTGTTATCTTTGTCCATTTAAAGCTGTTTCAGAGTGACATATCAAATACCTTAAAATGAAGAAGTTTCCTTTCTTCATTTTAAAATGATATTGTAGAATTGTGGCATTTTGTTTTTGTACTCTCATATCATATTGAGTATTTCTGGAATGTTTATAAATAATATACCTTGGGTCAACATTTCTTATATTTAATAATAAGGATAGCGATAATAGTAATGATAACAGTGGTTTTTTTTTAGATGGAGTTTCACTCTTGTCGCCCAGACTGGCATGCAGTGGGGTGATCTGGGCTCACTACAACCTCTGCCCCCTGGGTTCAAATGATTCTACTGCCTCAGCCTCCCAAGTAGCTGGGATTATAGGCACACGCCACCACACTCAGATAATTTTTGTATTTTTAGCAGAGACGGGGTTTTGCCATGTTGACCAGGCTTGTCTGGAATTCCTGACCTCAGGTAATCCACCTGCCTCGGCCTCCCAAAGTCCTGGGATTACAGGTATGAGACACCACGCCCAGCCAATCTACCTATTTTAAGCAATCTTTCTGGAGATTCCATACAATGTTTTTATTTACATCTCATTTAGTTACCGGGCTGTACTTAGATGTAATGATAGCTGGGAAGTGTGGGGATTCAGCTAGACAATTTAATACCCTAAATAAAATCATCACTCTGTTCCATAGAATTCTTACCAACAGTCTGCCACTGCAAAGGGACATCCTAATAGTCAAGTAGACGGGCTTGCTTTGGAATGTCGGTAAGTTCCCTTACTGGTCATCGCAGAATTTGCTTAATGAACTCATGAACAAAGTAGCCCTGGTGGCAGCAACGGGAGATGTGCATCTGCTCAGCCACAAGCATGTCCCTCACCAAGGCTGACTTGTAACTGACCACTGCTGAATACCCAACAGGCTGCTATTGCCAAGCACCCCGTATAGGTTGAAATTTTGGATCTCTGTTTGTGGATAAAGCGATCCAGCATCACAGTAGTGAATTGTTCACATTAGGCCCCTCCTATTATGATGAGGGCAGAGATTTAATTTTACTGGCAGAGATACTTTTTCCAGATTTGTATTTTCTTTCTCTGTCTGTCATGGCTTTGGCAGAACTATAATCCACGAGTTTGTAGAACTCTGTACACGCCATCATGACATCTCACACTCATGATCGGGGACTCTCCCTCACTGTCAGGGCAGTAAGGCTATGATGCCACGCTGAGGGCATTCACTGCTCTGATTCTGTTGCCCGTTATTCTGAAGCAACCACTGTGCCACAGCTGGAAACAAGGCCTTGCCAGCTTGTGCAGCCATCCTGAGGAGTCAAGTGAATGCTATGAAGTCCTGATTCAACCTATGATGGTGTTTTACTCACAGCTAAAAGAAGCGGTTCACAGAATTGGAATATGGAAATAGATTTGGTGCTTCACTAGGTTACACACCTGCTTGCCATCTGTTGCCAGTTCTTCTCAGGTCTTGGAGAGCTGAGAATTTTAATACTAATTTACTTGGGAACTTGGGGTTTCCTATTTTATTAGATGATTTAGGTCAAAAAAGATGTTATGATTTTAGCTATGGGAGAAGTTGGATTATTCATACACATTAGAGCAGGAGATATATGAATAAAATCTAACTTATTCCCTTTATGGTTTCTTTGTAAAACTAGGCATGGTAGTAAATATTAATGGAAGTCCTTAGTAGAAGGACTGTTAAGGTCTCAGATCTGTGAGGATGGCAAAGGTTTTTGTCACCATTTTAAGAATCCTTTGACAAACTGGTTGTTGGAAGATGGCAAGAGAAACAGAGGACATTGGAAGGAAGGCGGAAAAAAGATTAGTGGGCTGGGCACCGCGGCTCATGCCTGTAATCCCAACTCTTTGGGAGGCCGAGGCGGGTGGGTCACGAGGTCAGGAGCTCAAGACAAGCCTGAACAACGTGGTGAAACCCCATTTCTACTAAAAATATAAAAAATTTCCAGTCGTGGTGGCAGGTACCTGTAATCCCAGCTACTTAGGAGGCTGAGGAAGGAGAATTGTTTGAAAGCCCATGCGGCAGAGGTTGCAGTGAGCTGGGATCATGCCACTGCACAGTAGCCTGTGCAACAGAGCGAGATTCTGTCTCAAAAAAAAAAAAAGAAAGAAAGAAAAAAAAAGATTAGTTATGGCCTTGTGATCAGTTACAGAAATGAGATCTATAGTATCACTCTGTAGTGATGAGGCCCTCCTCACCATGCTCCTCTCAACCAGGACAGTATCAGCAGAGGCCTAGTATTGATACTAAACTACCATCCCAGTAATAAAGAGGAACTCCACCCCTCTTGGATATCAGCAGAGGCCTGACAGGGATCTTGGACTTCTACACTACCTGGCAGGAATGAGGAGATACTGCTCTTCTCTTGCTGACGTGGTGTCACGGAAGTCCTGCTACACTGGAAACTTTAAATGAAATCCGGAATCTCTTACTATGATATTCAAAAGGTCCAGGTTTCAATCCCAATTTACTTGTCATCTGAGAACCAAAAAAAAAATAAAACACAATTTGAATGCTGAACGATAATCAACAGACACAAACAAGAAGATGACAAATATACTAGAATTATCTGACAAAGATTTTAAAGCAGTCTTCATAAAAAGGATGCTTTAGGCCGGGCGCAGTGGCTCACACCTATAATCCCAGCACTTTGGGAGGCCAAGGCAGGCAGATCACGAGGTCAGGAGATCGAGACCATCCTCGCTAACACAGGGAAAACCCGTCTCTATTAAAAATACAAAAAATTAGCCCAGCGTGGTGGCAGGCACCTGTAGTCCCAGCTACTTGGGAGGCTGAGGCTGGAGAATGGTGTGAACCTGGGAGGTGGAGCTTGCAGTGAGCAGAGATCGTGCCACTGCTCTCCAGCCTGGGCAACAGAGCAAGACTCTGTCAAAAAAAAAAGAAAAGAAAAGAAAAAAGATGCTTTAACATAAATTATAAACACACTTGAAACAAATAAAATTTAAAAGTGTCAATAAAGAAATAGAAAATGTAAAGAAGAACCAATTAGAAATTTTAAACTTGAAAAATAGAAAAGGACACTAAAAGAACCAAATAACAGAACTCAATTGATAGCCTCATTAGCAGGAAAGAGAAAAGACTAAGTGACATTAAAGACAGGATAATAGAAATTCCCCAATTTAAATAAAACAGAGAGGAAATAGACTAAAAAAATAAAGAAACGGAGCTTTGGATATCTGTGAGATGTTTTAAAAAGATTTAATATTTGCATTATTAGCATTATGGACAGAGAGGAGAAAGAGGTTGAGGCTGAGAAGGTACTCAAAGAAACAATGGCTGAAAATGTTCCAAATTTGTGAAGAGACAAATATTTACACATTCAGTAACCTGAGCCAACCCCAACCATGATACAAAAGTCCACATCAAGGCAAATCATAATCCAAATCCTGAAAGTTAAAAACAGAGAAAATTATTGTACATAGCAAGAATTGACACATAAGAGAAAAGGTTTTAAAGATGGCAGCTTTATGGCCAGGCGCGGTGGCTCACATCTGTAATCCCAGCACTTTTCGAGGCCGAGGAAGGCAGAATACTTGAGGCCAGGAGTTCGAGACCAGCCTGGCCAACATGGTGAAACCCCTTCTCCACAAAAAATACAAAAACCAGCCGGGCATGGTGGTGGGCACCTGTAATCCCACCTACTCAGGAGGCTGAGGCACGAGACTCTCTTGAACACAGTAGGCAGAGGTTGCAGTGAGCTGGGATCATGCCACTGCACTCCAGCCTGGGCAACAGAGCAAGACTCCATCTCAAAAAAAAAAATAAAGAAAAAAAAAATAAAGACAGCAGATTTATTAATAGAATCTACAAAGGCCAGAAGGAAGTGGCACACCATTTTTCAAATGCTAAAAAAAAAAGGAAACATCAAACATTCTTCAGAAATGGAAAGGAAATTAAGACTTTCTGAGATGAAGGAAAGCTAAGCGAATGTATCAGCAGCTGACCGACACTAAAAGAATGGCTAATGAAAATTTCTTAAACAAAAGAGAAAGGATAAAATTAGATCTTGGAACATCAGTGTATTAAGCCATTCTTGTATTGCTATAAAGAAATACCTGAGACTGGGTAATTTATAAGAAAAATGTGTAATTAGCTCACGGTTCTGCAGGTTTCACAGGAATCATAGTGGCCAGGATCTGCTTTTGGGGAGGCCTCAGGGAGCTTTTACTCATGGCAAAAGCTGGAGCAAGGGAGTGGGAGTGGGAGGCACCACACACTTTTAAAAGCCCAGATTTCCTGTGAACTCAGAGTGAGTGCTTACTTACCACTAAAGGGATGGCTCAAGCCACTCATGAGGGATCTTCCCCCATGATCTAATCACCTCCCACCACACCCCACCTCCAATACTGGGGATTATAATTCAACATGAGATTTGGATGGGGACAAATATGCAAACTGTATCAACCAGGAAGAAAGAAAGAGCCATGAAAAATGTATATTGAGGTATGTAGCAAAACGTAGGTAAATACAAGAGACTTTCCAACTACTCTTGAGTTTTCCAAATTGTGTGCGACATTTGTAACAAAAATGTTAACACTGTCAGATATGGTTCTCAAAATATGTAGAAGAAATAGTTAAAACAATTATATCATAAATGCAGGAAGTTTAAAGCATGTAAAATAAGGTAAGGTTTCCATACTTCACTTGAACTGGTAGAACGTGTGTGCCAGTAGTCTGTGCAAAGCTGCACATATATAAAATATGGTACTAAGAGAAATCAATGAAAATATTATAGAAAGATATACTCAAAAGCATTATGTATAAATAAAAATAAAAATATTCACATAACCCACAGAGAGACAGAAAAATAAAATGGAGAAAAACACTGGATGTTGTGGTACATGCCTGAATCCCAGCATTTTTGGAGGCCAAGGTAGCGGATGGCTTGAGCCCAGGGGTTTGAGACCAGCTTGGGCAACATGGTGAAACCCTATCTCTACAAAAATTACAAAAATTAGCTAGGCATGGTGACATGTGCCCACAGTCCCAGCCCATCTACTTGGGAGGCTGTGGTGGGAGGATCACTTGAGCCCTGGATGTTGAGGCTACGGTGAGCTGTGATAGTGCCACTGCATTTCAGCCTGGGTGACAGAGTAAGGCGCTGTCTCAAAAACAAAAAAACAAAAACAAAAAACAAACAAACAAGAAAAAACCCAAACAAAAATAGAGAAAAAAAGAGAGAAAACAAAAATTAAATACAGACATTAGCCCCAACCTATCAATAATTACATTGAACCTAAATGTTCTAAATATAACAATTAGAAAAACAGAAATGAACAAAGTTGATTAGAAGACCAAACATGAGGCTGGGCACAGTGGCTCACACCTGTAATCCCAGCACTTTGGGAGACTGAGCAGGTGGATTGCTTTGAGTTCAGAAGTTCAGGACCAATCTGATCAACATGGTGAGACCTCGTCTCTACTAAAAGTATAAAAAGTAGCCAGTCATGGTGGTGCATGCCTATAAACCCGGCTACTTGGGAGACTGAGGCAGGAGAATCATTTGAACCCAGGAGGCAGAAGCTGCAGTGAGCTGAGATGGCGCCATCGCACTCCAGCCTAGGCAACTAGAGTGAAACTCCATCTCAAAAAAAAAAAAAGAGAAAAGCAAACATGACCTAACTATATCTTCTCTTCAAGAAACTCACTTCAAATATAACAATATAAATAGGCTAAAAGTGAAAGGGTAGAAAAGATACACCATGAAAACATTAATCAATCAAACTAGGATTCGCTATATAAAATCAAACATTTGTTGTTTTTTTTCCATAGGCTGTTGGGGAACAATTGGTATTTGGTTACATAAGTAAGTTCTTTAGTGGTGATTTGTGAGATTTTGGTGCACCCATCACCTGAACAGTATACACTGCACCATATTTATAGCCTTTTTTCCCTCTCCCTGCTCCCACTCTTGCCCCAAGTCCCCAGAGTCCATATCATTCTTATGCCTTTGTGTTCTCATAGCTTAGATCCCACATCAGTGAGAACATACGATGTTTGTTTTTCCATTCCTGAGTTACTTCACTTAGAATAATAGTCTCCAATCTCACCCAGATCACTGCAAATGCTGTTAATTCATTCCTTTTTATGGCTATATAGAATTCCAACATATATATATATACTACAGTTTCTTTATCCACTCATTGATTGATGGGTGCTTGGGTTGTTTCCATGATTTTACAATTGTGAATTGTATCTTTTTCAAATAATGACTTCTTTTCCTCCGTGTAGATAACCAATGGTGGGATTGCTGGATCAAATGGTAGTTCTACTTTTAGTTCTTTAAGGAATCTCCACACTGTTTTCCATAGTGGCTGTACTAGTTTATGTTCCCACCAGCAGTGTAGAAGTGTTCTCTGTTCACCACATCCACACCAACATCTACTGTTTTTTGATTTTTTGATTGTGGCCATTCTTGCAGGAGTAAATTGGTATTACATCATGCTTTTGATTTGCATTTCACTGATAATTAGTGATGTTGAGCATTTTTTCATATGTTTGTTGGCCATTTTTTTTATCTTCTTTTGAAAATTGTCTGTTTATGTCCTTAGCCCACTTATTGTTGGGATTGTTTTTTTCTTACTGATTTGATTGAATACATGGTAGATTCTGGATATTTGTCCTTTGTCAGACGCACAGATTGTGAAGGTTTTCTCCCATTCTGTGGGGTTGTCTGTTTACTCTGCTGATTGTTCCTTTTGCCATGCAAAGGCTCTTTAGTTTAATTAGGTCTCAGCTATTTATCTTTGTTTTTATTGCATTTGCTTCTGGGTTCTTGGCCATGAAATCCTTGCCTAAGCCAATGTTTTTCCAGTGTTAGCTTCTAGAATTTTTATAGTTTCAGGTCTTAGGTTTAAGTCCTTAATCCATCTTGGGTTGATTTTTGTATAAGGTGAGAGATGAGGATCCAGTTTCATTCTTGTACATGTGGCTAGCCAATTATCCCAGCACCATTTATTGAAAAGGTGTCCTTTCCCCACTTTATGTTTTTGTTTGCTTTGTCAAAGATCAATTGGCTGTAAATATTTGGGTTTCTTTCTGGGTTCTGTATTCTGTTCCATTGGTCTATGTGTCTATTTTTATAACAGTACCATGCTGTTTTGGTGACTAAAGCTTTATAGTATAGTTTGAAGAATACTTCAAACTATATTATAGTATAGCGTACTATAGTGTGATGCTTTCAGATTTGTTCTTTTTGCTTAGTCTTGCTTTGGCTGTGCAGGCTCTTTTTTGTTTCATAGGAATTTTAGAATTGTTTTCTCTAATTCTGTGAAGAATGATGGTGGTATATATTTTCATGGGGATTGCATTGAATTTGTAGATTGCTTTTGGCAGTATAATCATTTATGCAATGTTGATTCTACTCATCCATGAGGATTGCTTGAACCCAGAAGACAGAGGTTGCAGTGAGCCAAGATCATGCCATTGCACTCCAGCCTGGGTGATAAGCGTGAAACTCTGTCTCAAAAAAGAAAGAAAAGAAAAGAAAAGAAATTGGTTCATTTATTTTTTTCTTTTCTTTTTTTTTTTTTTTTTTTTTGAGATAGCATCTTGCTCTGCCACCCAGGCTGAAGTGCAATGGCATGATCTCTACTCACTGCAACCTCTGCCTCCCGGGCTCAAGCAATTCTCCTGCCTCAGCCACCTAAGTAGCTGGGATTACAGGTGCCCACCACCACATCTGGCTAATTTTTGTATTTTTAGTAGAGACAGGGTTTCACCATATTGGCCAAGCTGGTCTTGAACTTCTGACCTCAGGTGATCCACCCGCCTCAGCCTCCAAGTGCTGGGATCACAGGCGTGAGCCACTGCACCTGGCTGAAATGGACCAATTTGTTGAAAAGCATAAACTACCACAACTCACCTAATATAAAAAAGATAGTTGAATACTCCTACAACTATTTAGGAAATTGAATTGTTATCTAGGGGCCAAGGGGAATCTTTCCTTCTTTTCTAAAGATTTACCAGAAATGAACTTATAATAAGGCAGATTAATAGGATAAAAAGGCATACAAATAAATGTACATAAGCACTGCAGAATTTCAGGACAATTACCCAATAACCTAATGAGATACAGATACTTATATATCCATCTTGACAGGGGAAGGAGATATGGGAGAAATGTGGCCATCTTGAGAGGTTAGTAGATGATATTTTTAGGGGGAATAAATAGGCCCAATGTTCAGACAGTGGTTAGTAAACTATTCTCTTTGAAAACTGAATGGGACTTAAGAACAGATGATAATGTGTGAAAAAGTTTATCTGAGCTCCAAGTATGGTGTTTAATTTTCAGTTTCTTTCTCTGTGATTTGAGTTTTCATCTTCTCTGGTTAAGGAAATTTCAGGAAATGGACTAAAGACAATTGTATTTCTCTCTGGCAGGCCCAGTTCCTAGGTAGATAAGGGAACTTGAAAGAGCAGCTTCATCCTGTGCTTCCGGGAAGACAGAGGATTGAAAGATAGGAGGACGGGGGAAAGGTCACCAAAATCTTGAGGCTTTTTCCACAGTTCATCATGTCCAGCTGCCATATTTTGGGGTGCTGTTTTCTGAGCCCTAAAAGTTATACGAAAAAAGAAAAACCTCCCAAATAGAAATCTCTAGGCTCAGATGGCATTACTAAAAAGTTCTACCAAATATTTACAGAATAATTAATCCAAATTCTATACAACCTGTTCCAGAAAATAGAAAACATTACTCAATTATTTAATTATTTTGTAAATCTTACATTAATCTGAAACCAAAACCAGGCAAGACAGTACCAAAAAAGAAGCAAATACAAACCCCCAAAACTACAGACCAATATCCTTTATAGATATAGATGCAAAAACCCTTAACAAAATATTAGCAAAAAGAATTTACCAATATATAGAAAGAATTATATACCTTGACCACACAGTGATGCAAGGTTGGTTCAATATTTGAAAATCTATGTAATTCACCATATTAATAGGTGAAAGATAGAAATCACAAAGCTATGTAAATTGTTGCACAGAAAGATTTGACAAAATTCAACACCTGTTCATGATTACAGCTCTCAGAAAGGTAGGAATAATAGGGAACTTCCTTGACTTTATAAAAAATATTGACAAAACCTATATCAAACATTTTACCTAATGGTGAAAGGTTGTGATGTTTAATTCCATGTGTCAACTTGACTGGCCAGGAGGTGCCCGGATTTAACCTTATTTCTGGGTATGTCCGTGTGGTGTTTTGGGGCGAGGTTAGCATTTGAATTGGTAGATTTCATAAAGTAGATTGCTCTTCCCTGATGTGGGTGGACATCATCCAGTCCACTGAGGTCTTGAATAAAGCAAAAGGTAGAGAATGGCAGAATTCACCCCTTTTGCTTCTTACCTGCCTGTGACTTTTCCTAGCAGCTTTATTTGTAATAGCCCAAAACTGGGAACAGGAAACATGCCCCGCAATAGCTCAGTGATTAAACAAATTGTGCTATGTCAATATCATGGACTATTACTCAGCAATCAAAACAAATTTACTATCAATACTTCAATAGCTTTGATGGATCTCAAGGGCATTATGCTGAGTAACAAAAGCCAAGCTCCAAATGTCACATACCAGGTGATTCTATTTGGTGGGTTGTCAGAGTCAGAGAGCCACTTAGCTAGGTAAAACACCGGGATCAGAGTTGGGAAATATTTTATTTCTTTTATGTTAGATTGCTTTAGGAAATGGACTTTGCATGGATATTCAAAATCAAATCTTCCAAAATTTCAAATCTTCAAAATCTTCCATGTGGTTATTCATGGACCATGGACTTTCTTTGTAGTCTTGTCTTGTTCCTCCTTCGGTGTGAGTCAAATATTGAACAATGCAGGTGCTTCTGTCTGTCTTTTCTGCTTTCATCTGGTTGACCCTGTATCCCAAGAGGACTGGGTCATGCAGTTCAAAACATGGCCCATTCGGCAGCGAGACTATAGATAGAGCAGACTTTCCTAGAAAGGAATGTAAGCAGGGCAGGAAATGATCGATGTGGCCTTGCTTTAAAAATGCAAAGAAAGCTTCCAAGCCCTATGACCCATCACACTGCTTGAAATATCATCTGTATTCATTTTAATTAACATGTCTTCAGTTTCAAAATGCAGAGAAAAAGCTGAAGTACTAACAAGGATATACTCCTTTGGGGAAGGTATTTTCTTTTCAAGAGCTACTTTATATTGTGAATGGGTATTTAATCTCAGCTGTGTATGTAGGTAGAGTTGCTGTGTGCTTTCAGGCCAAGTAGGGACTAGCAAAGAAAACCAGGAGTTTGGCTGGGTGCATGTGGCTCACACCTGTAATCCCAGCACTTTGGGAGGCCGAGGCAGGTGGATCGCCTGAGGTCAGGAGTTCGAGACCAGCCTGGCCAACATAGTGAAACCCCATCTCTACTAAAGATACAAAAAATTAGCTGGGCATGGTGGTAGGTGCCTATAATCCCAGCTACTCAGGAGGCTGAGGCAGAAGAAACATTTGAACCCAGAAGGTGGAGGTTGCAGTGAGCCGAGATCACGCCATTGTACTCCAGCCTGGGCAACAAGAGTGAAACTCTGTCTCAAAAAAAAGAAAGAAAACTAGGACTTGGATGTGACGGAATGAAAATGGTGGTGGGCTTAAATGGCCTGGAATAGCTGAACAGTCAGGAGTGAGGCTGTCAAACATGTTTGCTTTTTGCTTTGTTTTGTGGGTTTTTGTTGTTGTTGTTGTTGGTTTTTTTGTTTTCGTTTCTGAGATGGGGTTTCACTCTGTCACCCAGGCTGGAATGCAGTGGTGCCACCATAGCTCACATCAGCCTCCGCCTCCTGGGCTGAAGTGATCCTCCTGCCTCCCGTGTAGTTGGGACTACAGATGTGTGCCACCACATCTGCTAATTTTTGCATTTCTTGGTAGAGACAGGGTTTCACTATGTTGCCCAGGCTGTCTCAAACTCCTGGGCTCAGGTGATCCCCGCCCCACCTCAACCTCCCAAAGTGCTGGGATTACAGGTGAGACCCACTGCACCCACCCTTTCTAACATATTTATAAAGCAAAAGCAGAACCAGAGGGATGAGCAACATGAGAAAACTACTTAGCACCAGGAGGGATATAAAACCTCATTCAGGAATCTATGAGCATGAAAGTCTGTAAATAACTTTGAGGTCACATCTGGCAGAGTTAAATAAGGAAGCAAGGTACAGATGCCAAGACAGGTAAATATTGAAGACAAATCGCTGTGGATAGTTGTTCATTGTGTCTAGGTCAATCTTTTAAAAAAAAAAAATAATTTAATCTATTGGTTTAGGCAGCTGAAATGTCCAGTTGAATAGAGCTGGTTTCAATCACATGTTCCTTCTATAATCAACTTCAAATCTACATTTTCCTGAACCTCTTTCAGCACCCAGATATCCAAAATCAGAGAGGAGTATAATGGCCCTGCTCAAGTCACCCACTAGCCCTGCTCAAGTCACCCACTAGCCCTGCAAGGTTCACTGTGGCATGGGTGTCCAAAGGTGATAAGGTCAGATGTCCATATCTGAGGGCAGGAGAATCGGAACTGGTCTCACTGGTCATACGTAAAATGGAACGAACACAGCCATTCTCACACTGATTTTAGCATGCAGACGGGAGTGGAGATTGCTTTCACAGGTGAGACAGACCCTGGCAGGTGGACAGTTAGGAGTTGAGTGTAAACACATGAGAATGTTTGAGAGAAGTGATAAAAGGAAACAAAAAGTGGGGAGTG
Source organism: Nomascus leucogenys (assembly GCF_006542625.1). Lineage (NCBI taxonomy): Eukaryota > Metazoa > Chordata > Mammalia > Primates > Hylobatidae > Nomascus > Nomascus leucogenys. The sequence goes on along the minus strand of NC_044388.1, from coordinate 44,714,701 downwards.
CTATAGACAACCCCATTTCAGCATGTTGTCATAAAAGGTGTGTGCGGGGAGTTCCCACAAGGAACGATTTTGACATACAGATAGCAAATAAGGATAGTTACACCGAAGGTCAGAGCAGGAAATATAGACCACGCTGTTCCTCTGTTCCTCTGTGCCTTGGACAGTAAATCAAGCCCTTCCCCATCTTTAGACAAGAGAACAATCCAGATGTATAAATAGAAAGTTTCATTAGGGTCTCAGACATGGGCTCTGAAGAAGCACAAAATCAAATCCTTTTCTTCCTTCTCTATCCGGGGAGTTCCTGTTGAAAGCCAGGCAGGATCTTTCCAGTTCTATACCTGTGGAATTTCTTTACCACTGCTACAATAAAGGTTTATGGTAAGTCCCGTCTCCGGGCTAATCTAAGCGATAGCAGGACAGATTGCAAATGCCCTTTGCAGCACCCACCTCTCATCTTTGAGGAGCCTTAGAGGTGACAGCCAGGGTGGGGAAGGAGGAGATGGTGCTACATTCATAGTGATTTCTCTTGAGAAGGAAAACAGACATAAGCTTTGTTTTTCCATTCTCCTTTCTCTCTGTGAGGGAACTTTTTGCAATTGCTGTGGCCATTGCCCCTGGCTTTTAAATTAAAGACGTCTGAGTGAATGAAACTGTTTATAAAACATGAATTAAAGATTAGAGTTAAGTGGTTTGACTCACTGGCAATTGGAGGGTGATTCACCTTAGAGAAATCTCTGTCCAAAGCCATTAGTGCAGAGTTGGCAATTAAGGACATCAGTTTAGGATCCTGTGTCTCTGGGTTCTTGCTCCCAGAGCTGCACAGAAACTCAGAGATGAAATGTGGGGACAGGAGTAAAGTAACCACGAGCTGGGGTTGAAGCACCGAGTTCTCGATGAAGCCACTTGGAAGGACTGAGAAAGGCTGACTTGCAACATACTCCCTCTCTCTTCCCACCAGACGTGTCTAGTTTTTGAAGCTGCTGCTTCTTTGAAATTTGTGTCTGAAAGAATACAGAGACCATTGCACCTGGAGCAAAAAAAATCCAGGTGGATTTCTAGTCCACCACTTACTGTGCACCTGAACTTGGGCAGATCTCTTACATTCCTTGAGCTGCCCTTTCTCCACCAGCCAAACTCACATAATAGTACCCATGTTACCGGGCTGGGGTAAAAATGATAAAACAATGATATGTGAACACGTTTCATTCATTATCTACCCCTGTTCTCATTGCTATATAAGCTGAACACCTTTAAGCCATTCCTGATGCTTATGATCTAGGTCTCAGTGTTCAAAACTTCTCTTGATATAAACTTTATAATATTTTGCTGGTATCAAAATGTGTTGATGGAAAGACCTACAAAGTCATTTGGCCCAGGATGCAGATTCTTTAGAGCTAAGTAGACTCCTGTTGCCTGGTAAAGCGGTTCTTTTCCCCACACCAGAAGTTTGAACTGTGTTTACACTCTTGTGCTCTGCCTCGAAGGGACAATCTCCACGCATCCTCTCAGCTTATTCATTCCTCCCGTTGTTCCAAGAATATTTAGTAAGTGTGGCCTATGGAGGCATAGGAGATTCCAAGGCGACTTCGCGGAACTTACAGTTAAGTAAAGGAAGCAGTTATATAAACAGATCATTATAATTCTGTGAGCTAAATACAGCGACAGAGGCCAGCCCAAGGGTTAGGCAACACATAGGCTGGGGTGGCCGGGGGTGGCAGCAGGGAGGGCTTCCCAAATCTGACGGCTGAATTGAGTCTTCCGGGATTTGGAGGAGCTCGCCAAGAAACAACAGAGGAAAGACTGCCGTGGGCATTTCAGACTCTCCCCATATATACGGATTGATTTAGTTAATTATCATAAATTGTAAGAAATTATAACACACTTGAGATCAGGAGTCTGAGACCAGCGTGGCCAACATGGTGAAACCCTGTCTCTACTAAAAATACAAAAATTAGCCGGGTGTGTGGTGGCACGCACCTGTAATCCCAGTTACTTGGGAGGCTGAGGCAGGAGAATTGCTAGAACCCAGGAGGCAGAGGTTGCAGTGAGCCGACATGGCGCCACTGTACTCCAGCCTGGGCGACAGAGCGAGACTTCGTCTCAAAAAAAAAGAAGAAAGAAATTATGATAACATGATTAAAAATAACAATCACCACTTCAAATATTCTGTGATATTGTTTGGAAAAGGCAGAAGATCATGTACAATGAGGGCTTGTTCGGTGGAGCTGTTGGTCATGGGATGAAGGTTTCAAGTAAGAGAGGCGTATTTCTTTTGTAAATTTCTGTTAAAACATGATTAAGTGTTCTATTTTTCTCATTCTATTTGTCATGAACGCTCTCTGTGTTTCAAAGAAAAAGGCAGCGGTAACCCTAAATGGCAGTGAACTGACTAGGAATTAGAAGCACAGCCGGGTGATGTTACAAATAGAATCAGCCCGCTGTGCACTCGCACAAGAACGTCCCTTGCACACTCATTAGTGAAGCAGCGAATGTTAGAAAAGGGACAGTCCTTAGAGTTTGTCCAGTCGAGCACACTCATTTCACAGATGAAGAGATGGAGGCTCACCGAGGTGGGGCAGCCTAAGATGGATAGGCAGGGAGGAGTAATACAACCAATTAACCATACAATTTATATTTATTTGCAGAAGAATCCAGATTTGTATTAAGCATTTTCCAGCTCTATTCTCACTTGGTTTTGAAGGGAATATTGTATCCATTAATTTTAGCATCACTTCATAAATACACCAAACTACTTTCGATTTAGGTTCCAGAATCATTCTTCCTTGTGATAAGATCATAGTCATTAAGCAGTGGAGGTGCAATGTTTCCATTTTGAGAAAGCCATTCATCTTCTCTCCTGTATCTTTTGACCCAAGCTGTCTTGAATTTTTACTATGCCCTTCATTTACTGGTAGTTTTCTGAAATTCAAATTTGTTCTCTGTGTCTGAAATATAATGTTGAAATGTAATGGTGCAAGAGAATGATCAAAATGGAATATTCCAACATAATACATGCATTTATAACATTTTTCTGTCTGTTTTGGAGGGAGACAGGTATGTGGGCCATCAGAACACACTAGGCACTCGATGTTTCATATTAAGATGGTTACAAAGAACTTAAAGCTTTTTCTCTTCAGAAAGTAAAATTCTCTTCCATTAAATGTGAGATGAATTATGGGTAATGACTCACGGTGCCCTTGTTAACAAGGAAAAGAGGAACACACCATAAACCAGTGGTTCTCAAACTTGAGCTTGTGATGACATCACTTGGGAACTTGTTAGAAAAGCAAATTCTTAGGTTGAACTCAAAATTTACTGAATAAGAAACTCTCCGTCTGTATCTCATCCAGTTGTCCAAGCAATTCTGATGTACGGCTAAGTTTGAGGGCCACTGCTGTAAATTTAGAGACTGCAGTCCATTTAGAGAATTGACTCTTGACTCTGAGAACACATAGAATTTCTTCCAATCCGAGAGCAGCTATTTCATGTAAGCGGGACTCTTTTTGTATCAATGGAGCTGTAAATTGAAGATAACGTTACAACTTTTAATGCAAACTGACTGGCCTAAGGCAAAAGCCGAGTTGTGTATGTACTGCGATTTTACACTGTTCCTATCGAATGCTGCCTTTACTCCCTTCTCTTCCTTTTCTCTCCCTTAAAATTTTACTAGTAAAATGTAGTAACTGTATTCAGTCTTTAAGCCCATTAAGATGCAAATTCCTTAGGTAGTGCTAATACTTTTATCCTTTGTCAATCTCTTACACAATGGAGTGAGTTTTAGATTCCTTTCTGAGAAAAAGTGTTGAGGAACAGAAAGGGCGCTGATAAAATTGGGCTATTTAAGAAAGATAAATGGATTTTGTTGCCTACATCAACATGCATTCACCCCCTTCTCTCCTCTTTTGAACAGAATCCCAGTTTTTGTGGGTGCACGGCTACACTGCTAAGGAATTGAATTTACCAGTCTCCACGGTAGCTAGGAAGACTATGAGACTAAGTTACAGTCTCACAGTCTTATCCAGGGGGCTCATATCCAGGGGGCTTCCTGGAAGCCTCTTCAAAGGGAGAAGGTTGTTCTCTTTCCTCTATTTTATCCAATGACCTGGAAGGCAGATGTAAAGGCTGGAGCTTCAGTAGCCATGTTAAGCCATGGGATAGAAGAACCCTCCTGAGGATATCAGAGCAGAGAGATAGCAACTTGAGTCATTAATGACACTATGGAGCCACCATTCCACCCTGGATATTTGTTGTTGTTGTTGTGGTTGTTGTTTGAGACAGAGTCTCACTCAGTCACCCAGGCTGGAGGGCAGTGGCAGGATCTCGACTCACTGCAACCTCTGCCTCCCGGGTTCAAGTGATTCTCCTGCCTCAGCCTCCCAAGTAGCTGGGATTACAGGCACATGCCACCGCAGCCAGCTAATTTTTGTTTTTGTTTGTTTGTTTGTTTTTAGAGATGGAGTCTCACTCTGTTGCCCAGGCTGGAGTGCAGTGGCATGATCTCGGCTCATTGCAGCCTCTACCTCCCAGGTTCAAGCGATTCTCCTGCCTCAGGCACCTGAATAGCTGGGACTACAGGTGCACACCACCACACCCGGCTAATTTTTTTGTATTTTAGTAGAGATGGGGTTTCACCATGTTGCCCAGGCTGGTCTTGAACTCCTGAGCTCAGATAATCCGCCTGCCTTGGCCTCCCAAAGTGCTAGGATTACAAGCGTGAGCCACTGTGCCAGGCCAATTTTTGTATTTTTTGTAGAGACGGGGTTAAACCATATTGGCCAGGCTAGTCTCAAACTCCTGACCTCAGGTGATCCACCCGCCTCAGCCTCCAAAGTGCCGCGATTATAGGCATGAGCCAACACACCCAAGCTCACTCCTGGATATTTTAAAACACCGGAGAGAAGCAAACTTCTATCCTTGGGATTTGTAACATTTTGATTCTGTGAAATACAACATTGCTCTAATAGAAGAGAAGTCACCAAGTTGTGGGCTTGGCAACACAGCAAGAGCCAAACTCCTCGTACTTTACAGGTTACCCAATCCCTCCAGGCGGTGGGTATCCCACTTCCTCACCCAGAAAACTAGCTCCACCCTGCCAAGAGTCTCATGAACTTTTAGCTCTGTAAATTCCAGTTCTAATTTGTCCAAATTCTATAGTATCTCCAGTTCTCTCAAAGAGTTTTGCAATGTCCCACAAAAAAACAGACATCATTTTAGCTGTATTTGAAAAGCAGGTATTTTATATCATTTGGAATTTAGGAGTGGGATTGGAAAAGGTCTTCTGTAGGGAACATGATAGTAATCAAACAATGGTAGAAAAATACCTTCTTGAGGCCGGGCACATTGGCTCATGCCTATAATCCCAGCACTTTGGGAGGCTGAGGCAGTCAGATCACCTGAGGTCAGGAGTTCGAGACCAGCCTGACCAACATGGTGAAACCCCGTCTCTACAAAAAAATACAAAAATTAGCTGGGCGTGGTGGCGGGCACCTGTAGTCGCAGCTACTGGGGAGGCTGAGACAGGAGAATCGCTTGAACCAAGGAGGCAGAGGTTGCAGTGAACCGAGATCGCACCATTGCATTCCAGCCTGGGTGACAAGAGTGAAACTCTGTCTCAAAAAAAAAGAAAAAGAAAAAAAAAAAAGAAAAGAAAAATGTTGTCTTGAAAAGATAAGAATGCAATACCATTTCTTACTTTTTCCAAAGGCCTTCCTTTGAGGTTCTTGGATCGTAAACTTCTCTTCCAGGTGAAGCCTGAGAGGACAAAAATGAGTGAAATGTTTCAGTGACTCTACATCCTGGATTTAAGAAAGTAAGTTTTCTTCCACACTGTTTGACAGTGTGTCTAAAAATCCCTAGCAATTAATCATAGCAACAACAATAGCAGCAACCTGTTACATGTTTGCTTTATATACAGACACTAATCTAAATGCTTTACATTCATCAACTCATATTCATACTCTATTGTGTGGATATTGTTATTACACTAAAATTTACACACAGAGATGTTACAAATACGTCCATTGGAGGAACTGGAATTTGTACCCCGCAAATGTCATGGAAAGGAAGGTTGTTGTGAGCAGACCTGTGTGGAAAATACTCTGTACTTCAATCACGAATCCAAATGCATGTTTATTATGAGGTCTACAGGGGATTGAGCAATGTAGAGTCTAGATTTATTGTTTTCATTTGCTTCAAATGAGAACTTTTAACGCTCTGATCAGCATCCTTATTTTTTATTATTATTAAATTTATTTTATTTTATTTTTTGGAGATGGAGTTTTGCTCTTGTAGCTCAAGCTGGAGTGCAATGGCACGATCTCGGCTCACTGCAACCTCCGCCTCCTGAGTTCAAGTGATTCTCCTGCCTCAGCCTCCCAAGTAGCCGGGATTACAGACGTGCTACACCATGAGCTTTTTTTTTTTTTTGTACTGTTAGTAGAGACGGGGTTTCACCATGTTGGTCAGGCTGGTCTCAAACTCCTGACTTCAGGTGATCCACCTGCCTAGGCCTCCCAAAGTGCTGGGATTACAGGCGTGAGCCACCACACCCGGCCTCAGCATCCCTATTAATCATTGGATATGAATGGATAAGAGAAATGATAAATAACTCTTGAAGTTGGATTTCTTTTATGCTTGATTTGTATTTTAAAAGGTCGGACTAGGTGAAGATGAGCAGATTAGGTAGATATTACATTGTGGTGCCTCAGTCCCATCCATATTTCCCCTCCAGAGTTGCAATATAATTTCAGTGATTGCCTAACTAGGACATGTTTCAGTGGACTGTCTATTTGCATGAACCTGGTATATTCCTGGTCTTACAATTGCAGGTATTCCTCAGGAGTCACACGTGGCCGAGTGTGGTGCAGTGGGGGTGGGTTGGGGGCAGTGAAGAGAGAGAGATTTAATTCCAACAATATTTATCTTTTCTTGTAGACAAAAACCCAACTAATCTCTTTCAAGGCCCAAGGCAGTGATTTGGCTTTTCCTGTTTGACTATTTATGTGATCTTTCTTTGCAATTCTTAGTCCTGTCACTAATCTTCTTTTCACAATTTGGCTCCATTTCAGCTTCTTTGACAGCAAAGATCCTCAGATAACACTGATCACGGAGTAGGATAAAGAATTCCTCTCCAACTTTAAAAGAAAGTAACATTTATGAGCATTTCTATTTTTAAATAAAAAAATATGTAAAAAGAAAAATATCCATAGGTCTACCATTTACAATACTCCTATTCGCTTTTAGAAATAAACAAAATACCATTTATTTTTGAACCAGGGACATCCATCAGGATCAATTTAATGTGGGTCTTTCTGGAGGCAGGATCTTGGGTGAGATAACTATATACACACACACACACAGATGTATATATATTTATATATATGTATATATAAAACAGCTTTATTGAGATATAATTTACATATTATACAATTCACCTATTAAAGTGTAAAATCCAATGGCTCCTAGTCCGTTCACAGAGTTGTGCAACCATCACGACAATCAATTTTAAAACATTTTCATCACATAAAAATGAAACTTCATCACAATATTTCTAAAACATGGGAAAATTCTTTGGCCCAGGAAATCAGTGGAGAATCCACACCGCTCTTGGAGCTTGGCATTCGTTGTGCAGGTTGCTATTGCCCCCTCGTGGTAAGTGACTAGATCTACAAGCAAAGATTAAACCTTTGAAACAAAAGACTCGTAACCAACCATTCCCCGACCATAATGTTTGCCAGAGCCTGGGGTAAAATGGACATCAACATAGCATCTTTACACATATTTGAAGATTATAAATCAATCTAGCAAATTATTGAAAAAAAGATGCCCTATCATCTTACCTTCATAATGACCTGGAAGCCCATATTCCGATTAAAATTCGCAGACTCCTTGGAATTCCATGTCAGACATGAAGACACGGAGCTAGTGGGTCTCAGGTCCAGCTTTACTTTTCCTAAGCCTGGTCTGTTGCACACGTCTGGGGGCTGCTCCATCCTGCATGTAGACATCCCAGTCCACCTGGCCAAGATCCATCTCCACACCTCCAAAGAGGCCCCTCCTCCCCACACACTCACTGGCGAATAAATACCAATGGCACAGTCAAGAGCAAATCCACTGAGCTCATTGCAGCCTGGAACTCCTGGGCTCAAGCGATCCTCCTGCCTCAGCCTCCCAAATAGCTAGGACTACAGACACACGCCACTGTGCCTAGGCTAAATTTTTAATTTTTTAATATTTTGTAGAAATAGGTTCTTACTATGTTGTTCAAGTTGGTTTTGAACTCCTGGCCTCAAGTGATCCTCCTACTTCAGCTGCTATTTTTAAATAAAAGCATATATAATAGAAATTAAGTATTGCAGAGTATAATTTCAAATAGATAGTTATATTTGTATTTTAATAATATGGCTGGGCGCAGTGACTCACACCTGTAATCCCAGCATTTTGGGAGGCCGAGGTGGGCAAAACACTTGAGGTCAGGAATTCAAGACCAGCCTGGACAACACGGTGAAACCCCCCTCCCCCCATCTCTACTAAATTACAAAAATTACCTGGGCTTGGTACATGTGGCTGTAATTCCAGATACTTGGGAGGCTGAGGTGGGAGAATCGCTTGAACCCGGGAGGTGGAGGCTGCAGTGAGCCAAAATCGCACCACTGCACTCTAACCTAGGCAACAGAATGAGACTCCATCTCAAAAAATACAAAAACAAAATTAGCCTGGTGTGGTGGCGGGCACCTGTAGTCCCAGCTACTCGGGAGGTTGAGGCAGGAGAATGGCGTGAACCTGGGAGGCGGAGCTTGCAGTAAGCTGAGATCGAGCCACTGCACTCCAGTCTGGGCGACAGAGCAAGACTAGATCTCAAATATATATATATATATATATATATATATATATATATATATATACACACAAAATAAAGTACATGAACATGTACATAATTATATTATTACATTATGTCATGGCTGTGTGCTCAGTTGGTTCTCAAAAAGCCTGGTCATTCTAAGGGCAAGCCCTGTTAGCCCCAGTACTCTTCACTTTGTGAAGAGAGATATGTCCTTTGAATGGCCAGAGCAGGGTCCCATGGCCCACTGCAAATGATTTTTGACACAGAATATAGGTAAAATCTCTTAATGGTGATGTTAGGAAGGAAGAAAGGTGCTTACGGACAATTAAAGGCAAATGCGTAATAGAGTCTGGTCTGATACCTGCACAGCTGTCACAGAAGCATGTGGTCCAGAAGATTTGTGAGTTTACAAAGGAAATTACTTTGCAAAACAAAAGCATTTATTTTTGATGATGCTTACACTCAAGAACTCAGTTTTTTTAATGTTACTGTGAAGCAGATGCTAAACTGCAAAAATTAACTAGCAATTGCATTTCAGAAAGCAATAATATCCAACTCCTTTATTAAGTTTACTGTTAAGTGAACAAAGAAAAAGAAGAGTATTTCTTCCATTAGCAAAGCAAATAGGACATCTGTGCACAAGACAAAATTTGGTGGGTGAAATTCATTGCTGTGGAAGCAATGAATGACTTGTAGGTACAAAAAGTTTTGTATTCCAGATCTTAAATTGAATAGGATCTCACAGTTTTTAAGAATTTCTTTCCTTCTCTTTTTTATTCTTTGTACTTTTACTTCCTTTCTTTTCTTTGTTTCTTTTTTCTTTTTCCTTTTTTCTTTCTCCTTTTTTCTTTCTCTTTCTTTGATCTTTCCCTCCCCTCTCCCTCCCTCCATCCCTCCCCCTTCCCTCCCTCCCTCCCTCCCTTTCTTCCTTCCTTCCTCCTTTCTTTCCTTCCTTCCTCTCTTTCTCTCCCTGTCATTTTCCTCCTTCCTTTCTCCTTTTTGATTAATTTTATTTCACTTAACCCTGTTTCAGAGACACCAAAATGCAAAAACAAAGAATGAATTTCAAAGCAACAGTAAGGGAAGAAGAACTCGGTCTATGAGCCTCACTGTCTTGACTTTCTGCTCTGTAAGCTGTGAGATATTTGGGTTCCAGTTTGAGAGGTCCCATCACCTAAAGTCAGCCCAGGGATCAAGATAGTATTGAGCCTGAGAGCACCACAGAGTGAGCATTACATGCTATCGAGCTGTTATTTCTGTAGTGTTTTTTGTTTGCTTGCCTTTAAAATCACTCCGAGTTTTTATTAAATTCTCCTTAGAATTACTACAGAAATCAGCCTGGCGTGGTGGCTCATCTCTGTATTCCCAGGACTTTGAGAGGCCGAGGAGGGCAGATCACTTGAGCTCAGGAGTTTGAGACCAGCCTGGCCAACATGGTGAAATCCCGTCTCTACTAAATATACCAAAATTAGCCAGGCGTGGTGGCTCATGCCTGTAATCCCAGCTACTCAGGAGGCTGAGGCAGGGGAATCACTTGAACCCGGGAGACAGAGGTTGCAGTGAGCTGAGATTGTGGCAGTGCACTCCAGCCTGGGCAACAGAGCAAGACTCTGTCTCAAAAAAAAAAAAAAAAATTACTACAGGGATCCTAGCTGGACTCAGGCATAACATTAAAGGGAATCAGTGTTCCCTTGTCCTCAGCAGTGGTGAGTGGTGGCAGCAGCCAAGGTGAAGGTGTCTTGTGTACTAGCTTTAGGAATATAAGGCCTGGTCATCTCTTCCTAGGTAGAGAGTCACCCTACATTCCTTACCTCAGAGCATTGAGTTTTACTTTTTTTTTTTCTTTTTTTTTTTTTTTTGAGATGGAGTCTTGCTCAGTCACCCAGGCTGGAGTGCAGTGGCACGATCTCGGCTCACTGCAACCTCCACCTCCCGGGTTCAAGAAATTCTCCTGCCTCAGCCTCCTGAGTAGCTGGCATTACAGGCGCCTGCCACCATGCCCAGCTAATTTTTGTATTTTTAGTAGAAATGGGGTTTCACCACATTGTCCAGGCTGGTCTTGAATTCTGGACCTCGTGATCCACCCAACTCGGCCTCCCAAAGTGCAGGGATTACAGGCACAAGCCACCGCACTCAGCCTGAGTTTTAGTTTTTATTATGAGAGGCAATAGTTTTGTTCCACAGGCATTACCCAGCTTAGAAAGCCTTTAGTTGTAAACTAAGTAAGGTTCGTCTGCGTGGAGTTCCCCACTTCTCTCTCAGAAGCTTCTATCCAATCCATTGCTGCCTTCCTTCTGGGCATCTCTTAGGGGACAGCTACACTCTTCCCTTTTTGACTTCCTCTCCATCATTATGAAAGGAGGACTCTTTTTCTTTGGGAGAGGCTGTAAGGAGAGTGTGTCAGATGCCATAGCTTATCCTAATTCAGGTTCTTCTTAAGGACCCCAGTGATGCTTAATTTTATGTCAACTTGGCTGAGTCACGGTGCTCAGGTATTTGGTCAAACATTATTCAGGATGTTTCTGTGGGGACATTTTTCTTAAAGGAGATTAACGTTTAAACTGATGGACTTTGAGTAAAGCAAATGGCTCTCCATAATGTGGGTGAGCCTCTTCTAATCAGTTGAAGGTCTGATAGACCAAAGACTGACCTCCTCTGAGCAAGAAGGAATTAGCAATTGTTTTCTATATGTTGACAGTGATCAATGTGAAAAAGAAATTTAAAAAAGTAATCCCATTTACAATAGCCATACCTAAAAATAAATACTTAGTAATCAACTTAAGCAAAGAAGTGAAAGATCGCTATAATAAAAGTTATAAGACACTGAGGAAAGAAATTATGAGGACACCAAAAAATGGAAAAATATTTCATGACCATGGATTGGAATAATCAATATTGTTAAGATGTCCATATTACTCAAAGTAACCTACAGATTCAATGCAATCCCTATCAAAATACCAATGACATTCTTCACAGAAATAGAAAAACAATCACAAAATGTATATGGAACCACAAAAGACTCCAAATGGCCAAAGCAATGTTGCACAAAAAGAACAAAACTGGAGGAATCACATTACCTGGCTTCAAATTATACTATAAATCTTATACCACAGAGCTACAGTAATCAAAACAGCATGGTACTGGCATAAAAACAGACACAAAGATCAGTGGAACAGAATAAAGAACCTGAAAACAAATCTACACACCTGTGAACTCATTTTTGACAAAGGTGCCAAAGGTACACTGAGGAAAACACAAACTTTTCAATAAATGATGCTGAGAAAACTGAATATCCATATGCAGAAAAATGAAACTAGACTCCTATCAACATATACAAAAATCAAATCAAAATGAATTACATACTTAAATCTAAGACCTCAAATGGTGAAACTACTACAAGAAAACATTGGGGGTAAATCTTCAGAATATTGGTCTGGGCAAAATCTTTTTGAGTAATATCCCACAAGCACAGGCAATCAAAGCGAAAATAGATAAATGGGATCACATCAAATTTAAAAGCTTCTGCACAGCTACGAAAACAATCAACGAAGTGAAGAGACAACCCATGGAATGGGAGACAATATTTGCAAACTACCCATTCACAAAAGATGAATAACCAGAATATATAAGGAGCTCAGACAACTCAATAGGAAAAAAAAATCTAATCCGGAAAAATGGGTAAAAGATCTGAATAGAGATTTTTCAAAAGAAGATATACAGATGGCAAACAGGCATGTGAAAAGGTGCTCAACATCCATTGGTCATCAAAGAAATGTTCATCAAAACTACAGTGAGAGATCATCGCATCCCAGTTAAAGTGGCTTATATCCAAAAGACAGGCAACAACAAATGCTGGCAAGGATGTGGAAAAAAGGGAATACTTCTACACTCTTGATGGGAATGTATATTAGTCCAAAACCACTATGGAGAACAGTTTGGAGATTCCTTAAAAATCTAAAACTAAAAATTAAGTTAGCATATGATTCAGCAATCCCACTGCTGGGTAGACACTCAAAAGAAAGGAAATCAGTCTTTCAAAGAAATTTCTTCACTTCTATGTTTGTTGCGGCACTGTTTACGAAAGCTAAGACTTGCAAGCAACCTAAGTTTCCATTAGCGTATGAATGGATAATGAAAACGTGTTAGATATCTAGAATGGAGTACTATTCAGCCACAAAAACAATGAGATCCTGTCATTTGCAACAACATGGATGGAACTGGAGATCATTATGTTCAGTGAAATAAGCCAGGCAGAGAAAGACAAACACTGCATGTTCTCACTTATTTGTGAGATCTAGAAATTAAAACAATTGAACTCATGACACGGAGAGTAGGATGATGGTTACCAGAGGCTGGGAAGGATGGTTGCGGGCTGGGGACAAGTGGAGATGGTTAATGGGTACAAAAAATAGAAAGAATGAATAAAAGCTACTATTTGATAGCACAACAGGGTGACTACAGTCAATAATAATTTAATTGTAATTTTTTTTTTTTGAGACGGAATCTTGCTCTGTCACCAGGCTGGAGTGCAGTGGCACGGTCTCGGCTCACTGCAATTTGCACCTCCTGGGTTCAAGCGATTCCCCTGCCTCAGCCTCCCAAGTAGCTGGGACTACAGGAGCATGCCACCACGCCCGACTAATTTTTTTGTATTTTAGTAGAGACGGGGTTTTACCACGCTGGCCAGGATGGTCTCAATATCCTGACCTCGTGATCTGCCCGTCTCGGCCTCCCAAAGTGCTGGGATTGCAAGCATGAGCCACCGCTTTTGGCTTGTAAATTTTAAATTTTAAAATAAAGAGTGTAATTGGATTGTTTGTAACTCAAAGGATAAATGCTTGAGGAGATGGCAGCCCCATTCTCCATTATGTGCTATTTTCACATTTCATGCCTGTATCAAAACATTTCATGTACCTCCTAGATATATATACCTACTATGTACCCACAAAAAGTAAAAATAAAAAAATTAAGACAAAGAATTAGGAACTCCGCTTGCAGATGGTCTTCAGACATGGCCTGCAATAAAGCTATTCCCTGGGTCTCCAGCTTGTCAGCCAATCCTGTAGTTTTTGGAATTTCTAGCCTCCATTCTCTCTCTCACTCTCTCTCTCTATCTACACACACATGCACACATACACACACACACACAAACAGAGTTGGACCACCCAATATCTGTGGGTTTCACGTCTGACATCTGCAGAATTAACCAACCACAGATGAACACTTCAGAAAAATGAAACAATTAAAAATAATAATATGACAATAGAAATGATACAAATTGAAAAACACACCTTAACTGTTTACATGGGATTATTAGTAACTACTTACATAGGTATTATTAGTAATCTGGAGGTGATTTAAAGTATGCAGAAGGATATGTGTAGGTTACATGCAAATATTACAGTTTTATATATAAAGGACTTGAGCATCCACTGATTTTGGTATCTGCACGGGTCCTGGAACCAATCTTCTACTGATACCAAAGGACCAGACACACACACACGTGCGTTCTGTATATATATATAGTGTTCTGTTTCTCTTGAGAACCCTGATGTAAGGCTTTAATTAAGGAATCTCAAATATTTATCAGGTTACTGAAGGAGAGATCTATATGTCAGCATAAATTTGGCGAAGCTTCCCATTGAACACATGAATGGTACCTACTCCATCCATTTGCAGGACTGACTTAAAATAATTGAAGATGCAGGCTCCTTAAGATAGAAGAAAACAAGCATTTTCCTCACCTCCACTGGGCCCCTGGCAATAAGGATGAGTATCCTGAAGAAAACCATCTTTGAAGGCAAGAGCTTGTAGACCTCCCCTCTATTCCATTCAATCTGGGTATGGATTTATGCTACAATTGTTGAGAAACCATGATGTGTTGGACACTACCATTGGTTTTTATTTTGTTTTTATTGGTTTTTATTTTATTTATTTTATCTGGGTGAACCTAAAGTATAATCTCACAGCACCGTCCTTCTTGTGCTTATTGTGAAACAAAACTTACAGGCCAGGCGCGGTGGCTTACGCATGTAGTCCCAGCACTTTGGGAGGTCAAGGCGGGCGGATCACTTGAGGTCAGGAGTTCGAGACCAGCCTGGCCAACATGCTGAAACCCCATCTCTAGTAAAAATACAAAAACATTAGCTGGGTGCCAGGTGTAGTGGCACACACCTGTAATTCCAGATACTCCAGAGGCTGAGGCAGAAGAATCACTTGAACCCGAGAGGTGGAGGTTGCAGTGAGCCAAGAATGCACTACTGTACTCCCCTGGGCGACAAGAGTAAAACTCCGTCTCAAACAAAACAAAAACAGAAACAAAAAAACAAAAAACACTTACAAGTCCCAGACCAGAGTGTGTCTGTCCCGGGATCTGAACCTGGGCCAGTTTTTCAGTCTCTTTATCCTTAGTCATAATTGGCTTCTTACCTCCATGTACATGCACACACGACTCCACAGATGCTCCAAGGGTTTCTGCAACACTTCTTCTTCTTCTTTTTTTTTTTTTTTTTTTTTTGAGACAGAGTCTTACTCTGTCGCCCAGGCTGGAGTGCAGTGCCATGATCTTGACTCACTGCAACCTCCACCTCCCCAGTTCAAGTGATTCTCGTTCCTCAGCCTCCCAAGCAGCTGGGATTACAGGCGTGAGCCACCACACCCAGCTAATTTTAGTATTTTTTTGGAGAGACGGGGTTTCGCCATGTTGGACAGGCTGGTCTCGAACTCCTGATCTCAGGTGATCCACCCACCTCGGCCTCCCAAGTGCTGGGATTACAGGTATGAGCCACCGTGCTTGGCCTCTGCAGCACTTCTCGACTGCATGTTTTCCTCCCTCTTCTCCACTCGCCTCAGCACTCACAGGGTGGGAGAGCACACACTTCCTACTCCTACTGCTTCTTCTTCCCTAAACATGTCTTCTTATCCAGACCAGGGGGATCTTCAGGGAACATGCAGCATCATCACAGTACAACCATTCACTCAGGGCCTACTCTCTAACAATATATGTGAGCTTGACTTTTCGCAAAAACACTGTAAAGTAGCTATGACCTTCATGTAAAATGTGACTGTTATGACTCAAAAATGTTAAGCAGGCCAGGCACAGTGGCTGACGGTAATCCCAGCACTTTGGGAGGCTGAGGTGGGCGGATCACCTAAGGTTGGGAGTCCCACAACAGCCTGACCAACATGGAGAAACCCCATCTCTACTAAAAATACAAAATTAGCCAGGCATGGTGGCTCATGCCTGTAGTACCAGCTACTGTGGAGGCTGGGGCAGGAGAATCACTTGAACCCGGGGGTCGGAGGTTCCAGTGAACCGAGATCGCGCCATTGCACTCCAGCCTCGGCAAAAAGATCGAAACTCTGGCTCAAAAACAAAAAAAAAAGTTAAGCAAGGTAAACAGCTTATACATCTTGTATTATAAGTAAATGTCTACATTTGGTTTGAACGCCAGCTGTGCCATTTCTTCAAGCTCAACAGTCACACCTCTACATCATCCTAATAATATTTCTACATTAGATAGTCATTTTTTCACTGGTATGAATTCCCTTCATCCCTAGGAATCTTGAGAAAACTGTGTTCTCTTCTGTAGTGGAAGCTTTACCTTGACCATTATACATCAAGCTGAAAATGGAACTCCTTGCTCCAGAAAATCATACCGGACATATGAACTAGGTTAATTGGTTCATTGTTGTTCATTAGCAAAGAAAATAAAAACATTTGCTTTTATTTCATCCTCATGTATAAGGCTTAATGACAACAAGCAAACACAACATACTGTGAAGGCTTTGAAAGATAAAATTTTGTACACTTCTCTTCCCATCCCCATTTAATTTATCCAGTTTTCCATTTATTCAATATTTATTGAAAATTCTGTATCAACTTTTGTGGTCTTTTTGAGTGCACTTGAATCCTTTAAAAGTAAACCAATTAAGATGATTACTTGTTAAGCCTGTAATACTAAGGCACAAAATAGGTCCCCATTTAGTACAGGTCTAGGCTTAAAAGCTAAAGTGACCGTGTCATCCTTTCTTAAATTCTCAAAGGTCCTTGTCATCACTCACTATATGTCTACATGATTTCAAGGCAAATCCAGACCCTATCTCACTTTGCTTGCTTGATTGGGTGTCCTATTATCCCTTTTCTTCACCAACTAGACACCAGTTCCAATTTCTGTTCTGGTTCTTAGGAACCCCTAGGCATGATTCTCTCCGGTTCAAGGACCAAACAGAGGGAATGATAATGTGATAACCACCATTTAGTTCCATACAGTAATTATGAAAACACCTTTTTTATAAATGATTAAACAGTGGCTCTGAAAGTTTAGAAAACATGTCTGTCAGTGACAAAGCTGGAATACAAACCCAGGTTTTTCAGCTCCTTTTTTTGAGACGGAGTTTCACTCTTGTTGCCCAGGCTGGAGTGCAATGGCATGATCTCGGCTCACCTCCACCTCCACCTCCCAGGTTCAAGCAATTCTCCTGCCTCAGCCTCCCGACTGGCTGGGATTACAGGCATGCACCACCATGCCTGGCTAATTTTGTATTTTTAGTAGACATGGGGTTTCTCCATGTTGGTCAGGCTGGTCTCGAACTCCCAACCTTAGGTGATCTGCCCACTTTGGCCTCCCAAAGTGCTGGGATTACAGGCATGAGCCACCACACCTGGCCTGGTTTTTCAGCTCTTGAAGCCCGTAGTTTTTTCAGTTTCTACCTCCCCACATATCCAAATGAGAAACAGACATTTTATTGCTATGGATTCAAGAAGCTGGAGGAATATAATGTTCTCTCTTGACTGACATCTACACAACCTATGCTCTGAGCCCCACCTCATAACCAAATAAACTTTTGTTGACATTTTCCCTTCGTGCCAGGCATTATCACTTCTGTTACTTGTATCTGACTTGAGACCCATCTGATCATTCTCGATTTTATAAGAAATAGGAATCTGAGAATTAGCGACTTTCTGAAATTGGTCAAAAAACATATTGTTTTAAAAACAGGAAAGTCAGAATTCAAAGATAGGTCTTATTCTAAAGGTCATGTGCTTTATACCTGAGGGTGACAGTGGTGAAGAATAATATTTTGGATTATTTACCAATGTGCTTCTGTCCTCTCCTGCCACCTGTCCACATCCTTGGACCATGGCACACAGCCCAGGCAGTTAAGACAGTCTGAGTTTACTGATCTCAGAGCAAATCAAAGAAAAATAAATATATTCTTGCTCACTTTTTGAGGTTCAGAATAGACTTTTCAAACACAAGGACAGCATGTGTAGAGAAAAGGCGTTCTGAGTTATGGCAGCCTAAGTCTTTGAGCTGAGACTCTGACCTGAACAACAGGCAGAGAGGACACTGTCAGAGCCAGGCGTTTTCCTTGGCCCATCCAGACTAGAAAAAGATTCTCCTTCATGGGTTAGAGAAGAGAGGGCAGTGTCCGCAGCAGAGAAGAGCATCCGTAAGTGTCTCTGAGAAGAAGCTCTTGGTCTTTTCTGCCTACCTCATCTTTGCTAGACCAAGCTCTGTGGAGATAGGACAGGAAGGGCCCTCCTCATGCCCCAGGTGGAAGACACTGGTTCACGGCTTCCTACCAAGGGCCCCCGAGAGTTCACAAGGCTGCAAAATTCTCTTTCCCCAATGGCACTGGAGAGAGGAGATGGTTGTTGTGGTTATAACAGTCTCCAAATATTCCTAGGACATGTGGGAAGTAGTCAGATATTTTTCCAGGTATTGTGATAGGACCTTGAGGGCTGAAGAATGTGAAGGGCTTTGAGACATGATGACATAGGCCACAGGTTCCACTTGACCAGTGTCCACGTGAGGAGAGGGACTTCTTAGCACATGTGAACTTGGGCAGAGGCTGCTCAGTGATCAGGATACTAGATAGGTCCCCTGGAATTTAGAAACTATTCCAGGTATATTTGTGGGCACAATGTGGAGTGTGAGGGGCAACCTTCAATTAATGGAATTTATTTTATTCTAAATTGATTTGATTGGCCAGGTGCAATGGCTCATGCCTGTAATCCATCACTTTGGGAGGCCATGGTGGGTGGATCACTTGAGGTTGGGAGTTCAAGACCAGCCTGGCCAACATGGTGAAACCCGTCTCTACTAAAAATACAAAAAAAAATTACTCAGGCATGGTGGTGGGCACCTGTAATCCCACGTACTCAGGAAGCTGAGGCAGGAGAATCGCTTGAACCCAGGAGGTAGTCATTCTCTGTCCAGCTTTGTTCCGTTGCTGGCCAGGAGCTGCGTTCCTTTGGAGGAGAAGAGACACTCTGACTTTTAGAATTTTCAGCTTTTCTGCTCTGGTTTCTCCCCATCTTTGTGGTTTTACTGCACTTCAGCCTAGGTGACAGAGCGAGACTCTGTCTCAAAAATAAATAAATGAATAAATAATAAATAAATTGGCCTGATAAAAATTTTCTGATTTTCTGCTGCCAGGTAGAATGAGCTCTTGAGATAGAAACCAAGTCAAAAGGGAGGTTCCAAGATGGCCAAATAGGAACAGCTCCATTCTACAGCTCCCAGCGTGAGTGACGCAGAAGAAGGGTGATTTCTGCATTTCCAACTGAGGAACAGGGTTCATCTCACTGGGGCTTATCGGACAGTGGGTGCAGGACAGTGGATGCAGCCCACCGAGTGTGAACCGAAGCAGGGTGAGGCATCGCCTCACCCGGGAGGCACAAGGAGTCAGGGAATTCCCTTTCCTAGCCAAGAGAAGCTGTGACAGACAGCACCTGGAAAATCAGGTCACTCCCACCCTAATACTGCACTTTTCCAGCAGTCTTAGCAAACAGCACACCAGGAGATTATATCCTGTACCTGGCTTGGAGGGTCCCATTCCCACAGAGCTTCACGCATTGCTAGCACAGCAGTCTGAGATCAAACTGCAAGGTGGCAGCAAGGCTGGGGGAGGGGCGCCCACCACTGCTGAGGCTTGAGTAGGTAAACAAAGTGTCTGGGAAGCTCGAACTGGGTGGAGCCCACTGCAGCTCAAGGATGCCTGCCTGCCTGTGTAGACTCCACCTCTGGGGGCAGGGCATAGCCAAACAAAAGACAGCAGAAACCTCTGCAGACTTAAATGTCCCTGTCTGACAGCTTTGAAGAGAGTAGTGGTTCTCCCAGCATGGAGTTTGAAATCTCAGAAATAATACCACACACATACAACCATCTGATCTTTGACAAACCTGACAAAAACAAGAAATGGGGAAAGGATTCCCTATTTAATAAATGGTGCTGGGAAAACTGGCTAGCCATATGTCGAAAGCTGAAACTGGATCCCTTCCTTACACCTTATACAAAAATTAATTCAAGTTGGATTAAATACTTAAATGTTAGACCTAAAACCATAAAAGCCCTAGAGAAAACCTAGGCAATACCATTCAGGACATACGCATGGGCAAGGACTTCATGTCTAAAACACCAAAAGCAATGGCAACAAAAGCCAAAATTGACAAATGGGATCCAATTAAAGAGCTTATGCACAGCAAAAGAAACTACCATCAGAGTGAACAGGCAACCTACAGAATGGGAGAAAATTTTTGCAATCTACTCATCTGACAGAGGACTAATATCCAGAATCTACAAAGAACTTAAACAAATTTACAAGAAAAAAACAAACAACCCCATCAACAAGTGGGTGAAGAATATGAACAGACACTTCTCAAAAGAAGACATTTATGCAGCCAAAAACCACATGAAAAAATGCTCATCATCACTGGCCATCAGAGAAATGGAAATCAAAACCACAATGAGATACCATCTCACACCAGTTAGAATGGCGATCATTAAAAAGTTAGGAAACAAGAGGTGCTGGAGAGAGGATGTGGAGAAATAGGAACACTTTTACACTGTTGGTGGGACTGTAAACTAGTTCATCCATTGTGGAAGACAGTGTGGCGATTCCTCAGGGATCTAGAACTAGAAATACCGTTTGACCCAGCCATCCCATTACTGGGTATATACCCAAAGGATTATAAATCATGCTGCTATAAAGACACATGCATATGTATGTTTATTGTGGCACTATTCACAATAGCAAAGACTTGGAACCAACCCAAATGCCCGTCAATGATAGACTGGATTAAGAAAATGTGGCACATATACATCATGGAATACTATGCAGCCATAAAAAAGGATGATTTCATGTCCTTTGTAGGGACATGGATGAAGCTGGAAACCATCATTCTCAGCAAACTATCACAAGGACAGGAAAACAAACACCACATGTTCTCACTCTTAGGTGGGAGTTGAACAATGAGAACACTTAGACACAGGAAGGGGAACATCACACACTGGGGCCTGTCATGGGGTGGGGGGAGGGGGGAGGGATAGCATTAGGAGATATACCTAATGTAAATGACGAGTTAATGGGTGCAGCACACCATCATGGCACATGTATACATATGTAACAAACCTGCATGTTGTGCACATGTACCCTAGAACTTAAAGTATATAAAAAAAAAGAAACCAAGTCAATAAAAGCATTTACATTTATTTGCACACTAAACACATCGATTTACTACTTATTCCCAGTTTTCTTATTTACTTATATAGGATCCGTTCATTCATTTTACAAATACAGATTTTCAGAGTAAGAAGAGAGAATAATTCTTCTAAAAATAAAGGCATTACAATAGAATTTGCAAATCTAGATACCATGTGGAAAGTCTCATCCATTCCCGTATCATTAACTGCTCGTTTTCACACTAGTGACTTCCAAATCCTTATTGTCAGCATCCTCTTTCTTCCACATCTCCACTGGAGCGTTTCCAACCTCCTGCCACCAGCTCAACACATTCAGGGAGAAGAGGGCTGGTCTGGGACCACAGAAATCCTTGTTCCAATCTTGGAGGCAGTGCTCAGTATGAACTTAATGAATTGTTAACTGAATCTGTTTTTTAAGAAAATCAACAAGTAATGTATCCCCGGGCAATTTTATCTGAGTTTTGAAATTTAGATTGGTTTTCGATCACTTGGCAAAGAGAATGGAGTACAGTCACTCCTCTGGGGGGTTCCACACGATTCAGTATCCATTATACTTGCTGTTAAGCAGTGATCAGGTAGGGAAGGAAAGGCTTGGCCACATCAACTCTCCTTTGTGAAGCCAACA
The DNA here is from genome assembly GCF_006542625.1 of Nomascus leucogenys. Taxonomy (NCBI): domain Eukaryota; kingdom Metazoa; phylum Chordata; class Mammalia; order Primates; family Hylobatidae; genus Nomascus; species Nomascus leucogenys. The sequence continues at coordinate 44,692,743 of NC_044388.1, read as the reverse complement.
GCTCTCAACAAGGAGAATATAGTGCTCTGTAGAGCAGAAACATGAATAGGGCTGAGATCCTTCCTGGATGATCCCAGGCAGAACCTTGACCCTCATTCTCCAGGCCCACCTGCCCTCCATGCGGCTCTGCATTGCTGGGGAGAGGGCAGCATCCTAACCACGTGGGTGAAGGATTGACTCCAAGGTCTTATCCCTCACACTCTTAAGAAAGCTCATAACTGCGGTTCCACCTGTGCCCCTGTCTTTTAAAGCCTGAGGAGGCCCTTGGAGATGGTTTGGCTTCCCATGCTTTGCCTTGGCTGCAGCTGTGATGAGGTATTTGGTGACCATGGTGATGTGATAGCTCCGCAGCTCTGCCAGGGCCTGCACACACTGGTTATAAGCTGTCAGCAAGTGGTCCTGTCCAGAGGACAGGACGTAGTCCCTCAGGGAAGGTGCTGAATGGATGTCTTCTATGAAGGCCTTATGGGAAGGAGGCATGTAATCCCTCATTCTGTACAGAAAGTCAGCTGAAACAAACAATACAGCATAATGTCATAGCTCCACATGGAAATATAGCAGAGCTCGTCTGCTTCTTCTTTTTTATTTTTATTTTTCTCTAGACAGGATCTTGCTCTGTTGCCCAGGCTGGAGTGCAGTGGCATGATCTCAGCTTACTGCCACCTCTGCCCCTGAGTTCAAGTGATCCTCCCACCTCAGTCTTCTGAGTAGCTGAAACTACAGGTGTGCCACCACACCCAGCTAATATTTTTTTGTATTCCTTTTAGTAGAGACAGGTTCTTGCTATGTTGCCCAGGCTTGTCCTGAACTCCTGGGCTCAAGCGATCCACCTGCCTCAGACTTCCAAAATGTTGGGATTACAGGCATGACCCAATTGGTGCCCAATCTTCTCTGCTTTTTCAGACAAGAATGCACCAGAAACTGTTGCTGGTGTTCTAACTCAAATCTACCTTGGCCCTTTTGTTTGCAGACTTCACGTACTCAAATGTATATTTCTAACTGTTGACAGGAGATGGAGAAGAGGAAACGAAGTAAGAACATCTCAGATGGCAGAGTTGGAACTAGATTTGTTTGCCAATGTATAAATATTTACTACACAGCAAATGTAAACAAAGTATCCCGTTGGTAGCTGCTATAAGGAATATCTTCAAATGTAGGACACAAACCCTTGAACTGACTAGCTGAATACTCTGGTGAATTTTGTTTCCTCGGTGCTTTGTTTTGGAGGGAGCACAAGAAAAGGAGAAAGTTATATAAAGCCCGTGAAGGCAAAAAAGACAAAGAATGAGTCACCATTTTAGTAATAGCCTCTTGAAGCCAAGTGGTTTAAAAATCAAATCCATAGATGTTTATAGGAAATTCATGATGGGTTTAATATTATGCATGGTAAGTAAATCAACCATTAACATCACCAAATGCCAAAATCCATGAAAAATTTTGACAGTTTTAGAGAACTGACTTGAATCTATGTCACTAAGTTCTGGTGATTCTTTTTCTTCTAATCCAACTTGAAAACTCCATAGTATGAAGTGTCTTTTTTGCAACTGTTAAAAGCTTAACTTGATCCTGGTAGGTAAGAAAATGAGCAACTTCAAGCTTCCAGGGTGATAGATCCCTCTGCTGGTGTAAATAGATTTGGCTAGAGATTGCACCATTTTGTGGGGAAGGACTTTCGTGGAAGAGCCCAGACCTGTTTCCAGCTGGCCCAGACTCATAGCCTTCAAACTCCACATCTCTCCCCCATTTCAGAAAAAGGAAGCTAGTGCCTAAAGATCCAAACCAAAGTGATAGTGAACAGTTGGAAACAGAGCAACATTTTAAGATTTGGAAGTAAAACCCAAGATCAAGCTGAGATCTGATATTCCAATATTAATTGACTTGACACAAAAACATTGGCAGTCATGCAGTTTCTTGGCTGACTTAGAGAAGTATAAGCTTCATGACGTTTTAATTTATATTTGGTTTTATCAATTGGTTAAAAAAAACACCTCTTCTCTTCCTCCCTCTCCCCTCAAGGGAAAACAAAATGTCTGACTTACCACTTTCCTTGCTATGACGAATGCCTAAGAACTCATCAAAGGCATGAAGCACTGTGCTCTGAGCTGCACTCCCACCGGAGTATTTCAGGGGCTCTTGGGAAACTCCTTCGTACACCAGCCCTGCAGGCATTGCTGGGTTATCTTTCCATCTAAGCAAGAGTAAAAGGGAGAGAGATGAAAAGGGTGCAGGGAGGTAACGGTATATTTTCTGACATGGAAACTGAGAGTGAATGAGAAAGGGAACATGATTTCAATGGTAATTTTAGGGTGAGGGATTGGGGGTATCTTTGTAGGGTAAGTACTGAAGCATCATCTTCACTCCAGCTTCATAACAAGCTATAAAATCATAGCCCTTTTCTTCCTCATCTAAAGGGTTATTCCAGAGAGGTAAAGGCTATTTAGAGAGGAATGTGTGGCACTGGTCCCAAGACATATTTATTGCACATACTCAGTTATAAAGATGTCCTCAGTGCTGACCAACAGGAACATTTTAGGGGCTCTGGAAAAATCTTCACTTCCTTTGCTAATCTCAACCTTGATGACCAACTTTTTAACTCCGCCAAGTAAAGAGCCTCACAAATATACACAAACACCCACAATTGCATACACAGACACACACAAATGAACACACACACACACACACACACACACCTTTGCCCTTCCCTGAAACAGTGATAATTGTTAAGAAGTCATCACATTAAACTACCAATTCTGGATATTACTCAACTTTGTAATCTATAATGTACAGATGTCACCTGACTTTGAGGATGCCTTTATCAAATACTTTGTTGGCCACAGGTATTGATAATAAGGATGGATGAGAAGAGTAACAGCAGGAAGCACAGAGCAAGCCTGTGACTCACCAGGGGCTGAAGTCAGGGACATGCAGAAAGGCTGGGACTGGGCTGCTGGCCATGCTCCCTGAAGCAGCTGTTCTCGTCTCCTCCCTTCCCTTCCCCGCTTCCTTCTCCTCTCCTCCCCACCTTTCCTCTCCTTTGTCTTTCTGATTTCTGTTCTTCACTGTTTTCTCTGAGCTCCCCCTCTTTATGCCTCCATCTGTTTTATTCATTTTCCTGTGTCTGACTTTGCATAGTCTTGAACAATCACAGAGTGTGTGGGGTGACTTTATAATGAGTCCAAAACAAGAACAAGCTCATGTCACACTTGCACCTACTATGCTGTATAGTTTATAAAGCATCTTCACATTCATTTTCTCATTTGACCTCTTGTGTGTAGATCAGGACAGGTTTTTGGAGTTTTTTTAATGCTTCATTTCATAGATAAAGTAACAAAGACTCAAAGCAATTAAGGTTCCAGGGTCATACTGTTAAAGGATGATAGAACCAGAACTTGATCCCCAAACTTGCAATTTTCTATCTTCATTTTTACAAGAACCCCATATGTGGATTTCCATTTTTACTAAGGAATATTGTCTTTTCCTCCTATAGCCAGAAACAAGCTACTTTCTCTGTTATGAGTTTAAATAGCAGATTCACATTGATGTTGCACCTTTTTTTCTATAATTCTAAAAGTCATTTTGCTCAAGAGAAGGGACATACGCACACACCATATACACATACAAAAGCCACAGACAGACTGCCGTGTTTGCTGTTCATGATATTTTTCAAATACTGCTCTGAAGCTGGAAGTGCTGTAGGTTGTTTTCATTGGGGGTGCTTTGGGTTGGCTGTGCTACGGCTTTCACTGGATAAACAGCACAGTGGCCTCTGCAACTGGGGCAACATCACTCTGAAAAGAGATGTGGTACAGAAAGCAGTGCAGGGGAATGGTGGGAAGAGGAAAGGAGAGGTTACTGCTGCCAGGTCCTGACAGGCTGCAGCTGTTAGGAGCAAGGCCTCTACCTCAAGCAGATATGGAATTTAATTTTACCTTTGCTATTTATTAACAGTGAGCCTTGGCTTAGTTCATTAACCTCTCTGAGCCTCAGCTTTCTCATCTGAGTAAATTAGTATCTCCCTTATTGGATTATTGTGAGAACTAATTAAAATAATACCTGCCCAGGGCCTGGAACATGCTAAGCATTCAGTGAATATTAGCCATTTTATCATATTCTTTAGAGTGAGTGGGAATCCTGGCTCCCCTTTCATTACTGTGTAACTTTGTACACATCTTTCTGAGCCTTAGATTTCCAATTTGTATTTGCTTCCTACAGCTGTTGAAAAATAAAATAGGCTCCAGAGAGGTTTTGTGACTTGTCCAATGTTAAGACCCTGGCCTAAAAAAGTTGATGAACAGCATTTTATGGGGAAGAAACATGAAAGACATAACTGCTGTTGGGTGATATATGGGCACACATGTTTGGGTTTTTCTTTGTAATCTGGTTGATGGTCTTATGTAGTCATTTGGGGCTTTTTCACTAGCTCCTTCCCATCTTGAGTACTGCTAAATGTTGCACTCTCAAAGGGTCAGTCCGTGGACTGCTCACTGCTCTCAATTCCCAAATGGTTTTATCTAGCGTCATAGATTTAGAAAACTATATCCCAGCTGGATGGGGTGGCTCACGCCTGTAATCCCAGCACTTTGGGAGGCCCAGGCGGGGAGATCACTTGAGATCAGGAGTTTGACACCAGCCTGGTCAACATGGTGAAACCCCATTTCCATTAAAAACACAAAAATTAGTCTGGTATGGTGGTACACACCTGTATTCCAAGCTACTTGGGAGGCTGAGGCAGGAATATCGCTTGAACCCAGAGGCAGAGGTTGCAGTGAGCCGAGATTGTGCCACTGCACTCCAGCCTGGGTGAAAGAGCGAGACTCTGTCTCAAAAAAAGAAAAAGAAGAGCTTATATCCTGACTATTTACAAATGTAAAAAGCTATTTACACCTATAGCTGGACCTCTCCCCTATATTCCGGACCCATACATCCAACTGCCTACTTGATATGACTGTGTCCCCAAACTGATCTCCTGACTTCCTTTCTTCTTTGCTCAACCTGTTCCTCCTATGGTCTTCCTCATTGGAGTAAATGATGTCTCTGTTCTTTCAGTGAACCAGGTCCCCAAAACCTGTAAATTATCTTTGACTCATATCTTTCCATCAACTTTGATTTCAGTGTATATCCAGAATCTGACCATTTCTCAACACCTTTAGCCCTTGTACCCTAGTACAACCCACCACCCTGGATTGTAGTGATAGCTTCTTAAATATTTTCCCTGTTTCCATCTTTATTCTTGGAGTTTATTTCTTGCTCAGTCAATACAGAGATGACTTGCAACTGAAGGCAGATCACATTGTTATTCTTTTCAAAACGTGTCAATGTTGTCCATCTCACTCAGAAAAGAAGCTGACAAAGTTCTACATGATCCGGTCTCTACTGTCACCTCACTCTTTCTCATTCTCCCCTGAGTGTTGTAGCCCTGCTGGCTTCCTGCAGCTCTTCCACCAAGACCAACATGCTCCCACTTCAGGGTCATTGCACTTGCCATTCCTTCTTGGCGGCTCACTCCCTCACATCCTCCAGGTATCTTCTCAAATGTCATAGAGGGCTGTGGCACTCTTGGACCATAATAAACAAGAAAATTTGGCCACTACATTCAACAGTCCCTAATACTCTCTATCCTGCTTTCTATTTCTTCATTGTGCTTATCATTGTAATGTATATTGTATGATGCTTTTATTAGATTTACTTGTGTATTAATTGTCCATCCCCCCCATCCCCATTGAAATGTAAGCTCCAGAGGGGCCAAGTTGAGGGTTGGTTTTACTGCTCTATTCCCAGCACCTAGAACTGACAAGGGGTAGGCACTCACTAAATATGTAATAAATGAATGATTTAAAAATAGCATCCTACAAGTATGTATTATATATCCAGAATATGTAGACCCAAGCATAGTTCTTGAGAGAACGTGGCCAACTTAAAAGAGCCATTCAATGTCTCAAATGGCCAAGAGACATTAATCAATCTGCTTTCAGTGCCTCACCATGAAGAGGATTTCACATTGAAGGTGACAGAGAAAACACCAGCATACAAGTCCAAAAAGATAAAAGAAGCACATCTACTTTCAAAACTCATGTTCTCTAGGTTGGTAATTCTAGTCTGAGGAAGGGAAATTGTGTTTCTTTGAGCAGCCCAAATATTGCTCCCATACATTCTCAGGTCCAAGCTGCTACTGTGAAAAAAGAGGAACTATTTTCCTTTCAAATATCTGTAGGCACGATTATTTTTAGCCTTTCTTGTAGCAACTTTCTAGCAACCCCAAGAAAACGGGAAGTTTTAGTGGGGAAAAAAAAAATGAGATGACTTTTTTTTTTTTTTTTTGCAAGGGCTAACTTCCTCAAGAAATTGAATGTGAGTGGGAACTAAAGGGAATGAATATGTGTCATCTACACATGAAATATCTCCATTCTCCTAAATAAAAATGTTTTTTTAAAAGTAAGCAAAAAGGCCAAGTGTGGTGGCTTATGCCTGTAATCCCAGCACTTTGGGAGGCCAAGGTGGGTGGATCACCTGAGGTGAGGAGTTCGAGAACAGCCTGGCCCACATGGCAAAACCCTGTCTCTACCTGAAAATACAAAAATTAGCCGGGCACTGTGGCAGGTGCCTGTAGTCCCAGCTACTTGGGAGGCTGAGGCAGGAGGATCGCTTGAACCTGGGAGGCGGAGGTTGCAGTGAGCCAAGATCGTGCCATTGCACTCCAGCCTGGGCGACAAAGCGAGACCTCCATCTAAAAATAAATAAATATAAATAATAAATCAAAAATAGGATAAATCAAGAACAAAAAAGCAAACTTACATTTTTCAAGACAATGCTAATGGGAATTCTCAGTAATCCAGATATTTTTGTCCATCTACACTTATTAATGCATGTAGGATTTAGTACTGGCCACTTAGCTACATGGGAAATATTTTGAGGGTAAGAAACAGAGGGGAGGCATTTATGTAAATCAAAGATAAAACGTGTCAATGACTCCGAATTTATTTTAATGAAAGTAAAATCACCTTCTAGTACCCATCTAATCATGGTGATTTCAGAATATATAGTTCATCCTCATCAGATGCTTCTGACATAAGGAAGAAGTAGAATCAATTTATCCCTTGAAGGATACTGTGGTAGGTATAATTCTAAAAATGGTTCTCCAAGATTTTTATCATAATTCTTAGAACTATTAGTATTATGCTATAGCACGTCTGTCAGTATGATATATTATGGCAAAGGGGACTTTGCAGGTGTAATTAAGGTTATTAATCAGTTTACCTTGACATAGGGAGTTATCCTGAATTACCTAGGTAAGCTGAATCTAATCACATAAGAGATTTAAAATCAGAGAGTTTTCTCTGGCTAGAGGCAGAAGGAGAGGTGAGAGGGAATCAAAGTGCTAGAAGGATTAGAATTGTCAGTGCTGGCTGGGCATGATGGCTCATGCCTGTAATCTCAGCACTTGGGGAGGCCGAAGTGGGTGGATCACTTGAGGTCAGGAGTTGGAGACCAGTCTGGCCAACATGGTGAGACCACATCTCTATGAAAAATACGAAAATCAGCAGGGCTGGTGGCAGGTGCCTGTAATCCCAGCTACTCGGGAGGCTGAGGCAGGAGAATCACTTGAACCCGGGAGATGGAGGTTGTGGTGAGCCGAGATCATGCCACTGCACTCCAGCCTGGGTGACAAAGCAAGACTCTGTCTCAGAAAAAAAAAAAAAAAGTGCCAATGCTGAAATGAAAAAAAAACACATGACAAGGAATACTGGATGCCTCAAGAAGCTGAGAGCAGCTCCTGTCTGACAGCCAGCAAGGAAACAGATCTCAGTTCTAGAACCACAAAATGCTGAATTCTGACAACAACTCGAACGAGTTTTGAAGGGAATTCTTCCCCAGATCTTCAGTTAAGAGCCCAGCCCAACAGATAAATTGACTTCGGCCTTTTGCGACCCTAAATGGAAAAGTCAGTTGAGCTTGCCTATGATTCTGACTTACAGAATTGTGAAACAATGAATGCATATTGTTTTAAGCTGCTAAATTTGTGGTAAATTGTTACATAATAAGGGAAAATATACAGATTTAGAGAACAATGTGAAGCGCAAAGGGATTTTCCAGAATTGGGGTGCTTCCTAAATCCCAGTCTGTTTCTGCATCTATAGTATAAGCCTGCTATGTGGTAGCATGAAATTTTTAAAAATGGTCCATTTTTCTTTTTCTAATCCTATCAAAGGTATACAGAGAAAGCCTAAATACTAAGACACACTGCCAGCTCCATTTCTGCGCCCTTCTTTTTGTTTTCCCTTTCCGCCATAAACCATACATCCATTACTCTCAATCTTGGAAACTTTCTTGCTTCCACTCTGTACCCTCTACAAGGAGGATTCCATCCTCACTCCCTCCCAGGCTGGACTCTGTTTGAAGTGCTCCACCCAGTCTGGAGAAAATACTTAGTCTGTCCTTGCACCAATGTAATATAGTAGATTTTAGCATTTGCATGTCTCTTGCTGTATCCAGACACAGCTTCAGATTATTTCTATTGATAGCATTTCAGGTATCTCCTAGGTAATAAGATGGCCCACTAGATGATATCTATTTGACATATTCACCTCATTCAGCCATTGCCTCCACCTTTCATTTTTCACTGTTTAAAAATTAAACAAAAACAAACCAGAAACTCTTAATTTCCAAAGTTAATAGGAAGGCAATCTGATTAAAGCATGTCAAGGAAGGAATGGCTAATTTGTTTAAGCAAAGCGAGTATCTAAAAGTAGAGTTATTGGCCAGGCATGGTGGCTCAAGCCTGTAATCCCAACACTTTGGGAGGCCAAGGCAGGCAAATCACCTGAGGTCAGGAGTTCAAGACCAGCCTGACTAACATGGCAAAACCCTGTCTCTACTAAAAATACCAAAATTAGCCAGGCTTGGTGGCAGCCACCTGTAATCCCAGCTACTCGGGAGGCTGAGGCAGGAGAGTTGTTTGAACCCAGGAGGCAGAAGTTGCTATGAGCCAAGATGGCACCACTGCACTCCAGCCTGGGTGAAAAGAGCAAGACTCTGTCTCAAAAATAAGATAAAATAATAGTAGAATTCTCTATGTGAAGAAATTTCAAGCCATGTGACAAAAGAAGAGTACTCAGAAAATACGAAAAAAATTGTTTGGTGTAGTGTGTTAGTTTGTTCCTGTTGCTACAACAAAATACATTAGACTGAGTAATTTGTAAATATAGATGTTCCTTAACTCACAATGGGTTACATCCTGATAAACCCATTGTAAGTTGAAAATATCATAAGACAAAAAATGCGTTTAATACATCTGACCTACCAAACACCTTAGCTTAGCCTAGCTGCCTTTAAATGTGCTCAGAACACTTACATCAGCCCACAGTTGGGCAAAATCACCTAACACAAAGCTTATTTATGTCAACATGTTGAATATGTTATGGAATTTATTAAATACTGTACCAAATGTGAAAAACAGAATGGTTGTATGGGTACTCAAAGTAGTTTCTACTGAATATGTATGCTTTTGCACCAACATAAATTCAAAAAATGGTAAGTCAAACTGTATTGAGCTGGGGACTACCCATAACAGAAATGTATTTCTCACAGTTCTGGACGCTGGGAAGTCCAAGATCAAGGTGCTGGCAAGTTCAGTGTCTGGTGAGGGCCTGGTCTCCACGTCCAAGGTAATGCCTCAACTCCTGTATCCTCACGTAATGGAAGGGACAAGGGATGGAAGAAAAAAGGAGCAAAAAGGGCCAAGTGAGCTCCCTCCAGCCCCTTTATAAGGGCATTAGTTCCACTCATGGGGATTGTTTTCTCCTCTCAGAGGAGATATAATCACCTCCCAGAGGCCCCACCTTCGAAGACCTCACCATCACAATTAGTTTTTAACATATGAATTTTGGAGGGACACATTCATTCAAACCATAGCGTAGCTCTTCCAGGAACTTCAGAAGAAAGCTTCAATGCTATCCAACCCTATACTACACTCCTCACCCTTCTACCTGCCTTAATAACAAGAAGAAAAAGTAGATGTAAGTGATAGAACTGTGTGAGTGACATACTGTGTTTTTCTTCTTCTGTCATTGAGCTAGAATTCTAAGAAAAGTGAATATAAACAGATCTGAATTGCCTAGGAACAAACACTCTTAACTGAAATATTTAGCCCTCAGTGTTATTTTTTGTGCAGATGGTATCCCACTTCTTTTACCTGAGAGTGGATCCGTAGCAAGAGTCACTTGGTATGTTTCTTACGCTAGGAAGTTTCTGTCTCTCTCTCCCCTTATACATTCAGTCAATGCTACAGAGACTTCACACAGGAAAACAACTGAACTATACTTACCCAGAGAGAAAGATCCGGATGACTGCATAAAATATGTCTGGATCTACATAATCTGGAGAAGCAATCAAAATGTGAACTTTACTACAGGCAAAGAAAGCAATTGGTTACATGTGCATGGGCCCTGCTGCTCTCCTGGAGCTCCTTCCCTATCTGATATGCACGGAGACCTGGAATGAAAGCTGCAGCAACGGGGGATAGAATGTTCTCTTCTGCAGTTGCCCTCATGGGTGCTCCCAAAACGTCTAAACTATTCCATATGTTGCCCTTTGCTATTTGTGATTCTTCCTTTCTCTGTACTTAATAATAACAACAACAAAGAGAACAAGGCCATCTTTTAAAATTTCATATTTTAAACAGGCGATGTTTGAGAAAATGAAGGAAGGGGAAAGAAGAAAAGCAGAGAGAATTACCTCTCTCAAGGTTTTCACAGGAGATGAAAACTAAATTCACCGATGCTCAACTGAAGGTCTGAATATTCAGCGAAAGATACAAGAGCGGAGCAAGTGTCCCTTGCCCAGGGATTGCCACACTAGGTCAGAGACAGGTTCACTTAGCTTCATGTTTAGCTACCTTCATTAATATAAACAACTATTTTTGATCTATTCCAATGTTTGGGGATAACTGATTCTTCCAGTTTACTAACTTGTATGCAAGGAAGCCTGCCCTCTTATTTGTACTAAATTTCTTTTCAACAACTTTTGAAGGTTGTTCTATTGTTTTCACGTAGTGGGACCCCTCTGAATTCTGTCACCGGGCATATGCCTATCTTACTGAGATCACTGTCTGTGTCTCTGTTTCTGAGATTATCTATCTATCTATCTATCTATCTCTCTATCTATCTAGCTAGCTAGCTATCTGTCTGTCTAATCTATCCACATCTTTATGTGATGGCTAAATAATATCTATTTATCATCTATCTATCTATCTATCTATCTATCTACCTATCTACCTATTTATCTATATCTTTTATGTGAGACCTAAATAATAACATCTCCATACCACCAACTTCCTTTTCCAACCATCATACATAGTCTTTGCTCCTATTTCTTCTTCCTGCGCCCTTATTTCTCTGAAGCGTCCATGAGCCCGGGTGACTCAAGTCTTCCTTCAGCCTCCAGCCCTTTAGATGCTCCTTGGTGGTGCCACATTATGTCTGCTTCATGTGACAATGCCCCATGCGCTAGATTTTTACTGGGTCCTACTTCTATGTCTTTCTTATTTGATGCTGTCTTTTCACCAAAACTGCTGAGAAACTACTACGTTTTGCTGAAGCAGAATGACAGGCAATACTTTAATATTTTGCCCAACTTAACATATTAAAGGAGGAATAGTGAAATGACCATTTCAGTAGATCTGAAATATCTTCTATGTAAAATGATTTCAATAGATGTCAAAAAAATCCATTCATGATTAAAACAAACATGCAGAAAACTTCAGCTAATTAGGAATAAGAAATGTTCTTAAATGGATAAAAGGAATCCACAGAAAGCCTATGGTACATATTATACTTAACAGTGAAATAGTAAAAGCAATCTTTTTTTAAATGTGAAACTAAACAAGGATCAGCATTTCCACTCAATACTTGTTAGAGGTCCTAGCCAGGAGAATAAGAAAAAAATTATTAAAAAGAAACAAAAGTTGTAAATTTTATAAATGAAGAAGCAAAGTATGCTACTCAAACAATATGATTTATAAATAGAAAACGCATATAATCTACAAATAATTATTAGAATGAATAATAGTGTTTACCAAGATGCTAGATTTAAGGTTAATATTCAAATACCAACATCGTTTTTGAAACTGGCAATGAACAGGTAAGAGGCAGTTAAATAGAAAGACACCACATTTATTAGAAACAAAAATATCAAGAAACTATGAATAAAGCAGAAGATAGGTAAGCCCTTTAGCTTGAAAGAAATTGAAGAAAAACTAGTAAATGAAAGGATATATTCTCTTTTTTTCATTTGTTTTATTTATTTATTTTTTTTTTTTTGAGATGGAGTCTCGCTCTGTCACCCAGGCTGGAGTGCAATGGCATGATCTTGGCTCATTACAACCTCCACCTCCTGGGTTCAAGCAATTCTCCTGCCTCAGCATCCTGAGTAGCTGGGACTACAAGCACGTGTCACCACACCTGGCTAATTCTTGGGTTTTTAGTAGAGATGGGATTTTGCCATGTTAGCCAGGCTGGTCTCGAACTCCTGACCTCAGGTGATCCACCCCCCTTGGCCTCCCAAAGGGATATATGCTCTTATTCCATGTTCATGGACAGGAAAACTCAATATGAATACCTAAAAGAAGAAATGTGTTGAAGAGAAGAGTTCTCTGTCTGGATATATTTCAGGACATGTGACAAAAGAATATTGAGCAATATGAAGAAATGATTTGAGGTGGTTTACCCAGGAATTTTAGTTATCATTTTATGCTATTCTCTGCCTCTCTATTTGCCTTATTCATGATACAGAAATATTGAATAGAATATCAAAATCAAGTCATTTTTCTCCAAATTAATGTAAACATTTAATAAAATTTGAACAAAATTTCCAACATAGATATTTTATTTTATTTATTTATTTATTTTTGGAGATGGAGCCTCACTCTGTCACCCAGGCTGGAGTACAGTGGCATGATCGCAACTCACTGCACCCCCCGCCTGCCGGATTCAAGAGATTCTCCTGCCTCAGCCTCCCGAGTAGCTAGAATTCAAGTGCCCAACGTCCAGCTAATTTTTGTATTTTTAGTAGAGACGGGGTTTCGTCAGGCTGGTCTCCAACTCCTGACCTTAAGTGATCCGCCCTCCTCGGCCTCCCAAAGTGCTGGGATTACAGGCGTGAGCCACCGCGCCCAGCTCCAACATAGATTTTTAAAATGGAACTTGGCTAGATGATTCTAACAGTCTATATGAAGGTCTTAGTCCAGGATAGCACAAGCGACGCTGGAGGAGAAAAGCAGGGTGACGGGGTTTGCTCTACTTGAAAATGAGGAATACCACAAGGCTAGAGTTTTTAAGACAGATGATATCGTTGCAGGAAAAGACAGATAATGAAACAGAACAGAGAGCCTAGAAAACACACCCATTCATTTTAGAAAATTTGACATAAGACTGTACTAATGCTACAGGTTTGTGCTTATCCATAGGAAGGAAACAGAATTTATTTCTTATCTCATACTACTTACAGATAATTATAAGTAGCAAGTAGTAATTATATGTGAATTAAAAACTAAAAAGTGCAAGACAAAACACCTTTAGACGAAAATACATAAAAATGTATTTATGGGCCAAGCCACGGTGGTTCACACCTATAATCCCAGCACTTTGGGAGGTTGAGGCAGGTGGATCACTTGAAGTCAGGAGTTTGAGACCAGCCTGACCAACATGGTGAAACCCTGTCTCCAATAAAAATACAAAAATTAGACTCGTGTGGTGGCACATGCTTATTATCACAGCTACTTGGGAGGCTGAGGCAGGAGAATTGTGGAACCCAGAAGGCAGAGGTTGCAGTGAGCTGAGATCGAGCCACTGCACTCCAGCCTGGACAACAAAGCGAGATTCTGTCTAAACAACAACAAAAAAAAGTATTTATGACTTATGATGATGGAATAATTTCTTATTCAATACCTCTTGAACCACAGGCTTTCACAAATGATTTACAGATTGGCTATATTTAAATTAAGAACTTTTACTTTCAAAAGGCATAAGACAAACCATAAAAAATGCAACACATACAATTAACAAAAATCAGCCTTCAGAGTGTATAAAAAACTTATTAAAAAAAAAAGTAAGATAAAAGCCTAATTCGTATAAAAATGAGGAAAGATGGCTGGGTGCAGTGGCTCACTCCTGTAATCCCAGCACTTTGGGAGGCTGAGGCGGGCAGATCACAAGGTCAGGAGTTTGAGACCAGTCTGGCCAACATAGTGAAACCCAATCTCTACTAAAAATACAAAAATTAGCTGGGCATGGTGGTGCACACTTGTAGTCCCAGCTACTCTGAAGGCTGAGGCAGGAGAATTGCTTGAACCCGGGAAGTGGAGGTTGTGGTGAGCCAAGATCGCGCCACTGCACTCTAGCCTGCAACAGAGCAAGACTCTGTCTCAAAAAAAAAAAAATGAGAAAAGCCACATATTTTACAGAAAATAGGCATGAATGGTGAGTACCTGTATACAGGGAGAGAGAGAGAGAGAGAGAAAGAGGAGATTGTTAACTCATCAGAAATCAGGGAAATCAGCTGGCCACAGTGGCACACGCCTATAATCAATCTCGGTACTTTGAAAGGCCAAGGTGGGAGGACCATTTGAAGCCAGGAGTTCAAGACCAGCCTGGGCCATGTAGCGAGACCTTGTTTCTACATAAAAATAATTTAATTTTTTTTAATTTAAAAAGGAAATCAGAGAAATGCAAAGTAAAACCATGATGAAGCACCATTATACACCTATCAGACTGGCAATAAACAAATAAACAAAAGACTGAATGAATGAATTAGTGAATGAAGAAATGAAGTTGACAACACTAAATGTGATGGGGTGGTGGAATTTCAACTTAGTTCAAACATTGTGAAGAACAATTTGGTGTTGGCCAATAAAATTAAAGATGTATGTACAGTCCTGTTGAACAATTCAACTCCCTGGTGTCCACCCTACAGAAAACCTGAAATATGTAAACTTGTAGCTATGGGCATGAATATATGTAATGACATCGCTTTTCATAGCAAAACAAACAAACTCAAAACAAACAAACAGAAATAAGTGCAGAATAAGTAAATTGTAGTCTATTTGTACAAAATGGTGCTATATAGTGGTGAAAATGTGCTATGTCTCTATGACCAATGTGAATGACCCTTAGTGAAATAGGGAAATTGCAGGAAGAAATTCATACAATTTAATTCTTTTCAGACAAGGTTCAAAACCATAGAAAACAAAATAATATATCATGATAATATGCTGTTTAGGAATACTTTTTTTTTTTTTTTTTTTAAGGCAGAGTCTCGCTCTGTTGCCAGTCTGGAGTGCAGTGGCGTGATCTCAGCTCACTGCAACCTCCACCTCCCGCGTTCAAGCGATTCTCCTGCCTCAGCCTCCTGAGTAACTGGGACTACAGGAGCGCCACTACACCCAGCTAATTTTTGTATTTTTAGGAGAGACATGGTTTCACCATATTGGCCAGGATGGTCTCAATCTCTTGACTTCATGATCCGACCGCCTCGGCCTCCCAGAGTGCTGGGATTACAGGTGTGATCCACCAAGCCCAGAGAGGAATACTTACTTTTTTAATAGTGAAAGTATACTGGATGTTTTATAATCACCTTAAATAAGTCTTTAAAAATTATCTTTGATTATTTTTAAAGAAATTAATTTATGAAGTCTAGGTAAGACATGCATTTGGCATACAATTTACAAAGTTCAACAAGGTATCTAATGAGAAGTATTCTTTCCTCCCATTCCTGACCCCAACAATCAATTCCTCTCACCAAAAGCATCCCATGGTCACTGGCTGCCTCTGGTGAATGTTTATGGAGAGTATTCTCAGATTGGCTACTGGGCAAGACTTCTAAAGCTTACAATTGACCTTTCTTCTCATCCTCTTGAGGAAGAAAATAAAAAGTTTAACAATTTTGGCCGGGTGTGGTGGCTCACGCCTGTAATCCTAGCACTTTGGGAGACCAAGGTGGTGGATGACCTGAGGTCAAGAGTTTGAGACCAGCCTGGCCAACACGGTGAAATCCTGTTTCTACTAAAAATACAAAAATTAGCTGTGTATGTTGGCAGGTGCCTGTAAAAATAAAAAGTTTAAAAATTGTGGCCAGGCGTGGTGGCTCAGGCCTGTAATCTTGGCACTTTGGGAGACCGAGGCGGGTGGATCACCTGAAGTCAAGAGTTTGAGACCAGCCTGGCCAACATGGTGAAGTCCTATTTCTACTAAAAATACAAAAATTAGCCTGGAGTGTTGGCAGGTGCCTGTAATCCCAGCTACTCGGTAGGCTGAGGCAGGAGAATCGCTTGAACCAAGAGGCAGAGGTTGCATTGAGCCAAGATTGCACCACTGCACTCCAGCCTGGGCAACAGAGCAAGACTCTGTCTCAAAAAAAAAAAAAAAAAAGAAGAAGAAGAAGCAGAATGAAGCCTAAGACCAATAAATTGAGCAACCCGAAAAGCAGACAGATACAGAGAAACATATACACATAGTCAGGGGAGAAAGATAAACCGACAGCTAACATCTCAATAGCAACCATGGAAACCAGAAGCTTTTGTACTGATATATTCAACATCTAAAAGAATATAGCTGCTAGCAAAAATATCCTTCAGGAATTGAGGAGAAATAAGGCAACTTTTAGAGGGGAGAGTTTACCACCAGCAGACACTCACAGAGGAAGTCTTAAAGGATGTACTGAAGGAGTTTCTAAAGGAGTGAGGACAAACTTTAGAAGCATTAACATGGGACTGGGTATGGTGGCTCACGCCTGTAATCCTAGCACTTTGGCAGGCTGAGGAAGGCGGATTTCCTGAGCTCAGGAGTTTGACACCAGCCTTGGCAACATGGCAAAACCCCGTCTCTACTAAAAATACAAAAAAATTAGCTGGGTATGGTGGTGTGTGCCTGTAATCTCAGCTACTCGGGAGGTTGAGACACGACAATTGCTTGAACCGGGGAGGCAGAGGTTGCAGTGAGCTGAGATCATACCATTGCACTCCAGCCTGGGTGACAGAATGAGACTCTGTCAAAAAAAAAAAAAAATGAAGAAGAAAAAAAGCATTAACATGGGAGGGAGGGGAGTCTGAGTTCTGGAAACAGAGCTCCACACTGGAACTGGTTCCCTTGCAGTCATTTTCTGTCCAACCAAACAGCTGATCAGACATGGGAGCCAGCCAGAGCTGCACTGGAGTTGAATGGAGACCACTGTATGACACGTGCTTCTGCACTGGGAATTTCCGAAGACTGCACTGGAGGAGTCATTATGTTATACAGCCTCATGATGACAGTGAGGACAGCATGAATGGTCATGAAGATACAAAAAATGTATATTTTGTTCAAATATACATTTTTCAAAAGAAAGTTGCGGAGAACAAAATATACATTTTTGATTGCACATGTCACTAGGATAATGAAACATGCCATATCTCAAACGGGAAATGCCCAAGAAAGTGTTAAAGAATGTGTACGTGTGTTCATCAGCTTTATAACACCTGAGGCAAGTGAAAGATGCCCCCAAGAGAAACGGAAATGACCAGTGGAGAGGATCTTCTCTTTGCCGTGTCTACCGCAGTAGGCTTCGACAGTTATGTGGAACCTCTGAAATTATCCCTTCAGAAACTCAGAAAGGCTATGAAAGGAGAGAAGGGAATTGGTGGAGAAGTCAGAGCTACAGATGGGCTAAGTGAGGAGCTTACAGAATAGGCATTTGCTAGCCAGTCACCAGCCGGCTTCATACCCGCTGCTGGGCAACAACAAATGTTATGATTTATGTACCACCATAGCAAGAGATTTCTGGTGTTCAACAAATTCTGTTTCCATGCTCTGAAGAAATGATGGGATGGGGAGTGTAAGGAAGTGAGAGTGTGTGATTCTGGAATAGAAATATCAGAAGACAACGATTGGTGAAAAGGTGTCCCTTTGTATATTAAGTAGCTGTAATGTAACTTCCTGATGTTTGACTAGTTGAGGTGTTAATTCTGACTAGAGAATCTTTTACATAAATGATATTTATTTATTTATTGAGACAGGGTCCCACTGTCCCCAGGCTTCAGTGCAATGGTGTGACCTTGGCTCATTGCACCCTTGAGATGCATCCTCCCACCTCAGCCTCCTGGGTAGTTGGAACTACAGGCACTCACCACCATTCCCATCTAATTTTTGTATGTTTTTGTAGAGATGGGATTTTGCTATGTTGCCGAGGCTGGTCTCAAACTCCTGGGCTCAAGTGATCCTGCCTCGGCCTCCCAAAGTGCTTGGAGAGCCACCGCATCTGGCAATGATTTCTTTTTTTTACTTTGGATTTTAAAAGTATAAAATATTTTTGTTTCCTAGGAGAGTTTATTCTTCTGTAAGACTCCTGCATGCATTGTATATTACGATTTATTACTGTCAGAAATTTGTAGACAGTTTCTTATTTTCATATTGAGTCACTTTTGTAATTCAGGAAGCAGCTGAGTTAATTCATAAAGTCTGCCCTTTTAATAAAATATAATGGTAGAGTTCATTTTGAATGCAAGTTGCTTGTATATGAATTTGTATTTGTCTTGGTTATATATCTTGCATGATAGTTTAGCTAGAGTTTTAGCATTTACTGTATTTATTAAAATGATTTCTTTTGTAAAGCATTCATAGCTTGAGCAGCACCATTTTTCAACTGAGTAAGTGTGAATGCAGAAGCAAGTATTGTCTGCCCTATTAAACTTGGTGCCAATTAACGGTGTTTACAATGTTCATTGTGCCTGTTAATGAAGTTTTAGTTATTAAAGCTTTTGTTAACACTAGATTTGTCTTTGAGTTACATTATTAAGAGTGTTGGAATTCATTTAAGTTTAATGTAGTTCTAGGGCTTGTAAAATGGTGCCCTTTCATTTAGTATAATTTTTTTCAAACCATATCTTCAAGTACTATAGTATTATCCTTCAGAAGAATTTTAGGCTTGATGCGGTGGCTCATGCCTGTAATTCCCAGCTGTAGGGGCCAGCCCTAAGGGGTCTGTGGGTTTTTCTCCTCGTGTGTGGAGACGAGAGATTGTAGAAATAAAGACACAAGACAAAGAGAGAATAAAAGACAGCTGGGCCCGGGGTACTGCTACCACCAAGATGCGGAGACGGGCAGTGGCCCCGAATGCCAGACTGCACTGTTATTTATTGGATACAAGACAAGGGGCAGGGTAAGGAGTATGAGTCATCTGCAATGACAGGTAAGGTCACACAAGTCACGTGTCCACTGGACAGGGAACCCTTCCGTGTTTGGCAGCTGAGGCGGAGAGAGAGAGGTGACAGCTTACGCCATTACTTCTGCATTTCAAAGACTTTTAGTACTTTCACTAATTCTGCTACTGCTATCTCAAAGGCAGAGCCAGGTGTTCAGGGTTGAACGTGAAAACGGATTAGGAGCGTGACCGCTGAAGCACAGCATCACAGGGAGATGGTTAGGCCTCCAGATGACTGCAGACAGGCCTGACTCATGTCAGGCCCTCCACAAGAGGTGGTGAAGCAGAGTCTTCTCTAACTTCCCCGGGGAAAGGGAGACGCCCTTTCCCGGTCTGCTAAGTAACGAGTGCCTTTTCTAGGCACTGACGCTACCGCCAGACCGCAGTCCGCTAGGCGACGGGCATCTTCCCAGACGCTGGCATTACCGCTAGGCCAAGGAGCCCTCTAGTAGCCCTGTCCGGGCATAACAGAAGGCTCACACTTGTCTTCTGGTTACTTCTCACCCTGTCCCTTTAGCTCCTATCTCTGTATGGCCTGGTTTTTCCTAGGTTATAATTGTAGAGCAAATATTATTATAATACTGGAATAAAGAGTAGTGCTACAAACTAATGAAGAATGATATTCATATGTAATCATATCTATAATCTATTTCTAGTATAACTATTCTTATTCTATATGTTTTCTTCATTATACTAGAACAGCTCGTGCCCTCTGTCTCTTGCCTTGGCACCTGGGTGGGTTGCCGCCCACACCCAGCACTTTGGAAGGCCGAGGCAGGTGGATCACTTGAGGTCAGGAGTTAGAGACCAGCCTGGCCAACATGGTGAAAACCCATCCCTAGTAAAAATACAAAAAATTAGCCGGGCGTGGTGGCATGCACCTGTAATCCCAGTTACTTGGGAGGCTGAGGCAGGAGGATCACTTGAACCTGGGAGGCAGAGGTTGCAGTGAGCCGAGATCACGCCACTGCACTCCAGCCTGGGTAACAGAGCAAGACTCCATCTCAAAAAAAAAAAAAAGAAGAAGAAGAAAAAGAATTTTATAGGCTGATGATAAATGTCCTCATTTTGCCTTTTAATTGAAATGTTAAGGTTCCTATTATACTATCAGGCATCATTGTGCATACAGACTTTTTGCATGGGTGAGTGAATCGCTGGAGAAGCAAGCCAGGGCTATGAACAGTGTGAATAGAGGCCATCAACTACTAGTGTGCTCTTGATCTTTGCAGTAAACTAAGCTTAGATAATATAACATCATATAATTTTTTAGTATTTAGTTTGGTTGTTTCCTTTTTAAAGTGAGAATTTGTATTTTCTCAATTATTCTTTGGTGTTAATTAATCTGAAGGGTTTTTTTAAATGGTTAATATCAAAAAGTGCTATTATGCAGTCTGCCTAAAAGGAAGTTTGGGTGAATGTCATTTCTGAAGGATACTCCAGTTTATAAGGTAGGAACAATTTCCCAGATTCAGGCTGAACAGAGACATTTACTCTGCCAGAATGACCCTCTAGGGGCATATTTGGGCTAATCGGAGTTTAATAACTTCCACACTTTCTAACCCTAGTTAAAAAATAATCAGGCCAGGCGCGGTGGCTCATGCCTGTAATCCCGGCACTTTGGGAGGCCGAGGTGGGCAGATCACCTAAGGTCAGGAGTTCGAGACCAGCCTGACCAACATGGAGAAACCCCGTCTCTACTAAAAATACAAAAAATTACCCGGGTGTGGTGGCGCATGCCTATATTCCCAGCTACTCGGGAGGCTGAGGCAGAAGAATTACTTAAACCTAGGAGGCAGAGGTTGTGGTGAGCCGAGATGGCGCCATTGCACCCCAGCCTGGGCAACAAGAGCGAAACTCCATCTCAAAAAAAAAAAAAAAGAAAGAAAGAAAAAGAAACAATCTTCATTATAGAAAATTCAAATTGAAAAGAAGGAGGGAAGAAGTTAAGCAAAATCAACTATTATCCTCTGTGTTAAAATAATCAACGTAAATATTTTAATAAATATCATGTGTCCTTTTATTTTGCTAAATATGTATATTTTTACTAAAATGCACTCATATTGTGCAAGTTATGTAGCCTGCTTTTTTCACTTAACAATATATTGTGAACATCTTTTATTTATTTTTTTGGGGGGGACAGAGTCTCACTCTGTCGCCCAGGCTGGAGTGCAGTGGCAGGATCTAGGCTCACTGCAACCTCCACCTCCCAGGTTCAAGTGATTCTCCTGCCTCAGCCTCCTGAGTAGCTGGGATTACAGGCATGTGCCACCATGCCCAGCTAACTTTTGTGTTTTTAACTAGAGATGGAGTTTCACCATGTTGGCCACCCTGCCCTGGAACTCCTGACCTCATGTGATCCACCTGCCTCTTCCTCTCAGTGTGCTGGGATTACAGGCTTGAGCCACCACGTCTGGCCTGTGAACATCTTTTCTAGGTCAAAAAGATAAATAAAGAAATGTTTGTATGATTTTATTATCATATAGAATTTATTAAAGGAGAATCTCAGTGTTAATTACTTTCCCGTTGAGTTTAGACAAAATAAGTTCACAGGCTAAGATGGAAAATTCCTTCCATGAAATCAAGTGAACTAATGAGAAAGGAAGAGTAGCAGAAGTTCACACTGCAGCTTAGCCCCAATTTACTCAATAAGAAACCTGATTTAAAGGCATACACTAAATTGTTAGGAAGAAACCCTTCGACTCCTCATTACTGCTAAAAGAAAAAATTCTTAACACTGCCAATGCGCCAATGGGTCAAACAAAAGCTGGAAATTCTGTTAATTTAGAAGTAAATAAAGGCAAACATTTCCACGGCTTTTTGAGGAGAAAAATATCCTTCACCTTTTCTGAGAAGAACATTACTTCCTAGAGAACAGGGGCGATCAGTAAGCATGCCAAAAAAAAGAACAACAACAAAAAAAAATGTCTTAATAATCTCAACACTTGAAAGTCTGAAAATAGTTTAACCTTCCGATGAGTCAGAAAGCTCAGATCTGGCTGAGTCGCTGGAAACCAACTCCAAAGAAGGACTGGATGCAGCTCCGGCAGACACGCACAGTTGACAGGCAATAGGCAGTGGCAGGCGTCATGACATAGATATGGTTATGTTTCTAGTACCGTGTGGACTTCTGCCTTATGGGGGCAGATTATGAAAATAGACCAGGCCGGTTCTGTCTTCCACTCAGAAGTGAGCACTGTACAAAACTGAGAAAAGCTGGGCAAAGGACTAGTGACTTAGGTACCAGGAGGGTGGCTCTCCAAAAGGCCACTGCAGTCCGCAACAGGCATTTTCTACTCAGCCCTGAGTGTGAAGCGGTCTATGTGCCTGGAAAGGAAGTATTTATGGATGAAGGGATTAGAGCTCATGACTCTTGCTAAAGCTGGGCTCTGAAAGAAGCAATTGTTCGGTACGCTCCATTTTGGGGAATGGAAGCAGAGGGAAAAAGTCCAGCCAAGCTCTATTTATCATGCAGAAGAAAGTTTATCATTACAAACCAGAGACAATGACTTGAGCATTCATGTGATTCCTTAAATCTTGCAGTTTCTAGTGTTTGTTACTATTTTTATAACTTTATTTCTTGTGGTTACTATTGCTGCATAGAAACCACTCCAAACGTAGGGGTGTGAAACAACCACTATATTCTGCTGATGGGGAATCTGGGCAGGACAAGGTGGTAATGGCTTGTCTCTGCTCCACAGTGGCTGCTGCCTCAGTTGGGAAGTCTTCAAGACAGGACATAAGTTGGGGTGGGAGCCTAGAACCATCTGAAGGCACCTTTACTCCTGGGCAGAAGCCAACTGGGGAACCCACACATGGCTCTTTGATGTGGTTTGCCTGTGTGGTTTGCACAGTAGAGTGGTCTCAGGGTAGGTGGACTTTTTACCTAGTGGCTCAGGACACAAGGTTGAACCTGCATCACCTTTTCTAGTCTTGCCTCAGAAGTCTGTGCTATCCCCTCTACTACATTCTATTGGCGACACGTACATCACAAGTAGGGGCACAGAGTCCACCCCTGGTTGAAAGAAATGCCCAGGCCACGCTGTGGAGGAGTGTGCAGGATGGCACGGGGCCATCTTTAGAAAACGCAGTGCAATCCATTCAGCTATTTATCCATATAGATGAATGTGACTAGGAGTAAAACATTGAAACGAAATTATGTCTGTGTGGGAAAATGTGCCTTTTGAGAAAACAAGGGTGGTAGCCCTGGGACCTCCTCAGAAGATGAGACCTCCTGCAGAGGCTGAGCAGGAGAGCACAGCGGGTTGGCCTGGGCCTAAGAAGTGAGTCTGGGCTGGGTGCAGTGGCTCACGGCTGTAATCCCAGCACTTTGGAAGGCCGAGGTGGGCAGATCACCTGAGGTCAGGAGTTCGAGACCAGCCTGGCCAAAATGGCAAAACCCCATCTCTACTAAAAATACAAAAATTAGCCAGGAGTGCATGCCTGTAATCCCAGCTACTAGGGAGACCGAAGCAAGAGAATCGCTTGAACCCGGGAGGTAGAGGTTACAGTGAGCCGAGATCGCACCACTGCACTCCAGCCTGGGCGACAAGAGTGAGACTCTGAAAATAAATAAATAAATAAATAAATAAAGTGCATCTGAAAGTGAGCCCTAGGAAAGTCTGTGACAGTTAGACACTGCGTGCACCATCTTACTGCTACATGCACTGGGACCTGGTGGAAGGTTTCTCATAATCTTCCAAAATTATTTCCTTGTGCTCATCCATGTGATCTGAAGACACCTGCACTATCTCCCTAATAGCCTTGATATCCTAAGTGATGGACTCAGGCTTTCTTGGCAAAGCTAAAACACATCTCATCTCATTTCAGCTTGGCAAAGCCACCATACAACTTAGGGGAGTTGTTTGGCAGAAGATCTACTGATGCGATCATGAGGGCTTTAAAATTAAAATTCAAGGAAATAGAGAAAATACAAATATAAAATATAAAACCAGGAAGTGGATAATACCTAATCCTATGACTTCAGATAGATTTCTACTACTGCCGAGAGGCTGGGATGACAAATTATATTTACTTTTTTAATACAAGATAATAAAGCTTGGCAGTACCTAGTGTCTTTCTGCCTCCCTCCTGTCCTACTTCTTGTAAACACTCTCTTTTCCCAGAATCTTTCTTTCCTATAGGGAAGCAAGATTCAGGGAAAGTGATACTTAGACTCTGATTTTCTCTTGTTAAGAAACCACAGCCCTCTCTCACATCCTGCTAAACACATACATTCTTCAGATTCCTCTGAGAGAAGAATTTGAAGAGCCTCCCTGATGTTGGAAACTAAATGCAGTAACCAGAATAAGATGTAACCAGTCCAGGAAGGTTGGGCCCCGTAACTGACCATGCCTGTGTTAACCAGATTAACAGGGAGAGGCTCCCTAATGGAAACTGATATTTATTCTGGAATAGGGCATTGCAATGGGAATACGTGTGCCATAATAAACCATGTGGGTATTCAGAGAGATAAAGGAAGACAAAGGTTTTTAAAGGAAAAAATGAGGACAATTACGTAACTGTTTTTGAGATCATTATCCTTGGCTATGAGCCTCAATAAAAAGCGTGGCACAAGGCCAATGTTGGAAAGGCAGTTGCTGGGCAGATGTCGTTGTGTAAGTTTTTTTTGTGTGTAAGGTTGTGATGGCCTTTGTGCAAGGTGCTGATTTTTTCAGTCCTTCGGAAAAGATTTTGTTACCAGGCATTTATGCATGGGAGTTCTCTCTTTGTAGCCTTCCCCAGCTCTATTTGTCAAGGTTTAAAAAGTTTTCTTCAACACAAGTGACTCCATTTTGATTCTGACAACTTTCCTACCTTTGACAACTCAGCCTGCCCTAGCTACAGAAAGGGAGCATAGGCCATCCATTAGACAAGGCTTAAAACCAAGGTCAGACATCTCAGGAACAAACAGAGGAGGTTAGAATAAAAGGGGCATTAGAGAGTGTAGACAAACTGCTCTGCAGTACCTAACACTGCGAGATGGGGCACGCGTGACCAACATTACTGTGCATCCCATCCCCTCCTCTCAAGATTCAGGCAAGACCTCAACATGCCTAAGAAATATCTGATCACTGCAGAAGGGAAACCATCTTAATCACAGGAGAATATAAAGGAGAGGGAGAATAGAAAGCTGTGACAATAGCTCTCCAAGATAATGTTTAACCTAAAACAAAGACAGTCCAGCAGCGTCATCTGGTGGATGAATGTATCATCACCCCCTTCAGGACATGCCTGGTCTCCAGGCCCTCCTCCCCCAAGCAGAGCCCAGAAACCCTGGGGGATCCTTCAGGAGCTTCGGAAGCATCTTACCGTGCATCTGTCCTAAGGTTTTGGTGATGTCCTGAATAGACAGTCTCAGTCCCTGCAGGGCTTGGAGCAGGGCCTCCTGGTTGGGCTGCAAGATAGCATTCGTGGCCTGAACAAGAGCCTGGGGATGAGATTCATGTACACAACTTATTAGCACTCCCTTAAAGTCCCTGCAGGCAGAGTAAGCCTCATACTGTGGGAACCCAGGGGAGGACTGGACAGTTTGTCAGAACTTCCTGGGAACATCGTAAGCTAGATCCACTGTGGGGTCGGCCTGACAGCGAGAAGCTCCCTGGGGACCTCCCAGACATACCCCTAGGTAAGTGTTTCTGGAATTTCATCTGGCTGTTACTTCTTGCACCTCCCAAGGGCCTGAGTACTATTATGTTACTCTTTTCTTCTCTCGGATTTGTCACATATTATGATCAGTTCTACTTCTGCATCTCCAACTGGGGCATCCTTGCTCTGAAGCTCTCATATAAAGTCAGATTTAAATGGTTTGGCTCTGTGTCCCCACCCAAATCTCATCTTGGATTGTAATCCCCACACGCTGATGGAGGGACCTGGTGGGAGGTGATTGAATTATGAGGGTGGGCTCTCCCATACTGTTCTCATGACAGGAGGGAGAGTTTTCACAAAATCTGATGGTAGAAAAGTGTTTGGCACCTCCCCCCTTTGCTCTCTCTCTCCTGCTGCCTTGTGAAGAGGTTCTTGCTTCCCCTTCACTTTCCTCCACGGTTGTAAGTTTTCGAGGCCTCCCCATCCATGCAGAACTATGAGTCAATTAAACCTCTTCCCTTTATAAATTACCCAGTCTCAGGTAGTATGTTTATAGCAGTGTGAAAATGGACTAATACACAGACAGATTCTACAGAGTCCCCAGCTCTAGAATCCCCTCTGCTGGGGAGACCTCCTTGTCTTCCTTGAGTCTCTACTTCATCTGAACTACACTTGGAAGGCCGATATTTGATTCTGTATCTTCCAATGGACTAAACACATGGATGAGAACTGAAGTAACCATGGAGTTTAACTACTGAGAGAGAAAGAAAGCACTATAATATACCGCAATGGGTCACCCCGTTGAGGATACAGTAGGTGCTCAACATATGCTTATCAAGGGAGGTAGTGTTGGCTGGGCAGGGTGGCTCACACCTGTAATCCCAGCACTTTGGGAGGCTGAGGCAAGTGGATCACGAGGTCGGGAGTTCGAGGCCTGCCTGACCAACATGATGAAACCCTGTCTCTACTAAAAACACAAAAATTAGCCAGGCATGGTGGCGTGCACTACTTAGGAGGCTGAGGGAGGAGAATCACTTGAACCTGGGAGGCGGAGGTTGCAGTGAGCTAAAACCACGCCATTGCACTCTGGCCTGAGTGACAGAGCAAAGGCAGAAATCTAACTGAAATATTTTTAGGCAAGGCATTAACGCTGTAGCTGATCACAGGCTGCATCACTGTCTTTTATCTTCTATCCAGCCTTCCTGGTACCTGTCTGACTCCTGAAGAATTTCCAGTTTGAGGCCCAGTGCAGTGGCTCACACCTATAATCCACGTTAATCCATCTTCATCCACTGTATCCATCATGAGCTTCTGTCAGGGCTGGGAAAATATCTGTCTTGTTCTATCCAATTTCCCATTGCCCAAAACAATGCCTGTTTGTTGAATGGACAAAAGGTCCATTCCAAGTTTTATAGGAATTGAGAAAAGGGAGCAAATATGGTGGCCTAGAGCTTAGATCTCTTCTCTCAGACTTGAACTAAGCAGGGCAAGGTCTATGTTCATTTGTATTGAGAAATCCACTGCAGGAAAGGCACTGAGTGGAAAGTAAAGCTCAAGCTCATTTAAAAAGAAAAGGTGCTATCAAGTGAGAAGATACCTTTATCCCAGGCGCTGCTGCTTTCTCCACCAAAGCAGTCACCAGTATAAAACCATGCAGGCTCTCTCCCCCAGGAAATGAGATGATGGTCTCCAGGTTCCTTGGGAAGGAGAGGAGCACATGGTTAGAGGTGTGGAGACTGTACCATGAGTACTCACTGCCCAGAAGTCCCTGCTGAGTTAGATAACTGCACAACTTTTTCCTCTCCATAAGACAGCCTTGACGATGGGCATCTACCTTCAGCAACATTCAGGGAGGAAAGAGAACAGATAAGTTCAATCTCATGTTCACCTGACAGGCAGCCTCCCAATGTCTAGCATGGACCTGATGGTCTTGGACCATCTCCGCAGTGGAATAACTGGCTGAATGAGAAGTTCCTAGAAGAGATGTAGCTGATTCTCCACAGGGCTAGAGAGACCCAGGCAACAGCTAAGTCCATGCTCTTTTTTTACAGGTATGAAACCATGGCCCAGAGAAGCAAAGCAGCTTGTCCAAGGTCATATAGCCAGCTAATTGCAGGACCAGGCTGGGAAGAGTTTCACAACTCAGGCTAGTACTGCCTCTAATCCATTTATACGTGTATTAGTTCGTTCTCACACTGCTATAAAGAACTACCTGAGACTGGGTAATTTATAAAGAAATGAGGTGTAATTGACTCAGAGATCCTTAGGCTTACCAGGAAGCATGGTTAGGAGGCCTCATGAAACTTTTCAATCATGGTGGAAGGGGAAGGAAGCATCTTACATGGTGGCAGGAGGTAGGGGGAAGTGCCGCACTTTTAAACCATCAGATCTTGTGAGAACTGGCCGTGCGCAGTGGCTCACGCCTGTAATTCCAGCACTTTGGGAGAATGAGGTAGGCAGATTACCTGAGGTCAGGAGTTCGAGATCAGCCTGGCCAACATAGTGAAACTCCGTCTCTACTAAAAATACAAAAATTAGCCAGGCGTGGCGGGGCATGCCTGTAATCCCAGCTACGCAGGAGACTGAGGCAAGAGGTTGCAGTGAGCTGAGATGACACCACTGCACTCCAGCCTGGGTGATACAGTGAGACTCTGTTGCAATAATAATAATAATAGTAATAATAATAATAATGAGATATTGTGAGAACTCACTCACCATCATGAGAACAGCGTTGGGGAAATCCACCCCCATGATCCTGTCACCTCTCACTGGGTCCCTCTCCTGACATGTGGGGATTACAATTTGACATGAGATATAGGTGGGAACGCAGAGCCAAATTCTATCTATCTATCTATCTATCTATCTATCTATCTATCTATCTATCTATCCTTCTATCTCAATGCTGTACAATTGAATGGGATCTGGAAGGCTGTTACACAGGAATCATTTCTAAATGATCTGCTGCCATTTAAATGGAGTAAAACATCTACAAAACCTAAAACCTTAACTCTATGGATCATATTTGCCCTTCACATTTTAAGCATGAGACAAAGATGAAAAACAAACCAATGTCAAACCAAACCAAACCAAGACAAAGTCAAGACTTACATTGTTCCAGCAGCAACATTAGCTTGGGAAATGATGTCTTCACCTTCTGTGCCCCCATCTGCCCAGTTTTTCTACTGGACACTCTTATTTGATGGGTTTGGCCATAGAAGCTGAGGTTTGGTGATGGGAGAGGCAACACTGGATCAGAGGCTATTTTTGTTTTCTAGGAGAAGCGGAGCCTAAGGATGTGTGGACCAGACCTGCCCCATAAGCTCTAGTCTATGTAATAACAAGGTCTTTTGAAGGGGTTTTTCTGTAGCCAATCTGCAATCTGGCCTCCCATAGAAGATATAGTGAGATGAGAAATATTTTTTTCAAACCATTAAACTTCAACTGGGTGCAGTGGCTCACGCCTGCAATCCCAGCACTTTGGGAGGCCGAGGTGGGTGGATCACCTGAGGTCAGGAGTTCAAGACCTGCCTGGCCAACATAGTGAAACGCTGTCTCAACTAAAAATACAAAAATTAGCCAGGTGTGGTGGTGGGTGCCTGTAATCTCAGGTACTCGGGAGGCTGAGGCAGGAGAATCCCTTGAACCCAGAGGCAGAGGTTGCAGTGAGCCCAGATCACGCCACCGCACTCCAACCTGGGCAACAGAATAAGATTAAGTCTCAAAAAAAAAAAAAAAAAGAGTTACTGAAATTTGATAAAGTTTCATTTTGTTTTGTTTGCATTGCACGTTACTTGTTTTATTATGCACAGACTGGAAAATACAGTAAAAAAAAAATTCCCTAATCTATACAAAGAAGAGGCAATCACTGTTAATTTTTAGACTGTGAATCTTAGGCACATTTCCTTCTAGTATATTTTTTATGCATTTTATATGATTGATATTATACTATACGTATAATTTAGCATGCTTTGTTCTTTGTTTTATTGTAAGACTTTAAATTTGGCCTGGATTCTAAAGTGCGTAAATGATTTCTGAGAACTTACCCAATTTCCAGGAATCTAGCCCAATTTCAGTTATTGATGACCACCAAGAGAGAAAAAAAATAAAAGAACAATTCAGTTTGTAAACCAGATGTATTAATAACTTCTAGGGTCACATGTCCACTGGCATGCACACTTGTTTGCAAGGCACTGCAGACACACACACATCCACACTTACTTTGAATTCTGCAGGTTGTGGCTGGACTATGGGATGCTGTGTGATAAAGTGTGAGCGACATTTCCACTCACATTCCAGCCCCAGAATATTTGGCCTGTGGCCATCTTAATATATTATTAGGCTGGGCGCAGTGGCTCATGCCTGTAATCCTAGCACTTTGGAAGGCTGAGGCAGGCAGATTATGAGGTCGGGGGTTCAATACCAGCTTGGCCAACATGGTGAAACCCCGTCTCTACTAAAAATACAAAAATTAGTCAGGTGTGATGGTAGGTGCCTGCAATCCCAGCTACTCAGGAGGCTGAGGCAGGAGAATTGCTTGAACCCAGGAGGCAGAGGTTGCAGTGAGCCAAGATCATGCCACTGCACTCCAGCCTGGGAGACAGAGTGAGACTCCGTCTCTGAAAATAAATAAATAAGTTATTTCACTCGTCTTACATTTTTGTATTTACCACATTTTATTCTAGCTAGTTGATTCCTACTCAACTTTTAGGATTTCCCTTGCATCAAGTTCTGCCTTGTCACCAAGATTTTTACTGACTTGTAAAGCCTGCATTGATGTCATTTCTCTGAAATTCTAAAGGACATATTGTTTGAGTCACTCTTTGACATTTGTCATATAGTGTCTTGTTATTTAACCACATGGAGTACTTTGCTTCTATTTCTTTCATTTCTTCATAGCACTTAGCTCTGTGGTGGGCATATTAAAAGGCTTCAAAAGATAATTACCAAGCAGAATAACTGGTGAGACCCAGGACTGTGTCTGCACCTCTGGAATTAAACTAGCCCTTCACTCTTACTTCCTAGGAAACTATTAATAGCTTTTTTGATATTGTTTTCTTTTGTTTTGTTTGTTTTTGAGATAGGATCTCACTCTATCGCCCAGGCTGGAGTGCAGTGGTGCAGTCTCTGCTCACTGCAACCTCTGCCTCCCGGGTTCAAGCGATTCTCCTGCCTCAGCCTCCCAAGTAGGTCGGATTGCAGGCACCCACTGCCACACCTGGCTAATTTTTGTATTTTTAGTAGAGAGGGGGTTTGGCCATGTTGGCCAGGCTGGTCTCGAACTCCTGACCTCAGGTGACCTGCCCACCTGGGCCTCCCAAAGTGCTGGGATTACAGGCGTGAGCCACTGCACCTGCCTGTTGTTGCATTTTTAACTACCATTCTAGTACAGTCATTTTTCCCTTCAACCTTCTCTTATTCTGTCTTTCTCTTTGAGCAATAAATCCAGCTTATTCAATATTCAGTACCTTGAACAGAATAAATTATGCACATATGTTAATTATTTTTTCATCCAAATTCTTACCCAGATTCAGCAGCTTTCAGTACTCATCCATTTTATTATTATAGCATAATTAATCAAGGATCACAATTCATAATTGCAGAAAACATAAACCTCCAGGGCTCCGAGCTCCTGAGAGAGATGAGATGGTCCAATCTCACTTCTTCCAATGGGGCAAATAATTTTTTTTTTTTTGAAACAGAGTTTGTCACCCAGGCTGGAGTGCAATGGCATGATTTTGCTCACTGCAACCTCCACTTCCTTCGTTCAAGCGATTCTCCTGCCTCAGCCTCCCGAGTAGCTGGCACTACAGGTATGTGCCACAATGCCCAGCTAATTTTTTTGTATTTTTAGTAGAGACGGGGTTTCACCATGTTGGCCAGGCTGGTCTTGAACTCCTGACCTCAGGTGATCCACCTGCCTCAGCCTCCCAAAGTGCCGGGATTACAGGGGTGAGCCACCGCGCCTGGCCGGGGCACATAAATTAGTCTTAATATCTAGGCTGTCTACTAAATATGTAACCCTTTTAAGTAGATTCCCATCATTGCCTCTGGCAATCCCATGACTGAGGAAGTTCTTCCTCATATCAAACCTCAGTGAATCTTCAGCTGTTGTAATCAGCCATAAAACAAAGTGCTGTCTCTTTCATCCAGAGCTGAAATAAATGTGGCTGCAAAAATTAAGGTGAAAGGAAAACTTAACATTGTAGATCATCTGTCCAATTCTGACTATTTGTTGAATTTCTTGTTTGTTAAAAACTCATGCTATTCCTTCTGTAGACAAATGCCCCTATTCCCAGCCCAACTGTCAAAGGAATGATATGACTTTGGTGTAATAGATGGAATTATTAATCAAATTCTCAATCCAACCCACCTGGAGCATCTGCTCTGAATTCATCCATAATCATTCTCTTCTGATCACTATATAATGATTACTTATCAAAGCCAACTGGTTTTAACCTGATATGAACAGAGGGCATCTTAGGGAATAAACAGTTTGAAGAGAAAGAACAAATAAAAGCTGATTTTGCAGGAGCTTGAAGGTCAGGTTGAGAAATTCACACGTGATGTGGAAACAAACAAGACAAAATGGTCTGAGCCAATGTGTTCAGAGCGGATTAAGAGGAAACTTCTGGGGCCTGTGATTTTTGAATTTTTGGTCAAGCTCACCCCTTCTTCGGAACCATAAAGCAGACCATAAATATGAACATCCCTAATTATAAAAAAAAAGCCTGGGCATTTCCTGGGGGCAAAGTTGTGGAAATTCAAAGCATTCTCTTCCTTCCTTACCCGTCTGGATCTTTTTTGGTCCAGTTCGTCAGCACCAAGTCTGAGTGGACCAGGATAGGAGGGAGCCCCAAGTTTCTGGAGACTTCGACAAATGGAAGGGCAAGATTCCTTGGCAGGACCTTTCAGATATAAATCCAGACAAATAGCATATTCTAGAAAGCTTGCAGCGGAAGAAATAACCATGGTTGTCTTTTATTCCAGCAATCCTGTGGTACAGAAATGACCTGGGAACCAAGCTTGAATTACCTGAGTGATGCACGTTCATATGCCTCACACATATCTTTCTGTTAATGACCCAGTGGAAATACTGCTTATGAGTACACAGTGCAATATATGTGAAAATTACAACGCCGGACCACACATACATATAGAATATAAAATAACCTCTGCAAACTGACTGTGCAAAGAAAGGCATTACCAAAACAATTAAACATAAACTGGGGCCCAAGAAGATTATCAATGGAAAAAAATTTTGATAGGTAATTAGATAGATGGATAGAAATATATATATATCTACACACGTATATATAGAAAGATGATAGATACATAGATAGATGATAGAGAGATGATAGCTAGCTAGATAGACAGATGATAGATCGATAGACATGATAGATTGATTGACCAACTGATAGAGATACAAAGCTAGATGCAGAAACCTGTGTGTGCACCTGGGTATGAGCCAGGGAGACCCCAGCGCCCTAGAAAAGCAAGAGGATAGACCGCCTCAGCCTGTGGGGAAACTGACTCTGTCTCTCACTCCATAAGTCAAACCCAGTAATACCTTCAAGTAAGCCACCACGGGACAGACCCCCTTTGCCCTTTTGTTATCTAAGGAACCCTCCACGGTGCTTTATCAGCCACAAGTCCAGAAAAGCTGCATGAGGTTCTCTATCGGAGGTAAAGGCTGAACGAGTCTAGATTCAAACCCCATCCTTGTGCCCCCTCTTCCATCTCCATTTTCATTTCTCCTTAAGATAAAATATCCATTAAGAATGCCCTGGCCAGGCGCGGTGGCTCACGCTTGTAATCCCAGCACTTTGGGAGGCCGAGGCGGGCGGATCACGAGGTCAGGAGATCGAGACCACGGTGAAACCCCGTCTCCACTAAAAACACAAAAAAATTAGCCGGGCGTGGTGGCGGGCGCCTGTAGTCCCAGCTACTCGGAGAGGCTGAGGCAGGAGAATGGCGTGAACCCGGGAGGCGGAGCTTGCAGTGAGCCGAGATAGCGCCACTGCACTCCAGCCTGGGGGACAGAGCGAGACTCTGTCTCAAAAAAAAAAAAAAAAAAGAATGCCCTGCTTTTGCCTTCTTTTTTCCCTTAAATATTTTCTTGGGTGGAAAACAATAAAGAGCTTTAAAGGTTTTGCAATGTGAACCTCAGGTAAACTTTCCTCAGAAGGCATTGGAAAGCCAGGTACTTTCTGAGCTGAAAAGTCAAGGGAGGAGAAACAAAGAAAGTGAAAGGTGATCTGAGGTGGGGTGGTGGGTGTGGGGAGCCTCCCGGTCCCCTGGAACTACCAGGGCACAGCTGGGAGGTGGAGACTTCCTTCCCCTATCACTCTTCTCTCCCCCAAACCCCAATTTAGGATAATGGTTTGCGAAGGGGATGGTATAAAGAGGACCCACTGGGACGTGCCTAGACTTCAAAATTTTCAGCATCAGGCACACTGTTTTAAAAATGCAGGCGGGGCGCAGTGGCTCACGCCTGTAATCCCAGCACTTTGGGAGGCGAAGGCAGGTGGATCACGAGGTCAGGAGATAGAGACCATCCTGGCTAACATGGTGAAACCCCGTCTGTACTAAAAATACGAAAATTAGCCAGGCGTTGTGGTGGGCGCCTGTAGCCCCAGTTACTTGGGAGACTGAGACAGGAGACTGGCGTGAACCCGGGAGGCGGAGATTGCAGTGAGCCAAGATCGTGCCACTGCACTCCAGCCTGGGCGACAGAGTGAGACTCCGTCTCAAAAAAAAAAAAAAAAAAAAAAAAAAATGCAATGCACTGGCCGGGTGCTGGGGCCCATGCCTGTAATCACAGCTCTTTGGGAGGCTCAGGTGGGTGGATCATCTGAGGTCAGGAGTTCAAGATCAGCCTGGTCAACATGATGAAACCCCGCCTCTACTAAAAATACAAAAAAATTAGCTGGCCGTGGTGGCAGGTGCCTGTAATCCCAGCTACTCGGGAGGCTGAGGCAGGAGAATCCCTTGGACCCAGGAAGCCGAGGTTGCAGTGAGCCGAGATCACACCACTGCACTCTAGCCTGGGCGACAAGAGCGAAACTCGGTATCCAAAAAAAAAAAAAAAAAGAAAAAGAAAAGAGATGCACTGACAAATAACAAGGCTGTAGTGACTCTACACTTTTCCTCTTCCCTAAGTCTTCTGTGTTTCCCTGAGAGAGAAGAGGTAAGATCAATCAGGCAAACACGATGGGCACAGGCTGTTCTCTTCACCGTGGAGTTCTAGGACATGGGTAACTCCCTGATTTCTGGGAAAGGCACACTTTTAAAAATCACAGTAACTTTTAAAAACAGTTACTTTTAAAAATAAAAGTAACACTGTGGGTGGAAGCTGTACAAAGTTATTCAATGATTCAGAAGAGATTTGGATGAATTATTAAAAGACAGACTAATAATTGGCTGGATAGAAAGCAGTATTAAAAAAATTAAGATGAGTGTTGTAAATGTCAATGTGTCCCCTGGGGAAAGAAGGCTGCACTAGTAAAATCAGAAGACCTGGGTTCTGGCCTTGGCTTTTCCACTAATTTGCTGTCTGACCTTGATTAAGGAAATAAGTGTCTGTGCTTTTCAGTTGTAAAATGGGCCTGGTATGACTCTCGTTACTTTACAGGATTATGGAGAGCAACCTAGATAATTTATATACATAAGAGTACAAAATGCTGTGAGGTTTTTATGAATTCTGAGTCTGTCTTCAGGCCTGGCATGGTAGCTCACGCCTGTAATCCCAGCACGGGAGGCAAAGGCAGGAGGATCACTTGAGGCCAGGAGTTTAAGACCAGCCTGGGCAAAACAGCAAGACCCTCATCTCTACAAAAAATTTTTAACAATTAGCTGGGTGTGGCGGTACATGCTGGTAGCCCCAGCTTCGCAGGAGGCTGAGGTGGGAGGGTCGCTTGAGCCCGGGAGGAGTTGAGGCTGCAGTGAGCTATGATTGCACCACTGCACTCCAGCCTGGGCAACATGATGTGACCCTGTTTTAAAGCAAAAAAGCAATCTGCCTTCAAATGCAGCTCTTCAAACATTCTTGGAAGAGGGTGCCAAAAAACAAACAAACAAACAAAAAAATTCAGAAGCTTATAAAAGGAAGAAATAGCTATCAGTTTAAAAGACAAATTAGCTCTTAGTCAGAAAAATAAAAATAAAAAAATCCTTCATTTAAATGGCCCTTCAGGCTGGGCGCAGTGGCTCACACCTATAATCCCAGCACTCTGGGAGGCCCAGGCAGGCAGATTACCTGAGGTCAAGAGTTCGAGACCAGCCTGGGCAACATGGTGAAACCCATCTCTACTAAAAATACAAAAATTAGCCAGGTGTGGTGGTGGGTGCCTGTAGTCCCAGCTACAAGAAAGGCTGAGGCAGGAGAATTGCTTGAACCTGGAAGGGGAGGTTGCAGTGAGCCAAGATCACCCCACTGCACTCCAGCCTGAGTGACAGAGTGAGACTGGCTCAAAATAAAATAAAAAATAATAATAAATAATAAATGAGCCCTTCATCGTTGCTTAAACTGATGCCCATCGAGAAGAAGAAAGCACCCATTTTCCAGGAAAACAGGGTAGCACCTAGCAGGGAGCACGTTATTCCAGGCGCAGCCAACCTGCCAGGTAACAGGAGAAGCTGCTCTCTGGCCCTCACCTCTGCAGGCTGCGCCTCTCCTTCCTGCCAGACATAACCCATGGTGAGGAAGCTCAGGACCAGGTGGGCCAGGCGCTGCTCCCGGTGACCCTTCAGGAACTGGCAGCTCAGCAGGGGCATCTGTTCATGAAAGTCCAAATGCCGTCAGAGGAGGGATGGGAACGGGGACAGGGGAGGGAACGGGGGCCGGGGACCCGGGATGTGAAGGGACCTTTGGGTGGAAGGCAATGTGTTATATTTTAATGAAGGTACAAAGAGCCCGCACACACACCCATTTATCCCCAGACCCACGATCCTGCAGTATAGGAGGTGGTCCACACGACTTTGCTCAGGAAGAACCTAACCGCCCACCCGAGCCCACAGTTTGTCCCCATGGCTGTGGCAGCCTCCCGTCTCCATCCCTGAAGCCACTGCTTGGCTGGAATGTTGTAGGATACTTAACTCCCAGGACTGAGCGGACTTACTTCCTAGGGGTCTTGCATGGCAACTTTTACAAGCCTGTCTTATCCAAACACTGTGCCCTGCTTGCTATCGCTGACCCTGCAACAGCCCTGTGCCGTGGTTTTCCTCTTTCTATCAAACAGGAGCAGGAACACAACCCCTGACGCTGCCTGAGGCTTTTCACACCCCCTCCACCCCCGCCCTCCATGCCCACAGCCCTGTTGCCATAACGGGGAAGACACAGCATCACTGTAACGCGTAAAGGCGGTATCATGGTTGAAAGCAACACTTCTTAAACAACTATCAGCAGTTTCTCCGTGCTGCCCGGGGCTGCCCTGCGTGACAGCAGCGGCCTCTGAATTCGGCTTCCAGGCGCGTCCCCTCTGCTCACCTCTTTCCCCCACCCCAGCCCACTCCCCAGCTCTAGACACAGCCTGATCTGGATCTTCCCGGGTGGTCCCCTCCCGGTCCCAAGCGCCAGAAAGGAGGGCGGCGGGGGTGGGTTTGGTATCCTTTTAATCTCCAGGCACCCTGGGCGCGGAGCTGGGGCTCCTCCAGGGCAGGCCCGGGGTTGAGGTTGGGGTATCTTCTGAGGCTGGTCCTTCACCCGCTGTCCCCATGGCGAGACTGTGCACTTCTTCCTCCCAAAAATGAGCTCTCATTCACCATCCCCAAGGGTTCGAAAATACAGCTAGATAGAATGAATAAGAGCTGGTGTTTGATAGCACAACAGGGGGCTACAGTAACATCGTACATTTAAAAATAACTAAAAGTGTAATTGGATTGTTTGTAACACAAAGAAAGGATAAATGCTCGAGGTGACGAACACCCCGTTTACTCTGATGTGATTATTACATGTTGCATGTCTGTATCAAAACATCTCATGTACCCCATAAATGTATATACCGACTATGTGCCCACAAAAATTAAAAATAAAAATAAAATTGGCTTTCAGAATCACAACTAGAATGTGCCCTAGGCTTGCAGGGAAGGCACAGCTGGAAGGAGGGAGTACTGTTGAGATGTTACTTGTTTTGTTTCGTTTTGTTTTGTTTTAGAAACAGGATCTTGCTCTGTTACCCTGGCTGGAGTGCAGTACAGCAATCATTGCTCACTGCAGCTTTGAACTTCTGGGCTCAAGCAATCCTCCTGCCTCAGCTTCCTGAGTGCCTGGGACTACAGGCATGTGCCACTGCATCTGGCTAATTTTAAAATTGTTTGTAGGGATGGGGGTCTCACTATGTTGCCCAGGCTAGTCTCAAACTCAAACTTCTGGGTTGGAACAATCCTCCCACCTTGGCCTCCCAAAGTGCTGCGCTTACAGTCATAAATCATCATGCCCGGCCTTGAGACGTTGCTTTTTAACAGGAACCAGGTAAGCATCATAACAGCAGTTATTTATTAAGTACATTTTAAATTTATTGACACTCCCTTAGCCGAAACCAGATAGTTCATTGTTTTCATTGGCATTTTTGGTTTATTCTTGAGATTGAGTATTTTTGCCTGTTTGTCATCA
The DNA here is from genome assembly GCF_006542625.1 of Nomascus leucogenys. Lineage (NCBI taxonomy): Eukaryota > Metazoa > Chordata > Mammalia > Primates > Hylobatidae > Nomascus > Nomascus leucogenys. The sequence continues at coordinate 44,654,324 of NC_044388.1, read as the reverse complement.
ATTCAAATATCTTTCACTGTCTTAACTACTTATATTATTTGCCCATCTTTCCCCATCAATCATTCATCTTAGTGATTTCATAGAATATATTTGTATTATGGATCTTAATCTTTCACATAAATGTTCTAAAATTTTTTTTAGTTCATTATCGTTTAATAATTTATGTTGAGTGTTTTTTGTTTTTTGTTTTTTGTTTTTTTTTTTTTTGAGACGGAGTCTTGCTCTGTGCCCCAGGCTGGAGTGCAGTGGCACGATCTCGGCTCACTGCAAGCTCCGCCTCCCGGGTTCACGCCATTCTCCTGCCTCAGCCTCCCGAGTAGCTGGGACTACAGGCGCCCGCCAACACACCCGGCTAATTTTTTGTATTTTTAGTAGAGACGGGGTTTCACTGTGTTAGCCAGGATGGTCTCGATCTCCTGACCTCGTGATCCGCCCGCCTCGGCCTCCCAAAGTGCTGGGATTACAGGCTTGAGCCACCGCGCCCGGCTATGTTGAGTGTTATATGATTATTTTTATTCTGTCTAGACACATTTGAAAGATACACTATTAGAAAGCTATTAATACTTTTCTCACAAATAAATAAAAAATATTATTCTCATTTTATTTCTAAGTCAATTTGTTCTGAATTAAATGACTTTGAGGACACGAGCACAAAATTATTTGTCCCTGATGACAGGTGTTTTAAAAGTCTATGAATTAGTAGAAATAATATCGGACTAAAAACAGAAATAGTAATTTGTGGGTTTCCATCACAATGGAAAGGTACTCTACCTTCAATGCTTTTCTTAACGCTACTCAACTAACAGTTTGACAGTCTCTGGCCTCAGTTTGGGAGGGCCAAATATGTGACTTTCCTTCTAAAAGCAAAAATGCAGTTTGAGGAGCTTCTCAGAACCATTGTGGACATTTCTTTAGAATCTGCAACGTGATTCAGAGCAACATGTTTGCACTATTTTCTGCCGAACACTTTGAAATGCATCTTGTAACTCCCTATTTATTAGAAGCATTTCATGAATTTATACACAGTGCATATAAATTAAATACATGTAATATCTATTTACAACCTAAAGAGTAGACATAAGTAAACACTTATTTACTCATCACTCAGCTTAAGAAATAGAACTTGACCAAAGTTTTTGCAACCCTCTGTGTACCTCTCATTGATTGTAATATCCTGCTTGCTCCTCAAGAGTATCCATTTGTTGAATTTTGTATTTGTTATTTCCTCACTATTTATATATCCTTCAAAATTCATATACGTACGATCACTGAACAATACATTATTGGCCAGGCACAGTGACTCACACCTGTAATCCCAGCATTTTGGGAGGCTGAGACGGGCAGATCACTTGAGGTCAGGAGTTGGAGACCAGCGGCCAACATGGTGAAACCCCATCTCTATAAAAATACAAAAATTAGCCAGGCGTGGTGGTGTGCACCTGTAGTCCCAGCTACTTGGGAGGCTGAGGCAGGGGAATAGCCCGAACCTGGGAGGTGGAGGTTGCAGTGAGCCAGGATGGCCCCACTGCACTCCATCCTGGGGAACAAAGCGAGATACCATCTCAAAATATATTGATTATTTAGTTTGAATGCTTTTGAACTTAACATAATAGAATTATACTGAATACAGGATATTCTATGATTTCCTTTTCTCATCAACATTATGGCTTTGACATTCATCATTACTGGATGCATCTGCAGTTTATTTATTTTTACAGTTATTTTATTTTTTTTTGCTATGATAAACAATACTTTCATACCTTTCAGGGTACACAGGCCTAGGAAGCTCTAACGTATTTATATACACAAGAAAGAAGTTCTTAATTAATAGGATGTATATATTCAACATTGCCAGATAATGACAAGCAGTTTTTGAGAGAGGTTGTACCCACAGTGAATAAAAGATTCAGATGTTTTATATTCCTGCCAATACCTGTTCATGCCAGACTTTAAGCATTTTTCAGTTGTATGGTTATAAAATGCTATCCCATTATGGTTTTAACTTTCATTTTCTTGACTATTAATGATAGTTTGCATTTTTCAGATGATGTATTGGGAACTTGTGTCTTCTATTCCACAAAATATCTGTTGAACATTGTTTTATATTTGGTGGTTTTTCCAATCAATTTACAGGATTTTATATATTCAGGATACAAATCTTCTTTTCATGTATATGTGTGACAATATCTTCTCTCAGTTTGTGGCTTGGCTTTTCATTGTCTTTTTGCCTATTTTAATGAACAAAGGTCCTGTTTTAAGGATATCAAGTATGTCATAAAAATACTCCAATGTTGAACGGTGTGAACCCAGAAGGTGGAGCTTGCAGTGAGCCAAGATCGCGCCAATGCACTCCAGCCTGGGCGACAGAGTGAGACTCCCTTTCAAAAAAAAAAAAAAAAAAAACTCCTGCCTCAGCCTCCTGAGTAGCTGAGATTACAGGCGCACGCCACCACACCCAGCTAATTTTGTGTGTGTGTGCGTGTGTGTGTGTGTGTTTTTAGACGGAGTCCTGCTCTGTCACCAGGCTGGAGGGCAGTCACGCAATCTCGGTTCACTGCAACCTCTGCCTCCCGGGTTCAAGCTATTCTCCTGCCTCAGCCTCCCAAGTAGATGGGACTACAGGTGCGTGCCACCACACCCAGCTAATTTTTGTATTTTTAGCAGAGACGAGTTTTCACCATATTGGCCAGGATGGTCTCGATCTCTTGACTTTGTGATCAATCTGCCCACATGGGCGTCCCAAAGTACTGGGATTTCAGGTGTGAGCCACGGCGCCCAGCCAATTTTGTGTATTTTCAGTAGAGATGGGGTTTCACCATGTTGGCCAGGATGATCTCAAACTCCTGATCTCAGGTGATCCACCCACTTTGGCCTCCCAAAGTGCTGGGATTACAGGCGTGAGCCACGGCGCCTGGCCCTAGAAAATTCTTCCTTCATCCCAGTACATAAAGATACTCTCCTACATTTTCTTCCAACAGATGAAACATTTTTGATTTTGACATTTAAGTTTGTATCCATCTTGAATGAATTTATTTTTGTTTGTGGTGAAAAGAGCAGAGCCAGTTAATCATTTTGCGATGTGCAAACTCTATGTATGGATTACTATTCATGTTATTACCATTGTGTTCCCAACATTTCACCCCTGTCATATGTTTAGTATGTATTCCATACACACATGGGTCTGTATGTAGGTCCTCTATTAAGTTTTTGGTTCCCTTGTTTATTGCTGCCCTGATGCCATCTGGTCAGAATTTCTGTGGTTTTATAACATGTCATGATAACTGATAGGACAAATCTTACTTTGCTGTTAACTATAGATTATTTTTCTGGTTCATTTGTTTTATAATCTGGCATAGCACACCAATACAAACATTATTTTGGCTGGGCACAGTGGCTGACACCTGTAATCCCGGCACTTTGAGAGGCCAAGGCAGATGGATCACTTGAGGTCAGGAATTCAAGACCAGCCTGATTTTGGTGAAACCCAGTCTCTACCAAAAATATAAAAAATTAGCTGGGTGTGGTGGCAGGAACCTGTAATACCAACTACTCGGGAGGCTGAGGCAGGAGAATCGCTTGAACCTGGGAGGCGGAGGTTACAGTGAGCCCAGATTGTGCCACTACACTCCAGCCTAGGAGACAGAGGGAGACTCCGTCTCAGAAAAAAATACAAAAAAAAAAAAACAAAAAAACAAAAAAACGAAAAACAAGAAAACCCATGATTTTCGTTTTACAACTCTCACTCCACTATGTCCCAAGTTTTGTTAAAAAGAAATACAGAGTTTAGCTGTATCATTTTAACACAACTTGGTCACAAGAATATATACCTACACACAATACACAATTAGAATGCTATTATAATATTTTATAAATTATTTTCTTATTTCACAATCACATTATCAATGATTATAATAACCATAAAATTTACTGATTTCATTGTTTCACAGTGTTTCTTACATACTTATATTTTCCTTTCCTAAGGAAAGGAAATTATCAGCTATTTCTTCAAGAAGACCAGGCTCCTGTTATTGGAGAAGGGTATTTATCTGGGCAGTGGGTTTGCTCATTGCTATTGGGATGTCACTAATTCTAGATCCTTGCAGTGGATAGATCTAGGAAACGTGTGTGTGTATATAAAAACACATAACTCATTATATAGGCATATGTAAGGAGTATTATACATTCTTATATATTTATAAATATTAAACAAAACATGACTTCATACTGATGTCTCCAACTCTAATCCAGTAGCACCTATTCATTCTAGCTTTCCCTCCTACCCCTTGCTAATCTATAACTTCCCTCACTCACAGTGAAACATCATCCACCATCTATTTACTTATTGTTCAACCCAAGTATGTACAGGCATACCTTGGAGATAGTCAGGGCCCAAGTCCAGACCACCACAATAAAGTGCCTATTCCAGTAAAGCAAATCACACACATTTCTTGGCTTCCCAGTGGATGTAAAAGTTATGTTCACACTATAAAGTGTGCAATAGCATTATGTCTAGAAAAACAATGTACATTATACAGTACTTTATACCTTAATTATAAAGTACGTTATTGCTAAAATATGCTAATGATCATCTGAGCCTTCAGTGAGTCATAATCTCTTTGTTGGTGGAGAGCCCTGCTTTGATGCTGATGGCTACTCACTGTTCGGGATGTTGGTTGCTGAAGGTTGAGGTGGCTTAAGATAACAAGGCGGTTCGCCACATCAATTGACTCTTCCTTTCACAAAAGATTTATCCATTGCATGCATGCAATCTGTTTGTTAGCATTTTTTCCCCAGTAGAACTTTTTTTTTTTTTTTTTTTTTGAGATGGAGTCTTGCTCTGTTACCCAGGCTGGAGTGCATTGGCGAGATCTTGACTCACTGCAACTTCTGCCTCCCAGGTTAAAGCAATTCTCCTGCTTCAGCCTCCCAAGTAGCTGGGATCACAGGAGCCTGCCACCCTGCCCAGCTGATTTTTGTATTTTTAGTAGAGGTAGTGGTGTTTCATTATGTTGGCCAGGCTGGTCTCAAACTCAACCTCAAGTGATCCGCCTGCCTTGGCCTCCCAAAATGCTGGTGTGAGCCACCGCACTGGACCCCCAGTAGAACTTCTTTTAAAATTGCAGTTAATCCTCTCAAACCCTGCTGAGGCTTTATCACCTGTGTTTATGGAACATTCTAATTTTTTTTTCATCATTTCAACAATGTTCAACAACATTTCAACAGCAGTTCAAACACAGTATTTTCACCACGAGTAAATTCTGTGTTGTGCAACTACTTTCCATAAGAAGCAACTTATCTCTTAAAGTTCAATCATGCAGCCGGGGTGTTGGCTCACGCCTGTAATCCCAGCACTTTGGGAGGCCAAGGTGAGTGGATCACCTGAGGCCAGGAGTTTGAGACCAGCCTGGCCAACATGGCAAAACCCCATCTCTACTAAAAATACAAAAAATTAGGTGGGCTTGGTGGCGGGCACCTATAATCCTAGGAACTCAGGAGGCTGAGGTAGGAGAATTGCTTGAACCCGGGAGGCAGAGCCTGCAGTGAGCCAAGATTGTGCCACCGCACTCCAGCTTGGGCGATAAGAGCGAAACTCTGTCTCAAAAAAAAAAAAAAGAAAAGAAAAGTTCAATCATAAGATTGCAGCAACTCAGTTACAAAATCAGATTCCACTTCTAATTTTAGTTCTCATACTATTTCTGCCACATCTGCAGTGACTTCCTCTGCTCAAGTCTTGAACCCCTCAAAGTCATCCATGAGGGTTGACTTCTTGCAAACTCCTATTAATGTTTTTATTTTGACGTCCTCCATGAATCATGAATGCTTTTAATAGTATCTAGAACAGTGAATCCTTTCCAGGTTTCCTTTGACTTTGCCCAGATTCTTCAGAGGATCGCTATCTGTGTCAGGAATAGCCTTACAAAGTACAGTACTTAAATAATAACACTTGAAAGCCAAAATGACTCCTTGATCCACAGGTTGCAGAACAAAGGTGTTAGCAGACATGAAAACAACATTTATTTCCTGTACATCTCCATTAGAGCTCTTGGGTGACCAGAGGCATTGTTAATAAGCAGTAATATTTTGAAAGGAATATTTTTTTCTGAGCAGTAGGTCGCAACAGTGAGCTTAAAGTATTCAGTAAAGCATGCTGTAAATAGATGTGCCATCATCCAGGCTTTATTGTCCATTTACAGAGCTCAGGCAGAGTAGATTTAACATAACTGGTAAGGGCCCTAAGATTTTGGGAATGGTAAATAAGCACTGGCTTCAACTTAAAGTCACCAGCTGCACTAGCCCCTAACAAGAGAGTCAGTGACTTTTTTCTAACTACGAAAGTCCTGGGCTGGGCACAGTGGCTCACGCCTGTAATCCCAGCACTTTGGGAGGCCAAGGGGGGTGGATCCCGAGGTCAGAGATAGAGACCATCCTGGCCAACACGGTGAAACCCCGTCTCTACTAAAACTGCAAAAATTAGCTGGGCATGGTGGCACGTGCCTGTAGTCCCAGCTACTCAGGAGGCTGAGGCAGGGGAATCACTTGAACCCGAGAGGCAGAGGTTGCAGTGAGCTGAGATCGCACCACTGCACTCCAGCCTGGCGACAGAGTGAGACTCTGTCTCAAAAAAAAAAAAAAAGAAAGTCCTGGATGGAATCTTCTTCCAATAAAAGATGGTTTTGCCTGCATTGAACACCTATTTTTAAATGTAGCCACTGGCCAGTCGTGGTGGCTCATGCCTATAATCCCAGCTTTTGGGGAAGCCAAGGTGGGTGGATCACCTGAGGTCAGGAGTTCAAGACCAGCCTGGCCAATGTGGTAAAACCCCGTCTCTACTAAAGATACAAAAATTAGTCAGGTGTTGTGGCAGATGCCTGTAATCCCAGATACTGGGGAGGCTGAGGCAGGAGAATTGCTTGAACCTGGGAGGTGGAGGTTGCAGTGAGCCAACATCATGCCACCGCACTCCAGCCTGGGGGATACAAGAAGACTTTGTCTCAAAATAAATAAATTAATAAATAATAAAAATAAAAAATAAATGTAGCCACCTTCATTGATGATTTTAGCTGGATATTCTGGGTAATTAGCTGCAGCTTCTCCATCAGCACTTGCTGCTTCACCTTGCACTTTTATGTTGTGGAGATGGCTTCTAGCCTCATACTTCATGAACCAGACTCTGCTGGTTTAAAACTTTTTTTTCTGCAGTTTCTTCACCCCTCTCAGACTTTGTAGAATTGAAGAGAGTTAGGGCCTTTCTTTGAATTAGGCTTTGGTTTAAGGGAACTTGTGGCTGGTTTGATCTTCTATCCAAAATACTCAAACTTCCTCTATATCAGCAATAAGGCTCTTTTGCTTTCTTATCATTTGTATGTTCACTGGAGTAGCACTTCTAATTTTCTTCAAAAGCTTTTCCTTTGCACTCCCAGCTTGGCTGTTTGGCAAAAGATGCCCAGCTTTAAGCCTATCTGGTTGTGACATGACTTTCTCACCAAGCTTAATCATTTCTAGCTTTAGATTTTTTTTTTTTTTTTTTTTTTGAGACGGAGTTTTACTCTTGTTGCCCAGGCTGGAGTGCAATCGCACAATCTCGGCTCACTGCAACCTCCATCTCCCGGGTTCAAACAATTCTTCTGCCTCAGCCTCCTGAGTAGCTGGGATTACAGGTATGCACCACCACGCCTGGCTAATTTTTGCATTTTTAGTACAGACAGGGTTTCGCCATGTTGGCCAGGCTGATCTCGAACTCCTGACCTCAGGTGATCCCCCCCGCCTTGGCTTCCCAAAGTGCTGGGATTAGAGGTGTGAGCCACCACAACCAGCCTCTAGTTTTAGATTTTTAAAGTGAGAGACATGCAACTCCTTTCACTTGAACACTTAGAGGCCAGTGTAGGATTATTAATTGGCCTAATTTCAATATTATTATGTCTCAGGCAATCAGGAGGCCGGAGGAAGGGGAGAGAGATGGGGCAATGGCTGGTCAGTGGAGCAGTCAGAACACATACATTTATCAATTAAGTTTCAGGACTTATAGGGGCACAGCTTATGGCACCTTCAAAATAATTATGATAGTAACATTAAAGATCACTGATCACAGATCACTGTAACAGATGTAATAGTAAAGAAAAAGTTTTAACTATTGTGAGAATTATCAAAATACGACACACAGACACCAAATGCGTACACACTATTGGAAAACTGGGGTTGACAGACTTGCTTGATGCAAGGTTGCCACGAATCTTCAATTTGTAAAAATTAAATATCTGCAAAACGCAAAGGTATGACTACATGTAAAGCAGTTTCACAACTGTTCACCCGCACCCCGTGAAAAACTGATTTACCAATTAGAGTATAGTGATCCTGTAAAGTTTCATTTACCGTAAGCCTTATAGATTCTAGTCACAACACAGCACTATTTTCTGGAGTAATTTAAGTCCGTTCCTTTCCCTACTCCCCACTCTCTTCATCGAGGTTATATAGTGCATTTGTAGTCCAGTCAGGCTTTTTTTTTTTTCACTTTTTTAAAATTTTGCTTTAAGTTCTGGGATACATGTGCAGAACGTGCAGGTTTGTTACATATGTATACATATGCCATGGTGGTTTGCTGCACCTGTCAACCCATCATCTAGGTTTTAAGCCCCTCATGCATTAGGTATTTGTCCTAATGCTCTCCCTCCCCTAGCCCCCCACCCCACAACAGGCCCCGGTGTGTGATGTTCCCCTCCCTGTGTCCATGTTCCCTGTGTCCATGTGTTCTCATTGTTCAACTCCCACTTATAAGTAAGAACATGCGGTGTTTGGTGTTCTGTTCCTGTGTTAGTTTGCTGAGAGTCCAGTTAGTTTTATTTGTCACAGTCTGCATTCCATCCTAGTATTCTCCCAATTTTCTGGTTTATTTTTTAAAATTTGCATACATGAAAGTCCATTCTTTGTAACATAAAATTCTATGGATTTTTCAGTGCCTACAGCCATATATCCATCACCTTAGTGCCATATAAAACAGTTCAATCATGCTAAACATTCCCCTATATATTACCTTTGCAGTCAACTACCCACTCCCTGCCTGTCTCTAGTAACCATAAAGCTATATTTAATCCTTCTAGTTTTGCCTTTTCTAAAAAGTCATTTGAAAAGAATCATACAATATAGGCCTGATATCTTTCATTTAGGTAAACGTATTTAAGGTTCATCCCTGTCATTGCACAAATTAATTGCTCAATCATTTGTATCACTGAATACTATTCCACTATCTATCCCACAATTTACAATTACTATAACTTGGTTTATTCATTCCCCAGTTGAGGGATATACTATTTTCTTCAAGTTTTTTTTTTTTTGGTGATTATAAATAAAGCTGTTATAAACATTCACATATGGATTTTTTTTCTGGGAACATAAATTTTCCATTTACTTGGATAAATACTTAGGAATGCTATTGCTGAGTTATATGGTAAATCTATGTCTCATTTTATAAGAATCTGCCAAGCTAGTTTTCAAACTGGCTGTACCATTTTGCATTTCAACCAGCAATGAATGAAAGTCTCTATTGCTACACGTCCTCTTCAGTATTTGATATTGCCAGATTTTAAAAAATTAGCCATACAAATAGATATGAAATTGTCTTTTAGGCCAGCACCGTGGCTCACGCCTGTAATCCCAGCACTTTGGGAGGCCGAGGCGGGTGGATCACCTGAGGTCAGGAGTTTGAGACCAGCCTGGCCAAAATGGTGAAACCCCGTCTCTACTAAGAATACAAAAATTAGCTGGGTGTGGTGGCGGGCGCCTGTAATCCCAGCTACTCGGAGAGGCTGAGGCAGGAGAATTGCTTGAACCTGGAGGCAGAAGTTGCAGTGAGCTGATATCGCGCCACTGCACTCCAGCCTGGGCGACAAGAGTGAAACTCTGTCTCAAAAAAAAGAAAAGAAACTGTCTTTTAATATTTAGCATTACAGGTAAACAGTCATATGTATTTACTCTGTAAATAAGCTATTTTTCATTTTTGTTTTCTATGAAAACGCAGATTTCTTTACACTAGAAAATTGGCAATTTCATCTGAGTATTTACATGTGCCCCCCAATCCTCACCCCAACACTATCTTTCTGATATAAAAAACTCAAATATTTCTTAAGGTCTAAAAATTTTGTGCTTGTATGTTGCAAGTTTTACTTTTCCTCCACTCATCTGCTTATGGGATTCCACTATAAGGAATTTGGATCACCTGTATTTCTCTTTTTTATATATGTGTATTTTTCTGATGGTTTGCACTCTTTGATTTTTCTTTATGCTTTATGACATTTATCAAGGAAGTCCCTAAGTCATTATATATATTTTTTGCAATCAATGTTTTACTGAATTTGTTGAGTTTAGTTTGAGGAGTTCTGGGATGTGTGTGGTTTTTTATTTCTAATAGTTCTTTTTATATATCAGCTTTCACTTAATTCATGAAGGCAATATACTGGATACACTAAATAGAATATTTAAAGCACTAATATCATCTTATTTATTGGAGGCCATTGGTCCTGAATGCCAAGTGGGCTACCCTCTTCTTTTTGAGTTGCCCATTTTTTCCATATTATTTGGTAGTTTTATCTATTCAAATTCATGAACAAAGGTTAGTTTTATTAAGATTAGTGTCTAATATGGATTTTCTTATTGTATTTCCAGAGTTCTGCTGGATTTCTTCTTGCATAGCTCCCTCTGATCATGTCTTCCTAGGAAATGTGAGTGAATGGGTCTAAGCTAATTAATATATTTTGTTTCAAGATATAGATAGGTAGGTTGAGACATTCTAAGACAAGGTGGTTGGCTTAGGTGCACTGTAAGACCAAAGCTGTAAATTCACTTATTGTGTTGTCTGTAGCAAGTAAAGGATCCAGAGAACACATGTTTTTGTCTATAGCTCCATCTGTAGTTCTAGAAACTATTACATTTGCTTCTCACAAGAAATTCCTAACTGATTCAGTCTCTGGAAACTATTGTACTTGCTTCTCACAAACAATTCCTAACTGTTTCAGTCTCAGCCTTTGGTGGTAAAGTCTAAAAACTGGACTTGATTTGTTAGGTATTTTCCAGGCAATTAAGAGTAGGGATAGAGGCCATGCATGGTGGCTCAGGCCTGTAATCCCAGCGCTTTGGGAGGCTGAGGCTAGTGGATCACAAGGTTAGGAGTTTGAGACAAGCCTGGCCAATATGGTGAAACCCCGTCTCTACTACAAATACAAAAATTATATGGGCGTGGTGGCGGGTGCCTGTAGTCCCAGCTATTCAGGAGGCTGAGGCAGGAGAATTGCTTGAACCTGGGAGCTGGAGGTTGCAGTGAGCCAAGATCGTACCACTGCACTCCAGCCTGGGAGACAGAGCGAGACTCTGTCTCAAAAAAAAAAAAAAAAGGAGTGATAGAGACCAAGAGTGTTGTGTTAGTTTTATGGGCTGCCATAACTAATGACCACGAACGGCATGACTTAAAATAGCAGAAATGTACTCTGCCACAGTTATGGAAGATAGAAGTCCCAAATTAAGGTATCAATAGGGTTGATTTCTTCTGGAGCCTCTGAGGAAGAATTTGTTCCATTCTGTTCCATGCCTCTCTCCTAACTCTTGGTGGCTGCCAGCAATCCTTGGCACATCTTGGCTTGTCGATGCATCATTCCAATTCTACCTCCATCTTCGCGTGATGTTTTCCCTTGTGTCTATGTCCCTGTGTTTAATTTTTCCTCTTCCTATAAGGACACTCATCATATACAATTTAATCCAGTATCACCTCAGCTTAACTTGAATACATCTATACACACCCTATTTCCAAATAAGACCACTTTCACAGATTATGCATGAACATGACTTCTAGGAAGACACTATTAAACCCAGTAAAAATCTGTATTTCAATATATATATATATATTTGTTTGTTTGTTTTGTTTTGTTTTTTGAGATAGTCTCACTCTGTGGCCCAGGCTGGAGTTCTGTGGTATGATCTCAGCTAACTACAACCTCTGTCTCCTGGGTTCAAGCAATTCTTCTGCCTCAGCCTCCCAAATAGCTGGGACTATAGGCATGTGCCACCACACCCTGATAATTTTTTGTATTTTTAGTAGAGACATGGTTTCACCATGTTGCTCAGGCTGATCTCGAACTCCTGAGCTCAGGCAATCTGCCAGCCTTGGCCTCCCAAAATGCTAGGATTACAGGCGTGAGCCACCACACCCAGCCTAAACCCAGTACAAATGTTAGGTGATGGATTTCACACTCGATTTTAGCCAAAAGGCCAAGAAGGAATAGGGACTGGTTTCAATGCTGTGCTAGGAGGAGCCCCAATTTAACAAGTCCTTCTCTTCCTTTATGGCAGTTAAATCAAATAAAGCCTGGTGAATGCCTATGGCAGAGGACCTCATAGTTCACAAACTGAATTCTAACCTGCCCTCCTGCCAACTGTTCCAGGCTTCCCTTGCTTCGCTTCTCTGCTATTCTGAGATGGGGATCTCCCTCTGCTTTGGTTAAATCCTTGACGTGGGTCCTGTAAACTTATTTCTGGATTTTATACATGATTTGCTTAATACGGTCAAAAAAATCCTTTAAGTTTTTATTCCATCATTGGAACTTTTCTCTATTTTTCTGTGTTTACAGATAGTTTTTTCTTATTTTTGAATTTCTTTGATCATGTCAACACAACATTTTATCTATCAGGCAAAGGAATTACGCTGTTTAGTTTGCTATCTTCATAGACATTGAAGCCAGTCCCTTACTCATCTTTTACAAGGTTCTAGTGCTTTGCACAGAGCAAGCATTCAATGAGTATTTTAAAAAGAATTTGTAATTCTAGACATTAAATATTATCCATCAGCAAAGGGAAATTTTGGAGAGCAGAAAACTTTTCATGGACTTCTGCAATTATGTGGTACTCCAAATTGATAGATTAAGACAGATGGAGAAGAAACTACACAGAAGTAATGAATGTATACTGAATGCTATTATAGGACAAGAACTACAAAAGGGCCACTTCGAAAGTGATTTACTTCCCATAACAATACTGTGAGACCAGAGTTTCTCTCATTTTATAAATAAGGAAATGGGATTACAGAGTTGAGTAACTTTTTCAGGGTTACATAGCTATTAGGTTGGTACAAAAGTATCTGTAGTTTTTGTCATTAAAAGTAATGGCAAAAACTGCAATTACCTTTGTACCAGCCTAATCAACACTTTTGTGGAATTTACAGGCTTATTAGATGTTTTGTAGAACCCATGGCCAATTTTATAATTCAGAAATTCCCTCCACTTAACTATTCTATAACACCCAGGACAAAATCAAGTTAGACCCCCTCAGTAACAACAGAGCCCTGAGCACGTACATGGAATGAGGAACCTGAGAATTTCCAAGCTGCCCTTCTTAGGCCATCTCTTGTCCATTAGTTAGTTTATCATTCCCACCCAGATTCTTCTTTAAACAAACATTTGGTGAATTATTGGTATGTGTCAGGCACTGTTTTGTGCTGGCTCTGAAAACCTTACGAAAACTCATGTATCAGATTACGAAGGGGTCATTCTGTTTTTCAGGAAGGAAGAGATAGCTTTGCTGATAAGTTCAATGGTAATGAACAGTTTCCCAGGACAATTGACACACTTCCACAAGGCTAAGAAAGAAAAGTGGTATGATGATGAAAACAGAATGTGATGAAGGGGTGAAAAGAAGAATACCTTGTCCACATGAGTTCGAAGCTGGTGAGCATCAATCAATTGAGGAAGTTTGTTGGCAATTTCCATCCAAGGCCTATAATGATCTGGAAGTTCTTTCTGCACTTAAAATAGAAACATGTAAATATTTTAGACCTCTCTGGAAAGGGGCTTCCGAGAGTAGCTATTTTCACATTTCAGTCTTCAGGGGAATTCAAGTCAATGCAGTTGAACGAACATTGAGAATGCACCATATGCTAGGTAGGCCCTGTGCTCACCTCAGATACACAGATGACTAAGGAGCATATTGCCTAGTACGGGAGAAAAACACATTAGTCAGATACATGCCAACGCAGTAAAATATGTTTAATTACTGATATCTGTGTGAGCCAAATAACTTGCAAAGAAGAGGAAGTAGTTAATTCTGTCAGCTGTTGTGAGGAATTAAAGGGAAATATTCATAAAAATATGACAGTTGATTCCAATTTTAGTGACTTTTTTGGGTATAAACGTGAAGAAGGGAAGGTAGTAAAGGTAGAGGGGACAGCAGATAAACAGATGTAGGTGCTTCCTGGGACAAAGATGTCTCAGTGTTGCTAAAATATAAAACTCAAGAGAAAGTGATAGAGGCAGGAGGCAGACAGATGCCTAGGCAGATAGGGAAGGGTCCCTGTGAAACCCCACCTTCAAGCCTAAAACAGTCTAAAGGCTGAAAGACCAGACTCCTAGTCCCAGATGAAACCCATGACCCAGAGGGAGAACTTCCCCTATTGGCCCACCCTTTCCCAATTGATTCTTTCTGAATAATGCTTTTTAACCAATCAAATGTTGTCTTTTCTGATACTACCTATGGTTTGCTTGGGCACACCCACATGCATACTAGGAAAACTGGTGGAACCACCAGAATTCATGCCTTATGCTGTGGAGGAGCCTAGCCTTTTCAGCTTGTGTGTGAAAGTCCTGGTACTCCATTGTGAGGTGGGAGACTACTGGTGAAACCCCTTTTTTTGCAGAGAGCTCCCCTTTCGCTTAATAAATTCCATCATCCTCACCCTTCATTACGTCCACCTGCCTAATTCTTCCTGGTCATGAGACAAGATCCTGGATTTTGCTGAGCTAAGGAGAAGAAAATCCTGCATCAAAAGGATGATGAAAGATGAGCCTAGAAAGTTACATGAAATGTGCTGTGTGTAGAATATACGAATTTTCCCTTTCTGTAAGTTGGTGACATGGTTTGATTTGAATTTTAGGAAGATAAATTTGTAGGACTTTAAGATATAAAGTCAGATAAGGAAGCCTTTAAAATACTGTTCAAGGACTAAACTTAGGTAATGACAGTGAATTTGGAAAGGAGAAGCCATATATTCAAGATATACTTGGAAGATGAAATTAAAATGATGTGATTATTAAATTTGGGGCGGGGGGCTTAAGGCAAGAAAATCACTAGCCCAATAGCTCCATTTATGGCCCACTCTAGGCCTGTGGTTTAGCCACATAAGACATAGTCTGAATTTCAGTGACCCCTGACTCTCACCCAAGGGACAGTACACTACATTAATTTTTGTGAATTTTCATTGGCTGGGTACCCAGCCTGTCTCATTTGTTTACATACTATCTATGGTTGCTTTTACATTACAGCAGTAGAGTTGGTAGTTGCAACATAAACCATATGGTAGGCAAGCTTAAAGCACTTAGTATTTGGCCCTTCAGAAAAAGTTCACCAATCTCTGATTTATCCCCCTGACCTGAGGCTCCTTTCTCAGTGTATAACCTGCACAACTGAATTTTTGGGCTAAGAAGAAGAGGAAGTGAGGATGATTTCCATGTTTATGAATTAGGTGAGCAAATGAATGGATGGAAACATGAATTGAGACAGAAATGCAGGTGAAAGTCGAAGAGTGGGGATAAAGGTGGTAAATTCATTTTTAAATATATTGACATTAAATTACCTGTGGAATCAAAAGATATGACTCTGCTGAGAAGTTGGATACATAGTTTAAAGTTCTGGAGAAAAGTCATATTAGAAACTTGCAACTGGGGCTGGGCACGATGGCTCAAGCCTGTAATTTCAGCACTTGGGGAGGCCGAGGAGGGCGGATCACCTAAGGTCAGGAGTTTGTGACCAGCTTGACCAACATGGTGAAATCCTGTCTCTACTAAAAATAAAAAATTAGGCAGGCGTGGTGGCAGATGCCTGTAATCCCACCTACTCGGGAGGCTGATGTAGGAGAATCGCTTGAACCTGGGAGGCGAAAGTTGCGGTAAGCCAAGATTGTACCACTGCACTCCAGACTGCAGTAACAGAGTAAGACTCCATTTCAAAAAAATAAAGAAGTATACAATTTGAAAGCATAACTACAGTCAAAACCCTATATTGTGGTTAAAACCACAAGAGTGTATAAAGCCATGTGAGGGAATATGAAAAGTGAAAGAAGAAAGCCTAGATTACTACAATGGAGAATATTCACAAGGCAGATAGAGGAACTGATTCCAGCAACACAGATCAAAAACATACTGACAGACGCTCAATGAGCTTGAATAGAATGACCCTACAGAAGTCAAGACAGTAGGGCCGGTGCGGTGGCTCACGCCTGTAATCCCAACTCTTTGGGAGGCCGAAGCGGGCAGATCACGAGGTCAGGAGATCGAGACCATCCTGGCTAACACGGTGAAACCCCGTCTCTACCAAAAATACAAAAAAATTAGCTGGGCATGTTGGCGGGCCCCTGTAGTCCCAGCTACTCTGGAGGCTGAGGCAGGAGAATGGCATGAATCCAGGAGGTGGAGCTTGCGGTGAGCCGAGATCACGCCACTGCACTCCAGCCTGGGCAACAGAGCGAGACTCCATCTCAAAAATAAATAAATAAATAAATAAACAAGTCAAGACAGTAGAGGATTTCACAGAAGTAGAGAATCATCAGAAGGTCAATTGCATCATTACAGAGTTAAAGTAAGATTGAGCTCTTTAAAAAACAAAATGATATTAGCAAGTCACAAATATATATTAGTTTATGTATGTACATTTAATAGAAATTTAGGTCAGGGTCATAGAAGCAGGGTTCAAACGTTAGTGTGTTGAGGAAGTAGAAAATAGAGAAAATGTAGATTACTTTTGAAGGAGAGCCATAAGGCAGTAGGGAATTTGCATTTGAGAGTGATCTTTTAAGAATGAGAAGCTTAAGCAGTTTATAGTTGGCTATTGCAAGAGGGAGAGATTGAAGACAAAGGAGAGAGGAGAGCAACAGAATGCAGAAGGAGCAAAGGACTGGAAGGAGTGAAGGAGGAGAGAGAGAGCCAGAATGGAACGTCTGTCCTTGCAGCAGTAGGAGAAGATCTGGAGTTTAAAGGAGTTCACTTTTTATGGACTCAATTTCTCAGCAGATGGGAGTGAAGATCAAGTTGTGTGAGTTGAGACAGGGGTGGGTGTGAAATTAATTACAGAGGAGAAAAGACCAGGGACCTCAACCTAAACATACAAATGACATGGAAGGTCCACGAGACCCCAGGGAAGTCTGAAAACTGTAAATTTGGAGCAGTATAGACCTATACAGTACCCATAATTCACTTGGAAGTCTTCAGTCCCTGAGGATCTGAGACAAACCTGGGTTCAAGCTCCTAATTAATTCATAACTTGGGTACATCCAACATCCTATTCACAATTTCTGATTGATTGATTGATTGATTGATTGAGACACAGTTTCACTCTATCACTCAGGCTAAAGTCCAGTGGTGCAATCTTGGCTCACTGCAAACTCTGCCTCCTGGGTTCAAGCTCCTAATTAATTCATAACTTGGGTATATCCTTTTCACAATCTCTGACTTATTTATTTATTTTATTTATTTATTTAGAGGCACAGTTTCACTCTGTTGCTCAGGCTGGAGTGCAGTGGCATGATCTTGGCTCCACCTCCTGGGTTCAAGAGATTCTCCTGCCTCAGCCTCCTGAGTAGCTGGGATTACAGGCGTGTGTCACCACGCCTGGCTAATTTTTTGTATTTTTAGTAGAGATGGGGTTTTGCCATGTTGGCCAGCCTTGTCTCAAACTCCGGACCTAAGGTGATCCACCTGCCTCAGCCTCTCAAAGTGCTGGGATTACAGGTGTGAGCCACTGTGCCCAGCCAAAGTTTATAGAGGCTGAGAAAAGAGTGTTGACATAAAATTGCTGGGTTAGACACACAATGAGTTAGTGTCCTATAGGGAGTACAGTCATAAGCATTGGAGTTATATTTTCTACTCAACAGAAATATTTTGCTGCTTTTCTGTATAAAAATCTACAAATTAACGGCAGGGCACGGTGGCTCATGCCTGTAATCCCCCAGCACTTTGGGAGGCCGAGGTAGGCGGATCATGAGGTCAGGAGATCAAGACCATCCTGGCTAACACGGTGAAACCCCATCTCTAGTAAAAATACAAAAAATTAGCCGGGCATGGTGGCGGGCGCCTGTAATCCCAGCTACTCGAGAGGCTGAGGCAGGAGAATGGTGTGAACCTGGGAGGCGGAAGTTGCAGTGAGCCGAGATCGCGCCACTGCACTCCAGCCTGGGCAACAGAGTGAGACTCCATCTCAAATAAATAAATAAATAAAAATAAAATAAACCAGGTAAATATGAACAGGAAACTTGGGTGACAATGCCTAAACTATCAGAAAGATTAGAATTTGAAGCAGATAAATGAAATAAAAGGTTTAAGTTTTGATGGAAAGAAGCTGTTCTGACATTGCATCAAAGTAAAGTGAAGGAGAAAGAGCTATTACATGCCCTTCTAGAGACAGGCGAGCATCACAGGGGCCCTGTAGGAAGAGTTTTAAAGAGCAGACTATCAAGGTTTTATTTTCATTTTACGTTTTTTAGAGGCAGGATCTCACTCTGTCACCCATACTGGAGTATAGTGGTACAAATATAGCTTATTGCAGCCTCAAACTCCCTGGGTCAAGCAATCCTCCCACCTCAGCCTCCCAGGTAGCTGGGAACATAGGCACGTAGGATCATGCACAGCTAATTCTTTTTTATTTTTGTAGAGATGGGGTCACGCTATGTTGCCCAGGCTGGTCTCAAACTCCTGGCCTTATGTGATCCTCCTGCCTCAGCCTCCCAAAGTGCTGGGATTATAGGTGTGAACTACCACCTCTAGCCTGATTTTCATTTTTAAGCATCGCTTGACTGCTATGCATAGAATGTGTTACAGCTGAATAGAAATGGAAATAAGGAAACAAGGGGAGGAGACAATAGTCCTGGGGCTACATGAAGGTGGATTGAAGTGGGGTAGAAATTGAGAAAATTGGTCACCTCAGAAATATATTTCAGTGATAGTGCTGAATTCATTTATTGTCAAATGGATCATTTGCAAATGGTGTGAAGACTGTTATGAGGATTATTTATTTATTTTATTTATTGATCTATTTTTTTCTTTTTTTTTTTTTTTGAGATGGAGTCTCACTCTGTCGTCCAGGCTAGAGTGCACTTGTGTGATCTCAGTTCACTGCAACCTCCACCACCTGGGTTCAAGCAATTCTCCTGACTCAGCCTCCTCAATAGCTGGGGCTACAGGTATGCATCACCATGCCCGGCTGATTTTTGTCTTTTTAGTAGAGACAGAGTGTCACCATGTTGGCCAGGCTGGTCTCGAACTACTGACATCATGATCCACCTGCCTCAGCCTCCCAAAGTGCTGAGGTTACAGGCATGAGCCACCACGTCCATCCAAGACTACTGTGAGGCTTAGATTTAAAAAGTGTAGTTAAAGTTAACACAGGGCCTACTACAAAGTGAACACTTTCTATATTTATTACTATTACTATATTTTATAAACAAACTTCAACAGGGAATAAGAAAAAATCAATTCTTAATGAAATGTAAGAGGCTGCTATGAATAAATTTTGCTAATACACTTGAAAATTTCAGTTGAGTTCGCATTTGGGAAATTGCAAAAATTCGTATTTTTATTTAGAAATAAAAAACCTAACTAGAACAATAAGCATAAAGGGAATAGAAAATGTAATTCAAAACTTACAGCCTAAAATGTCTCCAGTCTGAAGAGCTATGCTGTATCAACAGACAGATGATCTGTTTCAGAACACAGAAAAGCATGAGAAGGCATCTAATTGGCTGAGTGTGGTGGCTCATGCCTGTAATCCCAGCACTTTGGGAGGCCAAGCCGGGTGGATCACTTGAGGTCAGGAGTTGGAGATCAGCCTGGCCAACATGGGGAAATCCCGTCTTTACTAAAAAGGATACAAAAATTAGCCAGGCATAGTGGTGCATGCCTGTAATCCCAGCTACTCAGGAGGCTGAGTCAAGAGAATCTCTTGAACCAGGAGGTGGAGATTGCAGTGAGCTGAGATTGCACCACTGCATTCCAGCCTGAGCAACAGAGCAAGACTCTGTCTCAAAAAAAAAAAAAAAAAAAAAAAGGCATCTAATGCATCTTATGAAGAAAACGTAACCTAAAGATTAATCTTTGAAATAATAACACTAACCAAAGCCACTATCCACTGTTGCTATTTATGAATACAAAAAGACAATTCTGAAGATGTCATAAAATTGAGTTCAACAATATATTTAAAGATCAGGTGAGTCTGAGCATTGCTATGGTTATGTTTTAATGTTAGAACATTATTATTATACATTAAACAGTAAAATCTAAAAATAAAGAAAAAGTTTGGGGACAGTATTTTGACAAGCTACTACAGTAGAGGACATGCCAAAATAGCAACAAAGTTTTACTGAAATTACTTCTAAAGAGGGTGGGACCTGACATTGGGAGATTTCTTTTCTTCTTTTTTATTTCTTTGTTTTCTTCCTTGAGGGATGGGTAGATTTGAGTCTAAGCTTAAGCGCTATGGATCATGGCTATCGTCAGAGTATTCAACTTTCTCTGTCCCCTCCCCCCACCTGACATGAGAGCTCAGTCATTCCTCTTAAAAATCACCAGGCAACCTGTAATCCCAGCATTTTCAGTTGCCAAGGCGGGTGGATCACCTGAGGTCAGAAGTTCGAGACCAGCCTGGCCAACATAGTGAAACCCCATCTCTACTAAAAATACAAAAAATTAGCTGGGCTTTGTGGCGCGCACCTGTAATCCCAGCTATTCAGGAGGCTGAGGCAGGATAATTGCTTGAACCCGGGAGGCAGAGGTTGCAGTGAGCCGAGATTGCACCACTGCACTCCAGCCTGGGTGACAGAGTGCAACTCTGTCTCAAAAAAAAAAAAAAAAAAAAAAAAACAAGAGAGAGACATGGGGAATTTGTGCATAGCAGAGAAAAGACCATGTGGGGACACAATAATAATAAGGCCGTCTACAAGCCAAGGAGCGAGACGTCAGCAGAAACCAATTCCACGACACCTTGATCTTGGACTTCTTGCCTCAAGAACTGTGAGAAAATCAACTTCTGTGATTTAAGCCCTCCTGTTTGTGGTATTTTAAGCCCAACTGTTTGTGGCTGCTGTTACGGCAGCTCTGGCAAACCACTATACTATTAAATATGACTTCACAATCTTGAAGCTAAGTAAGGATCAGCACCCTGTCTGGGGCACCAGCAAAGGCACAGAGGCCTCCTTATGGGATTTGTGAGTTGAATAGGGGGTCCTCATCTCAGAGAAACATTAAACTCAGAGCATCTGCCCAAACCAAAAGCCAAGGTGCATAGAATCACTGAGGACTTAAATGCCAGGAGATGAGGACTAGAAAATAATGTCTAGGAGTGGAGAGTTTTTACACTGGTCTTTTTATCACGTCTGTATCCTAAGCAACTTCCTAAATGCCGTTAGGCATAGAAACCAGTGAAGAAATTTTCATTAAATGGAAACAATAAAATGGCCAGAAAAATTTTGAAAGAATAGAAAATGCAGAAAGGGTTATTAAGTTGAAACTAGAGAGAACAAATGGTATTCGGTTAGATGGCAATCAATCTCAAAACTAGCTAGCGATTACAAATTATTTTTAAGGATAAGACAGGGAATCTTTGTCCAAATGGTGTGATTTAAATTTAAACATCTCGGGTAGAAGAGAAAAGTTTTGTTATTGTTTTTGTTTTTGTTTTGAGACCGAGGGCCGAGGCGGGTGGATCACTTGAAGTCAGGGGTTCGAGACCAGCCTGGCCAGCATGGCGAAACCCCGTCTACTAAAAATACAAAAATTAGCTGGGTGTGGTTGGTGGTGGGCTCCTGTAATCCCAGCTATACTCGGGAGGCTGAGGCAGGAGAATCGTTTGAACCCAGGAGGCAGAGGTTGCAGGGAGCCGAGATGGCGTCACTGCACTCTAGCCTGGGCGACAAAGCGAGACTCTGTTTCGAAAATAACAATAATAAAACAATCAGTAAAAATAAATGTGAAGTAAAAATTTAAACACTAGACTTTCAATTTATGGGACTCATTAACTAGAGATGATATAAAAGTGAAAGATTTCTATCAGTCATAGAGCCTAAAAAAGCAGTTGACTAACATTTATAATAATCATATTTCAAGTACTGAGGTCAATTATGCTAGAGATTCTGAATGAGCTATTCTAGGTGGAGCTTCGGCATCAGTATTTTTAAAAACTCCCCAAGTACTTTTGCTATATAGCCAGGAACAACAACTCTAAACCACCTTGCATGTAACATTCTTTGAGGAAAACTCTTCAAATATCAGATGCATCATGTCATTTACAGGATGTGTTAAATCTGAACCCCAGGCCGGGCCCAGTGGCTCACACCTGTAATCCCAGCACTTCGTGAGGCTGAGGTGGGCAGATCACGAGGTCAGGAGTTCAAGACCAGCCTGACCAACATGGTGAAACCCCGTCTCTACTAAAAATACAAAAATTAGGCCAGGCGCAGTGGTTCATGGCTATAATCCTTGAACTATGGGAAGCCAAGGAGGGTGGATCACCTGAGGTTGGGAGTTTGAGACCAGCCTGACCAACATGGAGAAACCCCATCTGTACTAAAACTACAAAATTAGCCAGGCATGGTGGCTCATGCCTGTAAACCCAGCTACACAGGAGGCTGAGGCAGGAGAATCGCTTGAACCCGGGAGGCGGAGGTTGCAGTAAGCTGAGATTTCACCATTGCACTCCAACCTGGGGTACAAGACACCATCTCAAAAAAAAAAAAAAAAAAAATCTGAACTCCAGAGCCTCACATCTGGGCTCTCTCAGTTCTCTTCACTCTTGTCTCCTGCTGATGTGAAGCTAATTTCCTTGTATTCTCCATGTCTAAAGAGAAATTAGCCCTGCTTCCAAAAACACACATCCATGCCCCCTCTACACACGTAGGGCACATGAAACATTTATTTTTATGAGTTGGTGAGGCACACATTTTCCACAATAAATGTTGGAGCTTGGAAAGGTTTGAACTTTGACAGAAACAACAGGATAGAATATTTGAAACCAAGTCAGACTCCTTCCCCAAAACCAGAATTTTTTTTAGTCACTGCCTTGATCATGTTTTCTTCAGACACGTTCAAGCAACTATCTATAGTGAGAAACCAAAAGAGATACTGAAGGAACTTCTAAAAGAGTTTCATCTAAAAGAGATACTGAAGGAACTTCTCTGAGGCCACTGGACATGAAGGTACAGCCTCCCGACTCTGACGCTTGCCTTTCAACTAAACGAAAGTAAAATCTGGTGTCCCCTTGAGCAGGGCAGCCGATTGTGATTCTCCATCTACTCTTGCAACACTCTGCCTGGTGATTTTAGTGGCTGGGTCCCTCCTCATCTGTGAAGCAACTTGGGGCAGATTTTGATGAAAATGTCCTTCTGCTACCTCTTCCCAGAAAGGGAGCCGTTGAAAATGGTCACACCAATGAAAGAAAATTAAAACTGAAACAAGGAAGTACATTTTGAGAACT
Source organism: Nomascus leucogenys (assembly GCF_006542625.1). Taxonomy (NCBI): domain Eukaryota; kingdom Metazoa; phylum Chordata; class Mammalia; order Primates; family Hylobatidae; genus Nomascus; species Nomascus leucogenys. Next base: position 44,630,840 of record NC_044388.1, on the reverse strand, counting down.
ATGGGGAAAATGATCATAACACAGTAAAACCAGTTTCCCATGGGACTTTTTTCTGCATAAGCTCAGGAATGGAAATTCCATTAACAAAGCCATAGCATATCAGTCAGGGAGTGTCACAAGAACCTGATGCTGTTAACTGTCTCTCATCTGTTTCCATAGTTATGAAAGAGGAAAGAACAAAGTGGGGAATTCTACAACTGTGGATCTACGTCATGTTTAGCTCATTTGTAATACTGTTTTTCCTCAGCTCAGCGTACACATTTAATCCCAATAAGAGCAATTTGGTCTTTTCTTCCTTTGGAATTAGGCAGGATATTCCTGAATTGGGTTAGATGTATAGAGTGGAGTTTTTAACAAGCACTGGCTCAAGGTCAGAAGACTGGCTTCTGGTCCTTACACTGGATTTATGAAAATGCTTTCACATTCATTCTCCATAGCAATCTAGTGGAGGTGGCACCCGATCTCCATCCAGTAAATGTGAAAATTGAGGGTCAGGGGATTCAGCGTTTGTGATTCAGTCAAAGTCACAAGAGCTACTAAGTGCAACTTAGGGTGACCAACTCATCTGAATTGTCCCAGCACTTTCCTGGTTTAGCACTGAGAGTCTTGCATGTCAGGAGTCCATCCAGTACCTAACAAATAGGGACACTTCATCAACCTAGTGGCAGTGTCAGAGGAAACAGTCTGGTCCATTCCCATTTCTCACAGTGCCACTGCACTTCAGCCGACAGAAAGAGATTCCGTCTCAGAAAAAAAAAAAAAAATCTTGGGGTCCGATGTTGCAGTCATTGCAGTAATTTAGGAGAGGGTCCACCCCCACCCTCCAGCCTAATTTGCCATTTAACTATGATTAAAGAATGGTGTGGAATTCAATGGGCTTTTACTGAATACCTACCCTGAGACTTATCTACTTCTGAGTGTTATTGGAGTGATATAAACGAAGATAAGAACTCTGCTGCTTCCATGAGTAGAGAGCTGTCTGCTCTGCCCTGCCCTGCCCTGCCCTGCCCTGCCCTGCCCTGCCCTGCCCTGTTCTGTTCTGTTCTGTTCTGTTGAGACGAGTTTCACTCTTGTTGCCCAGGCTGGAGTGCAGTAGCACTGTGAGAAATGGGAAAGTTCTTCAAAGATTATAAAAAGTCACAATTTCTTACTATAAGATTGCTAGACACTATTAGTGGCTGTCCAAATCAGCTGTCGTTGCTTGCTCCGGCATGCCTGGACAGAACTAGAAAAGCCCCAGCCCATAGTGCATGCCATTCCTTATTTGGAGATGCTTCCTTAACTATCCCTGGGCAACTTGATTTCTTTCTTTGTTCTGTTCCCTTACCCAATTAAAAAAAGTTTTAAATTAATAGCCAATTGGGTAAAGTGTAAAATGTGAGGTCCTATTCCAGCCAACGGAAGCTGGACACAGCAGTAGGGTAGATGCGTCAGATTATAAATAACTCTGTCTCCTTTGTTTGGTGTGCTCTCAAGGCTGGACAGCTATTGAGTAGCACCCTTTCTGCAGAAAGTAAAGCTCCCTTTGCTGAAGGATTATTTGTTCCCATGTTCATTCTTTTTCTGTGACACCAAAAACTTCATTCCCAACAGCATGATCTCCGCTCATTGCAACCTCCACTTCCTGGGTTCAAGGATTCTCCTGCCTCACCCTCCCCAATAGCTGGGACTACAGGCATGTGCCACCATGCCTGGCCAATTTTTGTATTTTTAGTAGAGACGGGGTTTCACCATGTTGATCAACCTGGTCTCGAACTCCTGAACCTCAAGTGATCCGCCTGCCTTGGCCTCCCAAAGTGCTGGGATTATAGGCGTGAGCCACTGCACCTGGCCTGGACCCCAAGATTTTTAACTGAGTGGCCTTGGCCCTCATTTAGGATGTAATAACAATGATAATAATAATAGTAACTAAAAGTCAAGAGTTATAAGCAGAACTAGTTCTGCTTTTGCCACTCATGATTTTGAGCAAGTCATTTCTTCCGGATTTCAGCTAGCTCAAATGCAGAAAGAGGAGGTTAACGCCTGATGGTCTGTAAAAGCTTTGATAGTTTTAATGTTCTAGGCCTTGGACCACACCAGATGAGAAAAACAGTGTTTATAAGGGCTAAATGATGAAAAAGATTTGCATTACAATTTGAGCCCTAAGTAGAATTAAGAAAGAGGTATTGTTTGTTAGCAAGGTTTCATTCCCCTTCTCAGAAATTGCCGCAAAGATTTAATCCTTCCTACCAGCCCTGAAAGCACCCAAGTTTCCTCATGTTCTCTTTTTTTCTACAATTAGCAAGTCAAGATAAACTAATTTACATCAAAATGTCGTGGTAGTGATCCAGGACAGTTTATAAGTAAGCGCTCCTGGAGGGATCTGCATTACAAACATGTAGTCATGCAAAGGAGAAGATCTTTAACAGAGAAATTCCAGGTATTCTGCTGAAGGGGCTTGAGTCTTGCTGCGACCTTAGCTCATGTACTTGGAAGTGCCATGTTCCAGGTGCTGAGGATCTATATTTGCTCTTATAATTTATCTCTATTTAAGTTCATTCTTTTTCTTGATAACTACAGGTTTGCTTATAATTTCTCTGGCCTGACAATCTAGTCAAAAGAAACTGAAACAAAAAATATTCCATTTGACCTGTTCTCTGTGGTATCTGTCACTTATCTTTTGATGGTAATGATAATCTATGCTCTTTATAGCATCTTTCTCAGGTAAACAACTTGATATTTATATTGCATGTCTCTTAAAAATCACATACACTTTTAAAAAACAAACCAACCAACATCTCAAGAAACATATTCTGACCTATCCTTACCAAGGCTCTATGCTTACCAGAGAATCTGGGAGAAGAAAGCCATACTCTTCAGATATGTGATAGCTTTCCAAAGACAATGGCACTGCTGTCTTCACATTGGGTCTGTGGGGCTCCATTATTTTGTTTGAAGTATCTGCATGGAAAGTGTCACTGAAGAATCAACTGTTCCTAATATATTAAACACCCAGGTTCCATCCTTCAGTTCCAGTTAGTTGCGCAGTGTCTCAGGCACAGGAGAGAACTTTTCCCTGAGGTTGAATTCCAGATCATCATGGACTTTCTCTGAGACAGGGCAGAGTAAATTATTTAAAAAATGCCGATTAAACAAACAGACAAACCAAACAAACTCAAAGAAATTCCCTCATTTTCTCTTACACACCAATATGAGAAAAGCAGTTTTAACCCCAGAGACAAATTTGTTCCACTTTGGAAAAGGAGAAATGAAATAGACCTGTGGTTGTGGTTTATCAAACCTGTACCCTAACAGGAACCTGCTCCATCGTGAATTTGACAAATGGGTCAGAGTTACTCCAAATGGAGTAAACTATCAAAATTAGAAGTTACATGCAGACAATTATTTCAGTGATCTGTGGTGAGCAGGGAGGGGAAGAAGGGCCTGCCAGAAGCTCAGAGGGTGTTGTATGCAGTTTGAGCAACACAGTCTAGGATTATGATTGATTTATTTTAAGAAACAACACAATAACTTTTTGAAGTATTCGATCACGTTAAAGAAGGATATATATTTTTTAGGTTTAGCAAATGAGATAATAAATACTAACAAACTTGGTAATAGCATTGTTTGAAATGTTTGTTCTTCCGTGCCGTAAAGAAATAGCACTTGAGGCCAGGCGCAGTGGCTCACGCCTGTAATCCCAGCACTTTGGGAGGCCAAGGCAGGCGGATCACCTGAGGTCAGGAGTTCGAGACCAGCCTCAACATGGAGAAACCCCATCTCTACTAAAAATACAAAATTAGCCGAGCATAGTGATGCATGCCTGTAATCCCAGCTACTCGGGAGGCTGAGGCAGGAGAATTGGTTGAACCTGGGAGGCGGAGGTTGCAGTGAGCCGAGATCGCGCTATTGCACTCCAGCCTGGGCAACAAAAGTGAAACTCCATCTCAAAAAAAAGAAATAGCACTTGAACATAAATTTAATTTATTTAGTAAGGCCGTTTTTACTTCCTGCAGAAAAGGTACACTTGCCAGCTGTTTTGCCACTGGAGTACACCGAACAAAGGAGACAGGGTCATTTATAACCTGACACACCCACCCTACTGCTGTGTCCAGTTTCTGTTGGCTGGAATGGGACTTTATATTCTGTATTTGTCCTGATTGGCTAGCAACTTAGAACTTTTTAAAAGAGGCAAAGGTAGAGGAGAACAAAGGAAGGAGGAAGTAACTTGTGGAACGCTGAGAAAGGTAAAAACACTTTTAAATAAGGAAGAGGAACAGGCTATGACCTAATGCTTGCTTGGACCAGTATAAACATGCCAGGGAAAATATTTAGGCTAAATTGTGGGAGCTACGAACATAAAGTACATTGATTTCCTTATTGCGGCTAGCAGATACTTAAGAATGTTAGCACAGGTCTTTGAATAAATTTTACTTCTAAGAGAAGTTACTATTTATTCCTAATTAGGGGAGGAAAGTCTTTGAAGAGGAACATCTACTTTACTTTTTACAGCATGAACGAATTATTTAATTAAACACTCTACTTCTTTTTTTTTTTTTTTTTTGATACCTTAGCTCTAGTCCTAGAGTTTTGCTCCTGTTGCTCAGGCCTGAGTGCAGTGGCGCGATCGCTGCTCACTGCAACCTCTGCCTCCCATGTTCAAGCGATTATCCTGCCTCAGTTTCCCAAGTAATTGGGATTGTAGGCACCCACTAGCACGCCAATTTTTTGTATTTTCAGTAGAGATGGGGTTTCACCATGTTGACCAGGCTGGTCTCGAACTGCTGACCTCAGGAGATCCACCCACCGTGGCCTCCCAAAGTGCTGGGATTACAGGCATGAACCACCTCTCCCAGCTTCAACCCTCTCCTTCTACCAAACAACTTTTGGGACCCTACCACTAAGATAAGTGATTTCACTCATGAAGTGGGTACTACTGTAACTGCCCAGTGAGGTCACCTTGCCCACTGTCTAGACAGAGCCAATTTATCAAGACAGGGGATTGGGAATAGAGAAAGAGTAATTCATGCAAAGCAGGCTGTGCGGGAGACTGGAGTTTTATCATGATTCAAATCAGTCTCCGGGAGCATTCATTCAGGGAACAGAGGTTATTTATTTATTTATTTTTTTGAGATGAAGTCTCACTCCGTTGCCCAGGCTGGAGTGCAGTGGCATGATCTCGGCTCACTGTAACCTCCGCCTCCCAGGTTCAAGTGATTCTCCTGCCTCAGCCTCTCGAGTAGCTGGGACTACAGGTGCATGCCACCATGCCCAGCTAATTTTTTGTACTTTTAGTAGAGACAGGGTTTACCATGTTAGCCAGATGGTCTCCATCTCTTGACCTTGTGATCCTCCTGCCTTGGCCTCCCAAAGCGCTGGGATTACAGGTGTGAGCCACCGCCTGGTAGGAGCAGAGTTTTTAAGGACAACTTGGTGGCCTGAGGGAGGCCAGTGAGCCAGGAGTGCTGATGAGTCAGAGATGAAATCACAGTGAGTCAAAGCTGTCTTCTTGTGCTGAGTCAGTTCTTGGGTGGGGGCCACAAGATCAGATGAGCCACTCTATCAATCTGGGTGGTGCCCACTGATCCATCAAGTGCAGGGTCTGCAAAATATCTCAAGGACTGATCTTAGGAGCAGTTTAGGAGAGTCAGAATCTTGTAGCCTCCAACTGTATGACTCCTAAGCCACAATTTCTAATCTTGTGGCTAATGTTAGTCCTACAAAGGCAGTCTAGTTCCCAGGCGAGAAGGAGGTCTGCTTTGGGAAAGGACTGTTACTATCTTTGTTTTAAACTAAAAACTATAAACTAAGTTTCTCCCAGAGTTAGTTCAGCCTATGCCTGGGAATGAATAAGGATAGCTTGGAGGTTAGAAGCAAGATGGAATCGATTAAGTTAGATCTCTTTCACTGTCTCAGTCATAATTTTGCAAAGGCGGTTTCACTACCAGCTTTTGCAGATTAGTGATGAGAGATATAAATGAAATCCTAAGCTCTTCAACCAACTGAATGGACCTCTTCTTGGCCAAGAGGGTCCCAGAGTTAACTTGAAAACTGAGTTCTAGTTCATGACTGGATGGAATGTCAGACACTCCTCATTATACTCTTGTAGGTAATTCTCTTTAGACATTCTTCCCTAAGGGCTAAACAGAAACCAGCCCTTTTGAAAGTCTCCTCTACCCCTGGTATCAAACAAGCACCTGACTCTTATCCCTCCCTTTTGCAGTTTCAACATAACAACCAGCCAGGTTCACCAAACATGCAGTGGTTCTGGCCCCTACAGAGAATGCACAGTGAGGGTTTCCTGTCCTCTCCTTCACTTTTGACCTCAGAGGGCTGAAAGATCCTCCCTCAGATCATGCTAAGGCTGCCATTTTTTGAATGTAGGTCCCATGAAGGGGCATGAAGCCAAATTGCACATGTGCACATTTCTCCTTTCATAAATATTCATAACTCCTCCCATAGCCCATTGAATATGTATATTTGGTCACCCCATTCAGCATAAATCTCTGTCTTATTCTTCTGACCCTGGAAGTGCCTGTCTCTGGCTTCCAGCCAGAGGCTATGCGTCCCAGACTGTAGCATGGCCACCCTACAGGTTGCAACCCTATATAAGAAACCTCTCCTTTTCAAATTTACGAACTTTGTCATTCTTCAGTTAACAGTAAACTGAGGCACACACATGTGAATAACCCTGTCCAGTTTCACTCTATTAATTATTAGCAGAGCAAGGACTAGAGCTAAGGTATCTTAATTTCCAAGCCATTGTTCAGAATTTTATGCCAGGTGTTGAAAGACCACACAGCTAATAGATGCTAGAACTGTTGTACCTGAGCGAGTTAGAAAAACGCCACACTTTGAGATGAATTAAGAGTCCTTTTTTAGCCGGCGACTGAGAGACGGCTAACGCTCTTCTCTTGGCCCCAAAGAAGGGGCTAGATTTTCTTTTATATTTTGGTTTAGAAAGGGGAGGGGGGTCTAGTTAAAACGATTTTACAGAAATAAAGTAGGCAAAAAGTTAAAAGAATAAATGGTTACAGGAAAGTAAACAGTTCCAGTTGCAGGGCTTTTAAGACTATTATAAGTTGATAGACCCGGGGCTTTGGGCATTACCAAACAGACAAATTCCTGGGAATTGCGGATATAGCTTGCCACAGTATCTTATCAGTTAATTGCATTCTTGGATGTGCTGGGAGTCAGCTTGCACAAGTTAAGTCCTTGAGGAAGGGGCTGCCAATGAAAGAGCCAAGATGGAGTCTGTCTGGCTCTGTTAGCTAAAGGAGAGTCAATTCAGGTGGAAACAAGGCTAGGTGATTACAGGAAAAGGGGGAGTCTAAAAACAGGGTTAGGAAAAACAAGGTTGGGCATTACAGAATGGAGACTCACATTCTGGTAGTCCTGAGTTAACAGCAGGAAAGTCTGGGGCGGAGTATGGTGGTCCACGCCTGTAATCCCAGTATTTAGTGTGGATCCTTGCGTAATAATATTCAGGTCATAGATCTGCACTGGGGAAATTCCGAAGACCCTACCTTTTTGTTCATTGGACCTGAATTCTGGTCATAAGATTATAAACAAATGTATTTGAATGCTTAGTTATCCATACACATCTCTCCTTCCTCCCTTTCTCTAAGATAAATATGAAAGCTAAAAGCAGGAAGTTCCCAGATTAACTAATGCAACAGTTCTCACGCAGGTTTCAGTTTTAAAGGTTGTTTGATTTACGGTTCCTTATGAGACATCTAGGAGCCATTCTTGAATGCCTGGCCTCAGCTCCTTAGGTGCCAGGACAACAGGACTGAGCCACAGCGCCTCTCGAGCCATTCTCAATTACCCACTTCCCCTGCGTGATTGCTCCTACTAGGACTTAAAAGTACTATGTTGAGTAAGAGTGGTGAGAGTTGGCATCCTTGTCTTGTTCCAGTTCTTAGAGGAAAGCATTCAACCGTTCACCATTCAGTATGATGTTAGCTATAGGTTTCTTACATATGGCTTTTATTGTATTGAGGAACATTCTTTCTATACCTAATTTCTTAAGAGTTTTTGTTTGTTTGTTTTTTGAGATAGTGTCCCTCTGTCATCCAGACTGGAGTGCAGTGGCACAATCTCGGCTTACTGCAACCTCCACCTCCTGGGCTCAAGTGATCCTCCTGCCTCAGCCTCTCAAGTAGCTGGTATTACAGGCTTGTACCACCACACCCAGCTAATATTTTTTGCATTTTTCTTAAAAACGGGGTTTCCCCACATTAGTCAGGCTCGTCTCAAACTCCTGACCTCAAGTGATCCACCCACCTCAGCCTCCCAAACTGCTGGGATTACAGGCGTGAGCCACTGCGCCCTGCCAAGAGTTTTTATTATTAAAAAATTCTCAGTTCTCTTCAGCCCAATATCTAACCAATTTTGCAGTTCAGCATCTTATGCCTCCTAAATGCAAGTTCTCAGACTCTGCATGTTTAATTGTCCTCTTGTTCTTTCCTTCAATCTCAGATGAAAAGATGGCCACGTTATTTTTTATGTCAGTCATGTGGTTTTTTTCATCCATTCCCTCTGCACCTTCTCAAGAATTTACTGTAATATTATACAACCATAGAATTGTGAAATATTAGAACTGAGTCATTATAGAATAAATGATACAGTTCAATGCTCTCAGTGAACACGAATCACCCAAGATTTATGGGAATGAAACAACTTATCAAGTGTGTTCCCGGAAGCTGGCATCAGAGTTGGAGTAGAATCCTGATTTGATGCCTCTCAGTCTGGGACTTCCTACTGATTTTGTTTGTTTGTTTGTTATATAGAGTCTCATTCTGTCACCCAGGCTGGAGTGCTGTGGCTTGATCTTGCCTCACTGAAATCTCTACCTCCCAGGTTCAAGCAATTCTTCTGCCTCAGCCTCCTGAGTAGTTGGGACTACAAGCGCGTGCCACCACACTAGGTAACTGTGTTTTTGGTAGAGACGGGCTTTCGTCATGTTGGCCAGGCTGGTCTCAAACTCCTGACCTCAGGTGATCTGCCTGCCTCAACATCCCAAAATGCTGGGATTACAGGCGTGAACAACCACGCCCAGCCTAGGACTTTTCTACTGTTAACTCAGGACTACCAGAGTGTGAGTCTGTGTTCTATCATGTATTAGCTACATGGCCTTTCAACACCTGGCATAAAATTCTGAGCTTCTGTTTCTGCAGGAAATCCATAATGTTTATCCCAGAGACATTACATGATGAATTAATGAGAAACTATAAGCAAAGCACCTACCATATAACAGGGAATGTTATATTTCTCATGTTTCATGTTGTTTTCCCCTCATTCTAAAAATTCTGTCTTATTTTTTATTTTTGGAAACAAGCTCTCATTCTCTCAGCCAGGCTGGAGTGCAATGGTGCAATCATAGCTCACTGTATCCTTCACCTCCTGGGCTCAAGTGATGCTTCTGCCTCAGTCTCTTGAGTGAGTAGCTGGGACTACAGGTGGGTACCACCATGCTTGGCTAATTTTAACTTTTGTTTTTTGTAGAGACGGGGTTTTGCTGTGTTGCTCTGGGTGGTCTTGAACTCCTGGGCTATCCTTCTACCTCGGCCTCCCAAAGTGCTGGGATTACAGATGTCAGCCACCATGTCCACCCATTCCTTTCTTAGAATCATGCATTTCTGGTTTTCTTTCCTATTGTTTGAACTGTATTTTTCTGACTTCTTTTTCTATTTCATCCCTAAACATGTAGATATTTGCAGCATTAATGAGCCATTTCTCTATCTCAGTGTACTTATGTATTTTTTATTTAATCTTAACCATTAATTATACTCGGTTCCCAAGTCTGCATACTCAATCTTGACTTTTCTTGTTCCCAAGGTCTAGACCCATGTTACTTGTGGGTCTGTAACTATCTTACGTCCTGCCAATAAAACTTTCAAGAGCTCCTCATTGTTAATGAAATAAAGTGCAAATTTTCTTGGCCTGGCATCCAAAATCTGACCCCTAAGCACCTTTCTGGGAAGACCTTTGCTCAAGCCCTCAAAAATGATTTACTGCTCCTGAAACAACTGGTATTTGGTTTCTTTGGTCTAGTTATTCATAGTATTTTTCCAAAATACTTTCTTGACAGTCACTATGACTAAACTCTACTTCTACTTCTCTTTTTTAAAGTTTTTTTCTTCTTTTTTTTTTTGAGATGGAGTCTTGCTTTGTCACCCAGGCTGAAGTGCAGTGGCGTGATCTCGGCTCACTGTAGCCTCTGCCTTCCAGGTTCAAGTGTTTCTCCTGCCTCAGCCTCCTAAGTAGCTGGGATTATAGGCCCCTGCCACCACACCAGGCTAATTTTTGTATTTTTTAGAAGAGATGGGGTTTCACCCTGTTGGCCAGGCTGGTCTGGAACTCCTGACCTCAGGTGATCCGCCTGCCTCAGCCTCCCAAATTGCTGGCATGACCTACCGCACCCAGCCAAAGTTTTTTTTTTTTTTTTTTCAATTTTATTTGTATTTGGTACATAAGAATGGTATATACTTAAGAGTTGCATGTGATATTTCTATACATATATGCAATGTGTAATGATCAAATCAGGGTAATTGACATCTCCATCACCCAAACAGTGATCATTTCTTTGTTTTGGGAAGCAGAGAGTAGAAGAGTGGTTACCAGAGGGTGGGATGAATAGGGGGAGGAGGGACACGGAGAGGTTGGTTAGTGGGTACAAAATTATAGTTAGATAGTAGGAATAAGTTCTAGTGTTCTACAGCACAGTAAGGTGACTATAGTTAATAATATATTGCATATTTTAAAATAGCTAGAAGAGAGAGCCTTGAATGTTTCCAGCGGGAACCCCACTTATCTTTTAAGATACATCTCCACCGCTAATACTTCCATGAACACTTCTTCAGAATTGTTTTCTTTCTGCAAAATTCTACAGTCTGTACCTCATTTACATCACACTTCCAGTTCTATCTGGTCTGATTGTTACTAATGTAGTAACCTCATCTTTCCTATTAGATTATAAGCTCCTTGAAAACAGAACCCGTATCCAACCCAACGTTGTATTTTCCTTTAGCCGCAAGCCCAATGTCTGGTACTCAATACATATTTGTTGGATGAATGATCTCTCAGTCTCATTATGGACCTCATATTTGTAGGGCCGGGATCTGCGTGTCAGGTAGAACTTTGTACTGCTTTCGGTCACACTGCTTTACTCCCAGCCCCAGAAACTTACCCTGCAGTAAGGAACACAGGGCTGTACCCTGCATGAAGCCCTGCCTGGCCTCTTTCTTACTAAGAGGAAGTTGGCTAGAGACAATTGTGCTCAGAAACTTTCTTTCCTAACAGTAAGGCTGGGAATTTTGTCGTCTTGGGTTCCATGATCAGCTTTCCATGAATCACAGTAGTACCAGTGCACAGCAAGGTATCCATTTCTATCAGTCGGGGTATTAGGGGTTTTTGGAAATGCGTCAAGGAGAAATTAGAAAAAGGAGAGAAAATATGGTCACAGTTGAACTTTTTAGGGCCTCATTTACTTGTTTCCTAAAAGCAACATCAGATATACTTAGTTTCAGTTTCTAAATCCATAACGCTGGTACACTGAGTGTTTTTGTCCTGTTCATTAATTACTTCTTTGTTCCTAAATTCAATGGGGACATTTAAGTCCTTTCGTTGATTAACTTTTCAGGCATCTGGCATTGCAGCCTACTTTTTTTTTTTTTTAACTCTTTTATTTTCTTGACATTTTCCGTGACATCTATCCGTCCTTATTTTACCGTACTTAATAATAAATAAATACTTAAAGACTGCAATCAGGGAATTTTCTTTTTTCTTTCTTTCTTTTTTTTTTTTTTTTTTGAGACAGAGTCTCACCCTGTCGTTCAGGCTGGAGTACAGTGGTGCAATATCGGCTCACTGCAGCCTCTGCCTCCTGGGTTCAAGCAATTCTCCTGTCTCAGCCTCCCCAGTAACTGGGACTACAGGCATGTGCCAATACTCCCGGCTAATTTTTGTGTTTTTAATAGAGACAGGGTTTTGTCATGTTGGCAAGGCTGGTCTCCAACTCCTGACCTCAAGTGATCCGCCTACCTCAGTCTCCCAAAGTGCTGGGATTACAGGTGTGAGCCACCACTCCCGGCGTCTTTTTTTTTTTTTTTTGAGATGGAGTCTTGCTCTGTCGCCCAGGCTAGAGTACAGTGGCGCCATCTCGGCTCACTGCAACCCCCACCTCCGGGGTTCAAGCGATTCTCCTGCCTCAGCCTCCCGAGTAGCAGGTGCCCACCACCACACCCGGCTAATTTTTGTATTTTTAGTAGAGACGGGGTTTCACCATGTTGGTCAGGCTGATCTCGAACTCCTGACCTCGTGATCCACCCGCCTCAGCCTCCCAAAGTGCTGGGATTACAGGCATGAGCCACCGTGTCTGGCATGAGTGTGGATTTCTACTGCGCCATATCCTCACCAGCATTGAGAGTGCTGTCAGTGTTTGGGATTTTCACCAGTGTAAAAATGTAGTGGTATCTCATTGTTTTAATTTGCAATTTCCTGATGGCATATGATGTAGATCATATTTTCATATGCTTGCCACTGTGTTTCTTCTTTGATGGGGTTTCTGTTCAGATCTTTTGCCCGTTATTTAACTGAGTTGTTCATTTTCTTATTTTTGAGTTTTAAGAATTATTTGTATATTTTGATAATTGTCTTTTATCACATATGTCTTTTGCAAATATTTTCTCCCAGTCTGTGGCTTGTCTTTTTGTTCTCTTGACGATGCCTTTCTTTTTTTTTTTTTTTTTTTTTGAGACGGAGTCTCGCTCTGTCGCCCAGGCTGGAGTGCAGTGGCGCGATCTCGGCTCACTGCAAGCTCCGCCTCCGGGGTTCACGCCATTCTCCTGCCTCAGCCTCTCCGAGTAGCTGGGACTACAGGTGCCCGCCACCACGCCCGGCTAATTTTTTATGTATTTTTAGTAGAGACAGGGTTTCACCGTGGTCTCGATCTCCTGACCTCGTGATCCACCCGCCTCGGACTCCCAAAGTGCTGGGATTACAAGCGTGAGCCACCGCGTCCAGCGACGATGCCTTTCACAGATCACATTTTAATATTGATATGTGATATAGAGCTTGTCATATTTTTTCATTGATTGTGCCTTTGGTGTTGTATATAAAAAGTTATCTCCAAACCCAAGGTCACCTAGATTTTCTCTTATGCTATCTCCAATAGTTTTATGGTCATAGCAGTTTTTAAAATGAGTTTATTAGTATATTACTTTAAAATAATTATTAAATGAAATAAATCAAGGATAAAGTGATGTTATATTTTATAAAATTCATTTACAGAGATATTTCCTGAGAAAATTCATTTATATATAAAATATATAGTTTTCCTCACAAAATTCCTTCATATCGATATAGATATAGATAGAGAATTTTTTGTAGAGATAGAATCTCACTGTATTGCCCTCGCTGATTTCAAACTCTTGGGCTCAAGTGATTGTCCCACCTCAGCCTCCCAAAGTGCTGGAATTACAGGTGTAAGCCACAATGCCTGGCTAGAAAATTCTGCTACAAAAGAAATATAAAACAAACACATTCTAATATCTGTTTCTTGTAATATAAATACGAATTATTGAAATTTTCACAAACTCCCATATCTTTTCCCATAGTTCCTAACATGTCTAAGAAGTAGGAAAACAATAAAAGAACAAATAAAATACACATTTTACATTTTGTTATTATAAAACAGTTCATTACAAATATACAAATGCAATAAGTTTGTTTGCATGGTCTACAAGCAATGTTATGTTGATTATCTATTTCACTTTTTTGATCATTACATTGTAAGGACTAAAGTTCCCTTGATCTTTGTTGTCTCATTAAAATACACATGTTTTGAGATGGCAGGGTTGCTCACACCTGTAATCCCAACACTTTGGGAGGTTGACGCAGGAGGATCACCTGAGGCCAGGAGTTTGGGACCAGCCTGGGCAATGTAGCCAGACCATTTCTCTACAAAAATATAAAAAATTAGCCAGATGTGGTGGTGCAGGCCTGTAGTCCTAGCTATGTGGGGGGGCTGAGGTAGCAGGATCAGTTGAGCCCAGGAATTCGAGGCTGCAGTGAGCTAGGATCACACCACTGCACTCCAGCCTGAGCGACAACGTGACACCTTGTCTCAAAAAAAAAAAAAAAAAAAGAAGATATTTTGGTGTAGTTTTAAATTCTCGTAGAAAAGCTTCCTGAAATAGAGAGTTACATTACATAAAAGTCACTCCCTTTAAGCCAACAAAAAGTTATTTGTTAAACATATCTACCTAAATAAAGTTTTAATTGATGAAAACTATAATTTTGATTAGAAAACTTTAAAGAGATGAAAGACACTGCAATTTCTGTTTGATGTAAACTGGAAATTTTTCATTTTCTCTGTACCTAGTTATTTTGCCTTTCTGTGAAACATAACTATTGGAATATAATCCTGCCTGCATGATAAACTGGGAGCCATCATTCAACTGTATCCACAGAGTTCCACAGAGTTTACTGTGTCACTCAAACAACATTTTTCACAAAATAGAATTCAAAACCTGTTCTGATTTTGGAAGATGATCATCGAAAGTGGCAGAAAAGGAGTTTGTCCCAAAGTTGTAGCTGTGCAATCATATTCTTTGTAATGTAACAATAGATATGTTAAATATGAGTATCTATTGCAGAGAAGATGAACTAGTCATGATGAAACTAGTCATGATTATTCTTTTAAAAGATGTCTTTCCTCTCACTGTAAAGTTTAACCCACAGAAGGAGGAGGTGATAAGGCTTTAGGGGCCTAACACTGCCAGATGTCTATGAATACCAAAAAGGAAGGACGACTTCCACGTTTATTTTCTTCTTTGGAAATTATAGATTTCAGTTTCAAACAAATAGAACACCCTAATTAGCATGGACCAAATATATCTTCATTTTCTCCTTGTGGCGGCTAAAGCAATTCCATCTTGGATGCTAATCCACTGTGTTGACTTCTGATTAACTTCAGTGCTAGGAATGCCTCTAAGATTACTACTTAATCTACCCTTAAGAGCATGTACTTGCCGTAAATCCTGCCGTTAAGCAAATTACTGCAATTGTCTTTCCCTATGGTATATAAGCCCTGGGTCTGGGGGTAACAGTGTGAGTATCCACCATCTCATCTCAGGGCAGATATATGGCTTCTGTTCATAAGTCCCTATTAACTTTTCTTTTTCTGAGAAACTAGATTTGCCAGCCTCTTTCTTCAGCCTGCCAGCCTCCTTGACTTTTGGGGTAGGTTTGCAGAGAATTGTTCACAGTGGAACACATTTTCAAGCTACCAACTTTACTTCCTCCTTTCCACGTGTAAGATTTCTCGCACATTTTCCAAGATTTTGCAATGACTTGAATTAAATCTCTTTTGGATAGTTTTTGCTCTATCATAATACCAGACCTCAAAATCAATAGCAGGATAATTTTTTTCATCAAAATGCGTTTACAGTACCTTGTAAAATAGATGACTTTGTAAAATAGAGACAGATCCTGTAGGTAGAATAAATCTGGAAGTATATTCATATTTCCTCCAGTACGTTTCTGGTAAATTGTTAAACCTGTACTTACTGATGTTAGTAGGTGGATGCATTCTATCAGCAAGAGAAAACTTCCATCATTTGGATAATACATTGTAATCATATCTCCATCCCTGGATATACTAAGACCTCTTTTAGAAGTTTTGTGGATACCTCTTCTGAATGAAGTATGTTCATTATTGCCCTTTTGATTTTCAGTTAGGACTGATTTTAACTTGCACATAGTTAAAGAAGGCATAATATTTCATAATGTACATGTCTGAAAATACTTCAGGTTTTGCTGTCTTCCAAAACAATTGCTATTTCATAATCTGCCAATACTACTTTATTTAGTGTTCTTAACTGTGCCATTGTCAAATGTGTCCTCAAAAAAAAAATTAGCCGGGCGTGGTGGCAGGCGCCTGTAGTCCCAGCTACTCGGAGAGGCTGAGGCAGGAGAATGGAGTGAACCCGGGAGGCGGAGCTTGCAGTGAGCCGAGACTGCGCGCCACTGCACTCCAGCCTGGGTGACAGAGCGAGACTCCGTCTCAAAAAAAAAAAAAAAAAAAAAAGTAATGCACAGGCTGGGCAAGGTGCCTCACGCCTGTAATCCCAGCATTTTGGGAGGTCAAAGCAGGTGGATCACTTGAGGTCAGGAGTTTGAGGCCAACCTGGCCAACATGGTGAAACCCCGTCTCTACTAAAAGTACAAAAATTAGCTGGGTGTGATGGTGAGCACCTGTAATCTCAGTTACTTGGAAGTCTGTGGCAGAAGAATTGCTTGAACCTGGGAGGCAGAGGTTGCAGTGAGCCGAGATCATGCTACTGCACTCCAGCCTGGGCAACAGAGTGAGACTCTGTCTCAAAGAAAACAACGACAACAAAAAAGTAATGCACAAAGCATTCAGCCCATGGACAAAACATTAAATCCAAGTACATGTGCACTTTGCAATTTCTAGGGAAAGATAATTAGGAATTTTACAATAGAGAACAGTGATTTTCCAATTGAGTTGCTAGCCCCAAATTGTCAGTCTTGATGTTTACAATATGCATACAAGGTTAGAAAAGAAGTTACCAGTGTACTTACCATAATAATGAAAATGCAACATTCTTGTGATGACCTGGTGGGTGAAGTGTCAAGCTTCATTTCCTAAGAAGGTTTCCATTCTGTTCTTTAGGTGTCCGTTGCCTTCTGTATTATAGTACATTTCTAATATCGAGTCTAATCCAATCCTTGTCTTTAAACTATTTATAAAGCTCCAGTGTAGGAGGATGTTTCAACTGGCAGTGCGTTTTCATCTCATTGTGGACTCTGTATTCTTACTGCTTTCTTAACTATCATCTGGACCGAAATTTCCAAACCAGTGTGTATGGAGTCAACTTTGTAGACACCAGCAAATGATCCCTTACCAGGCAGATTTCCAACTTTAAAATTCTCCATCTTCTTTCTGTGGCAAGTCACAATATTTCCAGGCACCAGCCTTTGCATTCATTGGGCTCAGCTCTCCGGCTGCCACTCCTATGGCAAAAGTACAACAACCTCAGCGTCTCCAGGGCATCTTCCAAGGCCAGGGTCATGTCTCTGAGCTCCTGTTTTCAAAAGCTTGGGCCCTCGCTCCACATAGCAGTAATGAAGACAAAAATAAACCTTCTTCCACCCCACCTCCACTGCTGTTTTATTGCTACAACATAATAAAAAGTCATGCATGGGTTGGGAATTTGAGGGGAGACTTGTGCAGTCAATTATCCAATACTGTGATAGCAAAGTTCAAAAGGAACCTAGTTCCCTTGTAAAAGAACATTTTCCAAGAGAGGAGATTGTATTGTGCAGCAGTTTGAAATATTCTGTAGTCAGATTGCCTGGGCTCAATCTTTTACTTTGTCATAGCTGTGTGGCTCTTGAAAACTACTGAACTACATTGGGGAAAAAGAAGTACTAGTAATAGTACCTGTCTCTAGATTCATTGTTTTGATCAAGTGGTTAATGTATGTGACACTTTTAGGACCGTAAGAGGCATATGAAAGAGTTAAGTAATTATTAGCTATCATCATTAATTTATAGTTTAAAAAGTAGCTCTCCCAGAAGATTCCATATATTAGATGATTCTGATGCTCATTTACAACATTTATATTTTTATGTTTACTTCTTGCGTTATATATGATGCTAGGTCAACAAGCAAAATTATATGTTTGCTTATTTATTTAATGCTGGGCATTCAGGAGACAATTTTCAATGAAGGTACACCAATCAATTCAACTTTAAAGTTAAGTATCAAACTTACCTCCTGTAAAAAACATTCCTCAAATTTTCAAACAGAAAGAATCATTTTCTATTTTGTGCCACTATCACACACAATTTTCTTGTTAGTCTAACGATGACAGAGGTAATCACCCCCAAAGAAACACAATATGATCTCTTGTCTCTGTATGCTAATTGAGATTAGAAAAAGTGTTTTACTGATATTTAAATGTCAAGCAACTAAAAGAGTGAGTGTCTGTGCAAAAGTGAGTTGAGCCGTATATGTGTTATTGACATCCCCTTCTCTAGAGGTATTCCCACAGAAGCTGGATATGTTGCCTCCCATATATTATAGTAATTAAGAGCTCATCTTTAGAGCCTGACTTTGCAAATTTATACCCTAGCATTGTCTCTTCCTTGTTATATTCTTGAACAAATTTCTTGGCCTCTGGCACCTCAATTTCCTCATCTGTAAAATGAGGAGAGTAATAATATATAGAATTGCTTTGAAGATTAAATGACTATATATAAAGACCATTAGGAGCAGTAATTGATGGTGTGAGTTCTAAATATAAGTTTGCTATTTCCCAGAGGCTCTAGAGATGGAATTTCTGCCTGTGTGGGCCATTTTGTCTCATATTTAGCAAGAATCTTATAAACCATTAAATGTATGCTTATACACTTAATTTTTGGCTTGTGTGAACTTCTAACCTTTAATTGTTTATTGTTTATTGACATAAAACAATTATGTGGAAAAGAGCAAACTTTAATTTCTGACCATTACAACTGCATGACTGCACTAGCTCTTGTTTAAAGGGCATGAGAAGTTCAGAGTGGCGTGAACTGAGAAAAATATATCTTATTTCCTTGTGAGATTATATTTAATATAGTCGAGTGAAAAAATAGGATTAAATAATACATAAATAACTTCAACATTTAATTTGCAAAACTGAATTGCAGAAGGCAAGGGCTAAAGAATACTTTTTTGAACCTTGATATGAAAATGATACATATTTTAAGCTAAATTACCTTACTTATGGAAAACAACCATGTGAAGAAATACACCACTATGAATTTCTTTCTTTCATTCTTTTTTTTTTTTTTTTTTGAGAAGGAGTCTTGCTCTGTCTCCCAGGCTGCAGTGCAGTAGGATGGTCTTGACTCACTGCAACCTCCGCTTCCTGGGTTCAAGCAATTCTCCTGCCTCAGCCTCCTGAGTAGCCGGGATTATAGGCACCCGCCACCACTCCCTGCTACTTTTTGTATTTTTAGCAGAGACGGGGTTTCACCGTGTTGGCCAGGCTGGTCTCGAACTCCTGACCTCAAGTTATCTGCCCCCACCTCGGCCTCCCAAAGTGCAGGGATTATAGGCATGAGCCAGCGTGCCCCACCACCACTATGAATTTCTGTTTCTCCCATGACACAGACTGGGATAGAATTATCTTTAATTTCATTCAAATAGGAACCGTGTTACTTAAAATACATAATATCTCATTAAAACCATCTCCTGTGATAGGATACCACCTTCACCATCTGGTGATCCCACCCTACCCCTGGAGGAGCACTCACTGCGATGTGCAGAAAATGCCTGGGATGGAGGCGAGCAAGTGGTGGGCAGAAGCAGCAGGGCTTCTCATGAAACATACCAAGCATTTTGTTGTGCCTTTCCCACTCCAGACATGATTTAATTAGAGTAATTCAGGAATCTTGGTTTCTATTTTTTTTTTTTTTTTTTTTGAGACACAGTCTCACTCTGTCACCCAGGCTGGAGTGCAGTGGCGTGATCTTGGCTCACTGCAACCTCTGCCTCGCAGATTCAAGCGATTCTCCTCCCTTAGCCTCTCGAGTAGCTGGGATTAGAGGCACACACCACCATGCGTGGCTAAATTTTGTATTTTAGTAGAGACAGGGTTTCACCATGTTGGTCAGGCTGGTCTCGAACTCCTGACCTCATGATCCACCCGCTTCAGCCTCCCATAGTGCTGCGATTACAGGTGTGAGCCACCGTGCCTGGCCCTTGGTTTCTGTTATGTGGAAACACAGAAGAGACTCTGGAGCTAGTGTTCACACCCTCTGTAGGAGCACGTGGAGCCCAGTGTCAGTCCCTGTCTCACCTACAAGGCAGCAGTGGGTGCAATTTTTATGATGATGCTCCTTACTTCCTCCCTTTCCCTCTCTCCCTTATTATCAGAATAAAGGTGATGTTCCAAAGGAGAAGGCATGACTGCAGGGTCTTTCTTTAGCAACCAGAGACTCTCTGCATGTCAATACTAATTAGGTGAAAACAACTCTGGAAGAGAGAAATGCCTGATGTGCCTGAAGTGTAGCCTTTCCAGGGTTGTGGGCCCTCAGTGCTGCAGGTGGGAGAACACAAGATAGATAGCATCTTGACCTGGAGCCAAGAAAAGATCCTTAGCAGGCCAGGCACAGTGGCCCACTCCTATAATCACAGCACTTCGGGAGGCTGAGGCGGGTGGATCACCTGAGGTCGGGAGAACGAGACCAGCCTGGCCAACATGGCGAAACCCCATCTCTACTAACAATACAAAAAATTAGCTGGCCATGGTGGCGGGCGCCTGTAGTCTCAGCTACTTAGGAGGCTAAAGCAGGAGAATTGTTGGAACCCGGGAGGTAGAAGTTGCAGTGAGCCCAGATCGCACCATTGCACTCCAGCCTGGAGGACAGAGCAAGACTCCTTCTCGAAGAAAAAAAAAAAGATCCTTAGCAAGTTACTTACCTGTGCTAGTAGTACTTTATAGCTTCCTAATACTTCAACACCATATTCCATTCAGGCCTCACAGTAATCTTGTGAATAAGGCAGGGCTAGTGTTGTTATCCTTATTTTGCAGACATAAAATGTGACTTGCCTAAGGTCACAAAGCTGAAAGATGTCCAAATGGAACCCATGTCCTGGTCTCTTGACTCTCAGGTTAGAGATTTCTGTACCACATTTAACTCCAAGAATGTGATGGTCATTCTGGTTATCCCTGAAAACTTACACACAGGCCAGGCACGGTGGCTCATACCTGTAATCCCAGCACTTTGGGAGGTCGAGACAGGCGGATCTTCTGAGGTCAGGAGTTTCAGACCAGCCTGGCCAACATGGTGAAAACCTGTCTCTACTAAAAATAGAAAAATTAGCTGGGCTTGGTGGTAGGCGCCTGTAATTCCCAGCTACTCAGGAGGCTGAGGCAGGAGAATTGCTTGAACCCAGGAGGCGGAGGTTGCAGTGAGCCCAGATCACACCACTGCACTCCAGCCTGGGTGACAGAGTGAGACTCTGTCTCAGGAAAAAAACAAAAACAAAAACAAAAACAAAACTTACATGCATGTGCACACACCTATATGTATTTGGCAGGTATATGTGCATGATGCATATTTACTTTTTTCATTATAGAATTGTATGTCCTCATTGCAGAAACATTGACAGAAGCATAAAGAAGAAAATGTGTCTGGCCTGATAAATACCGTTATCATTGACATTTGGTGCATTTTCTATGGAATCTAGTGAAAGTTTGCTGTGAGCAGGAAGATTTGACTTGATTTCACTGCATTACGGTGTATTTAAGAAACAATACTAAAATAGTTTTTAGAAGTTTGGTTTTTAGAAGTATATGACTACATTTCCTCCCTCAAACCTATTTGGGTATACTCGTTTAAATTTCTGCATATTTAAAAGAGGTCAGAGCTCCTCAGAACTGAGGTTTTCGTAACTTCAAAGTGCTTGCTAATCCCACACCTGTAAGACCATGGTACTTCTTCCTCTTCTCATCTTTTTTTTTTTTTTTTTTTTTTGAGACGAAGTCTCGCTCCGTCGCCCAGGCTGGAGTTCGGTGGCGTGATCTCTCCTCACTGCAAGCTCCGCCTCCCGGGTTCACGCCATTCTCCTGCCTCAGCCTCCCAAGTAGCTGGGACTACAGGGGCCCACCACCACGTCCGGCTAATTTTTTTGTATTTTCAGTAGAGACGGGGTTTCACCGTGTTAGCCAGATGGTCTCGATCTCCTGACCTCGTGATCCACCCACCTCGGCCTCCCAAAGTGCTGGGATTACAAGCATGAGCCACCACGCCCAGCCGCCTCCTCTCATGTTCTATAACATACTTGATTTCTGGCTGACCATTTACAATCTCATGAGTTCCTACCTAGTCATTTCATTTCCTCCCCTTTCCCTTCCAAAATTATTTTTTCCTTCAACCTAGTCTACTCCAAGTAGAGCAAAATGAACAAAGACGTGAGTCATCAAAATTTTTTTCTCCCATTGTTAACCAACTAATTGTGTGGCCATCGGTAAGTTATTTCACCCTTCTGTGCCTCAATGTTGCCATCTTTAAAATGAAGAGCTTTGCTTTGATAATTCTTAAGTTCCTCTCAGCCTCTAGCTTCTTAGGGTTCTATTACTAAATACATACATCCCAGAATGTGAGTGCCCAATAATCTAGATCTCTCAGGAGAAGTTTTATTTCAAAGGCGAACTCTTCCTGTTAGCCCAGGTTAATTTATTCATACATTCATTTATTCTTTTATGTATTTATTGAACATAAATTTGCTAAGTGTCTACTAAAAGCTGGGATGCAGCTGGGTGCGGTGGCTCACACCTGTAATCCCAGCACTTTGGGAGGCCAAATCATATCTTTCATAATCACATGGGATTACAGGCATGAGCCACCACACCTGGCTGCATCCCAGCACTTTGGGAGGGATGCTGTAATCCCAGCACTTTGGCCTCCCAAAGTGCTGGGATTATTATATATTCCACCAACGATAAGATACAGACATAACTTGAGCTCAGGAGTTCAAGACCAGCCTGGGCAACATAGCAAGACCCTGTCTCTACAAAAAATACAAAATTGGCTGAGCATGTTGGTGCACAGCTGTAGTCTTAGCTACTTAGGGGGCTGAGGCAGGAGGATCACTTAGGTCTGGGAGGTCAGGGCTGCAGTGAGCTGAGATTATGCCACTGCACTCCAGCCTGGGTGACAGAGTGAGACCCTGTCTCAAAAAAAAAAAATAAATAAATAAAGCTGGGATGTATAAATCTGGTAAACAATACAGAGTGTCCCTGGCATCAAGAAGCTTATCATGTAATGATAGACAAGTAGACAGATAATTATGAAAAAGTCTCACATTAACATAGGGAAAGTATAGGAGTCTATTAGCCCTGCTGAAAGCAGTTTAGAGTAGGTCTCATCCAAAGAAATATTTTATTATGGTTATAAATGAAGCAACATTTATTATATCTTATGCATTTTTGTTTATTATGACAGAATATATCTTACGCATTTTTATTTATTGAATGTCATTTTATTCCAATGATAAGATACAGATTACAAAACTTCTACTATAATTACACACGTAATTACCTTTCCTTGTTTTCCTACAAGAAATGCGCAGGTATTTTGAGGTCTTTTGTATTGCATTATTGGTAAAACATTGCATAGTATTAGTTTGTGGCTCTGTTACAATGGGTAATGACAGGAATATATGCAGATGTCTCTGCTATGATAAAATGTGCTCTTGTTGGGTTACATTAACCTTCCTTCAAAAGGGATTTCTCGGTTGTGCTTCTTACAGTCTTTAGGAAATTCATTAAATCAGTGCCTCCAGTTCCTTTGGCTTCCTGTTTTGAAGGGTCTTCAGAGGTCTTGTTCTTTGGCTGTTGTCTTGCAGGAATCAGGATGTACTTAGTCACGATTTGCAGATGGTAGCTCCTCAGGGAGACCAGAGCTTTCACACAGGCATCATAAGCTTCCCGCAGACCAGCATCACCTTTTGAAAGCACAAACTCACGGACTGAGGGATTTGACTCTAATGAGCACAGGAAGTTCCTGTGAGCTGGTGGCATATATGTTCTCATCTCCTGGAGGAACTGAGCAGCATGTCCTATAGGAACAAGAGAAAGAGGAAATACGGATGTCACAGCATTCCCCAATCCAGGAGAGAAAGGCAGAGCGAGGTCAGAGTGGGCAGGAGATCACCAATATAGCATTCACTGAGGTCAAGGTCATTCTATTTGAAGGCTAATGTTTGGCTATTAGTCTTGCTACTAGCAATCGTAATTATTGTAAAATATTATTAATTTTGAAAACTGAATGAGCTAAACTCATTTTCTCACAATAAATATTTTTGTTTGTGCTTTTTTTTGAGACAGAGTCTCACTCTGTCGGCCAGGCTGGAGTGCAGTGGCATGATCTTGGCTCGCTGCAACCTCCGCCTCCCAGGCTCAAGCAATTCTCCTGCCTCAGCCTCCCGAGTAGCTGGGATTTCAGGCATGCGCCACCATGCCCAGCTAATTTTGTATTTTTAGTAGAGTCAGGGTTTCTCCATGTTGGTCAGGCTGGTCTCGAACTCCTGACCTCAGATGATCTGCCTGCCTCAGTCTCCCAAAGTGCTGGGATTACAGGCATGAGCCACCGTGCCTGGTCTTTGTTTGCACTTTCTTTCTCTCTTTTCTACTGTAAGAAGCTGATGGTATAGACAAGGGGCATATATAAATCTGCATTTGACAGATTATGACTGATTCTTAACGGAGTTTAAGAGATTGTGTTTAAATGAGTGTTCAATAATAGCAAAGACATGGAATGAACCCAGGTGCCCATCAATGATAGATGGGACAAAGAAAATGTGGTACATGTACACCATGGAATACTACACAGTTGTGAAAAAGAATGCAATCAAGTGCTTCACAGCAACATGGATGCAGCTGGAGGCCATTAGCTTAAGTTAACCTAAGCGAAGTAATGCAGAAACAGAAAACCAAATACCACATGTTCTCACCAATAAGTGGGAGTTAAATATTGAGTACACATGGACACAAAGATAAGAACAATAGAGAGTGAGGATTTCAAATAGGGGACGGAAGGAGGAAGGAAAGCAAAGGTTGAAAAACTGCCTATTGGGCACTATGTTCTATACTTGGGTGAGGGGAATCATTAGAAGCTCAAACATCAGCATCACCCATTATACCTGTGTAATAAGCCTGCACATGTATCCCCTGAATATAAAATAAAAAAATTAAATATGATAAAAAAATTTAAAAAATAAGTGCTCAAATTAAGAAAAACTCATGTTTTTACCCAGCCCAATGCTTTCCCCTTTGACTATTAAACAGAAGTTTAACAAAACAGAGAAAATTAAAAAGAAGTTCTTCTTGGAGCTTATTCCTCTCCTCCAGCTAAGCCCCTAGAAGGCATACAATGAATGTGGCTCATCTTTACATTTCGGTGCAGGCATTGCTCTGGGTGGCTGGGGCCACGGGACAGCCGAACAAGAGCAGGGCCCAGACTCTGCTTGTCACTGAGGTCTTTATCTCCGTACTAACAGCCCTGTCTCATTTGCAGGTGACTGTCTCTTTCTGAGTCTGATCATACATTTTCAGAGCATGTGATATTGGCTTCACTGGAGTCAACCAGTCTTTATAGACATGTTCAGATTTCAAGATGGAACTTGGGTGTGAGGAAAGCTCTGACACTTTATTTTATTTTTGTTTTTGTTTTTATTTATTTATTTATTTATTTATTTTTTTGAGATGGAGTCTCGCACTCTTGCCCAGGCTGGAGTGCAGTGGAGCCAGCTCGGTTCACTGCAAGCTCCGCCTCCCGGGTTCACGCCATTCTCCTGCCTCAGCCTCCGGAGTAGCTGGGACTCAGGTACCCGCCACCACGCCCAGCTACTTTTTTGTATTTTTAGTAGAGACAGGGTTTCACTGTGTTAGCCAGGATGGTCTCGATCTCCTGATCTTGTGATCCGCCTGCCTTGGCCTCCCAAAGTGCTGGGATTACAGGCGTGAGCCACTGCACCTGGCCTATTTTTTTTTATTTTTATTTTGAGATGGAGTTTCGCTCTTTCGCCCAGGCTGGAGTACAGTGGCACGATCTTGGCTCACTGCAACCTCTGCCCGCGGGGTTCAGGCAATTCTCCTGCCTCAGTCTCCCGAGTAGCTGGGATTAGAGGCACCCACCACCACACTCGGCTAGTTTTTGTATTTTTAGTAGAGACGGGGTTTCACCATGTTGGTCAGGCTGGTCTCAAACTCCTGACCTCAGGTGATCCACCTGCCTAGGTCTCCCAAAGTGCTAGGATTACAAGCTTGAGTCACCGCACCCGGCCAGCTCTGCCACTTTCTAGCTGGTTCACAAGGAACCTGTCACTGACTCTCATTAAGTTTCTGCATCTTCATTTTTAAAATGGGATCATGGCAACCAAATCCCTACTTGCCTGATTCTGCTAAAACTGTCAGATAAGCTCAGATGAGATGCTGATGGGAAAAGGTGCTTTGTAGATATCCAAATACTATTGTATTCACATAAGAGATGATTATTTCATGTTATTTTCCACTCACCTCCACCAGCAGTCTGCTGGATGCCCAGCAGGACGTCAAAGCACTGAAAGATGCTGCTTTGGCCTGCACTGCCCCCTGCAAACTTCTTTGGGTCTTTCCAGAACCCTTCATACACCAGACCATCTGACAGCTGGGGGTTGCCTTTCCAGCTATCAGAGGAAAGAAAGAAAAAAAGAAAAATCATTCTTTAGATTAATTGCTAATTTTCAGGTATCAAATCTTGCACTAGTGGTGAATAGAAGGTGACAAGAAATGGATTTCATGATCCTTTTTTCATGCCCCCTTGTCCCTGCTCATTTTCAAGCATGAGAATAATAAATAATATAATCCTGAGCAGATTTGGCATAAATATTCTAGGAATGGAATCTTACCTTTGTACTAGCACAGACCACTCTTTTTAAAATAACTGACTTTCCTGTCCCCGACTCCAGTACATTCCTGGCCAAGTGATAACAGAACAGTCTAGTATTTTTCTACCATGTGAATTTTTGGATGTAAATTGTTAGCCAAACCCAATGGATATTAGGGACCATCCAAGAGAATTTGGTGGTGTTCTTTGTTAAGTGAGAGCAAACAAATTCAAACATAAGACTACATACCCAGACAAATATATGCGAAGAACACTGAAAAATGCTGTTGGGTTCACATGATCTGTAAAAAGATGGAATGTGCTTAATTAAGCAGCATCAGAGGTATACAGGGAAATCAAGGTGTCGTGTACAACTGATACTGGATTTTGGCACAGGCTGCAGGAAAAAGCATTAGATCAGTCTGTGCTAAACAAAGCCCCTGCAGATAAGCGTTCACTCTCCTGCCCTCTTCCAGGAAGCCCATTAAACTGTAACTATTTATTTAGCACTACTTTACATGCTTACTGACGTAACAGATAAACTGTTTACATAAAGAAACAAACCAAAGACAAAAAAAAAACAAATCAAAACAAACCAAAACAAAACCCCAGAAACTAGATCTCCCTCTCTATTTTTAAAATTTTAAAAACTCGTTTGGAGACAGGGTCTCACTTCATCACTCAGGCTGGAATGTAGTGATCTTAGCTCACTGCAGCCCCAACTCCTGGGCTCAAGCAATCTTCCCACCTCAGCCTCCCAAGTAGCTGGAAACTACACATATGAGCCACCGCACTCAGCCTCCTACCCTACTTGATTTGAAAATCTAGCTTCTTGCCAAGGACTAAATAGCAATAACTCAAAACCCAGAGAGAAACAATCAAGTATTTGTTGAGTCTGTTCAGTAGGGCAGATTTCCTATTGCAAATTACTGCTTATGCACTTTTTTGTGTGTTTTTTTGTGGTTCGTTTTTTAGCTGTTAATTTTGCAACAACTTTTGAGCCGGATGACTTTTCTGCGTTGTTTCTTAATTTGTAAAAAAAACAGAATTAGGAAAGAATTCTTATCAAGCAGAAGCTATTTTTTTTTCGGAACTTAAAACCACCCTCCCATGTAGAAAGTTTCTCTAAGGCTTTTAGTGGGAGGCAATGAAGTTCCTTAGCGTTAAATAGACCCAGCTTGGAACTCTGGCTTCACTGCCTGTGGAATCTGAAGTCATTTACTCTGTCTTTCTGAATTTAGATGACTTTACTT
This sequence comes from Nomascus leucogenys, assembly GCF_006542625.1. Classification (NCBI taxonomy): domain Eukaryota; kingdom Metazoa; phylum Chordata; class Mammalia; order Primates; family Hylobatidae; genus Nomascus; species Nomascus leucogenys. The sequence goes on along the minus strand of NC_044388.1, from coordinate 44,603,160 downwards.
GTAAAATGGAGATAACGAAACCTACCACATAGAAAGTGTAATGGTTTAGTAAGATAAAATACCTAAAGTGAAAACATACTAAGTGATAGTTGCTTTTTGCTTCCCTTTTTTCCAACTATTCTACACCTGGAACATTTGACCTGTCAGCCTAGACTATTGCACTGCATACAACACTTGCCGTGGATTTGGTGAAACACTTGAAGAGCTTTCTCCAGGCAAGAAGCTATTTCCAACAGCGCCTTTAGCAAAGTGTCCCGTTCTTGCATTTGCATTGCCTTGAATACAGTAGGAATTACCTAAAACAAACAAACAGACAAAGAAAACGCAAACATTTAAGGTTTTCTTTCTTTTTTTGAGACGGAGTCTCGGAGTCTCGCTCTGTCGCCCAGGCTGGGGTGCAGTGGCGTGATCTCAGCTCACTGCAAGCTCTGCCTCCTGGGTTCACGCCATTCTCTTGCCTCAGCCTCCCGAGTAGCTGGGACTATAGGCGCCCACCACCATGCCCGGCTAATTTTTACATTTTTAGTAGAGACGGGGTTTTGCCATGTTGGCCAGGCTGGTCTCGAACTCCTGACTTCAAATGATCTGCCCACTTCAGCCTCCCAAAGTGCTGGGATTACAGGTGTGAGCCACTGTAGCCCGGCCAAATTCCCCCGTCTTAATCCATAAATTAAATTTGGGATTTTTACATTTCTTTCCTGGGCTGGACACTCTATTTGACTAATTTCCTTATATTTATAGAAGCTTGGATTTGTTTTTATTCACATAGCATTTAATTTAGAGATATTTATATAGTTGTGTATGTTTCATTTCTATTTTTGATAATCAAAACTATTGAATTTATGACACTGTATCATAGTTCCAAAGCCAGATTTTATTGAAAATTTTTATTTCCTACAGAGGTTTCAAGTTGGATTTTAAGTATATGGCTCTGAGATTTTATATTTTAGGTAATACACAAAAATAAATAATTGATCCTTTACCCCCAACTAAATGATCCCATGTTGTACTTGTTAAGGATAAAGTTAACTCATGTTTAGTATAGTTTAGGCTCCGAAGTGATTGCTCTGCTTACGTAAATTGACATATAAATTTTGAAGTGAGAATAGACTTACTTTGATTGCAGAAGCAGCTGCTATTTCCACCAATAGAGAGACCAGGAAGAATCCTTTACTGCAATCTCCATCACGAAATGAGAACAAAACGTCCATGTTCCTGAGGAAATTGGATAAGCAAAGCAAGAAGTTTAGCAAAAATTATGGGATATTTTTTGACATTTTTTTTTCTGCTATTTTAGTTTCAACATAATCTTATGAGAGAGGTGTGGCAGGCCTTACTATCTCCATTATGTAGTTGGGAATATTAAGACTCCGTTTTTAGGCCCATTTTCTAAGATCATATAATTAATACTAAGTAGACTAAACTGAGACCTAAAATTTCATATTAGAACTCAGAACTAGGGCCGGGCATGGTGGCTCAAACCTGTAATTCTGGCACTTTAGGAGGCCAAGGCGGGTGGATCACCTGAGGTCAGGAGTTCGAGACCAGCCTGGCCAATGTGGTGAAACCCCGTCTCTACTAAGAATACAAAAATTAGGTGGGCGTGGTGGCAGGCGCCTGTAATCCCAGCTACTCGGGAGGCTGAGGCAGGAGAATCACTTGAACACAGGAGGAGGAGGTTGCAGTGAGCCAAGATCGCTCCATTGCACTCCAGCCTGGGCAACAAGAGCGAGACTCGTCTCAGAAAACAAACAAACAAAACAAAACAACAACAACAAAAAACACTCAGAACTAGAAATTTTCAAACTAATTCTGTTTCTATTATCCTGTTAACTTCTCACAGGCATTTATATTACCATACGTATATACTCAATGTTTACAGAGATATCTGTAAGGTAGAGTTTTAAGAGGTAGTCTTTTGTTTAAATAATTATATTCATATTCATATTTTAATTTGTGAGCCTAATTCAATTTCTCAGTGGTTTATCTGCCTTACAAAGGAATTGACTGCGAAATTCAAATAACTTATTAGACCCTATTTTTCTTTTTATTTGAAGTTTGGGCATTGGTGCAAACATAGTCTCAGTAACTGTATATCTATGAGCTTTGTGGTGGTTAAATTCATGGTATCTGAAGCCAGACCATCTCTGCAACTCACTTGCTGTGTGACCTTGAGCAAGATATGACATCGTTTGCCTTGGTGTTCTCATCCGTAAAGTGGGACTGTCTGCTGATGTCGTCCTCCTTTCTAAAAACCTTCCAGTTTCTCCCTTAAGATACTGTTTTAACTCCTTATCATAGCTAATAAAATCCTACATAATCTTTTTTTTTTTTTTTTTTTTGAGATGGAGTCTTGCTCTGTCGCCCAGGCTGGAGTGCAATGGCACAATCTCATCTCACAGCAACATCTGCCTCCTGGGTTCAAGCTATTCTCCTGCTTCAGTCTCCCGAGTAGCTGAGATTACAGGCATGTGCCACCACGCCCCGCTAATATTTGCATTTTCAGAAGAAGAGAGTTTTCGCTATGTTGGCCAGGCTGGTCTCGAATGCCTGACCTTAGGTGATCCACCCCCTTTGCCCAGCCATCTTTAAAAAAAAAAATTAATCTTTTTCTCACACTGTTATTTTTATCATTTATTATCAGTGACATTAGCTATCCTTCAGCTTTGATGATGCACCAAGATGTTTGTCACTTCAAGGCGTCACTTTTGCTGTTTCTTCCGCTATGAATACTCTTACCTTTTTCCTCTAGCTAATTCCTCAAATAACTTGCTTCAAGGGTTCCCCCATCACTCCTTTTATTTGGTTAGGGATCCCAATACTTCATCTTCTTATGCCTTATCTTAATCATATGGCAATTTACATAATTTTCATATACTGCCTTTCTTCTTCATTAGTCTAGCTTCACCAAGGTGGGTTTATACTGATGATATTTACCTTAGTTTTCCATCTTTTTTTTTTTTTTTTGAGATGGACTCTTGCTCTGTCACCCAGGCTGGAATGCAGTGGCATGATTTCTGCTCACTGCAACCTCCACCTCCTGGGTTCAATTGATTCTCCTGCCTCAGCCTCCTGAGTAGCTGAGATTACAGGTGCCCGCCACCAGGCCCGGCTAATTTTTTGTATTTTTAGTAGAGATGGGTTTCACCATGTTGGCCAGGCTGGTCTTGACCTCCTGACCTCAGGTGATCTGCCTGCCTTGGCCTCCCAAAGTGCAGGGATTACAGGCGTGAGCCACGCGCCCAGCCCAGGTTTTCCATCTCTTAGCCTATGTTTAGTATATATTATAGGTCAAAAGTAGTAAGGATTGGGTCAAAAAGAACAAGTTGGTATATGGTTACTTATTGACACTGGTAACTAGTTATGGACATAGGAGTTATTAAGTCATAGATACACAGATGTATGTGCATTTTGTATGTTTGCATATTCATTTCCTATAGATGTATTTGAGTAGTATTCTTGTATATATCTATAGCTATAATATCAGATAGACATAGTTGTAACACAATCATAGATACAATTAAAGACTGAGATTATTTGTTCCCTAAATAATCACTTAAATTATTTTTTGGCTGAATTCAATTAATCATTTAAAAATGCATTTGGAGTCTACTGATAAACCTACATTCAACTATAAGTAACAAATAATTTTTAGAATCAAACAAGAATCAGATACTTACTCATAAGTCAGGGGCCTTATGAAAGCAGCCATGAAGCAATGGACGAATTGGAAGGGAGAAAGAAAACCAATTTAACATCAAATAATGATGAGTTGTTGCTATTTGATTGAATACTACTATCAGAGGTAAGACATAGGTAAAAAGAAAAGGTTCATTAAAATATTTCTTCAGTAGGCATTACATTTAACTTAATAACTTACAAATGAATTAAATAATTAAATATGCAAGGAACATACATGGACAGTCAAAACTAGTTGTTTTATTTTTATTTTTTTGAGACAGGGTCTCATTCTGTCACCCAGGCTGGTGTGCAGTGGCATGAACATGGCTCACTGCAGCCTCAACTTCTTGGGCTCAAGAGATCCTCCTGCCTTAACTCCCTGTGTAGCTGGGACCACAGACATATGCCACCATTCTCGGGGAATTTTTTTTTTAAATTAATTTTTAATAAGAAGAAACTTTCTAGATTGAATCCTTTCATTTTATGATATTCCCATTTGCAGAATGTTTTTCTACAGGCACACACCCAGAGACGTGGGCTTTGGTTCTCCCTTTCCTTTATTGTAGCAGATCTTATGCCTAAATGGGTAAAAATCAGCTATATCCTGAGCAGACTGCTCTGAAAAACCAGTCATTGCTGCCTGTAATTAAAGATGTGTTGACACTTAACCACAATTGGCTGCTAAAAAATTAAATTAATAGAATCTCAAAAACATGCTCATCAAAAGAAGCCAGACACAAGAGTCTATACTCTGTGGTTTCATTGATATGAAACCCAATAACAAAAATCATCTAATTTTTGATAAGGCAAATAAGAATATATTTGTCTGTGGCAGGAAAGGGAATTGGAAGAGGCACAAAGAAATTTTCTGAGGTGATAAAAATATTCTGTATCTTACTGAGAATGGTGGGTGTATGTATGTATACAATACTTAAATTCAAGCTGAACGCTTAAGATTTGTGCATTTTCCTGTGTTAACTATACACCTGTCATATATATGTACATTTGTAGTGGTAGACACAGCAGGCCAAGAAACCGTACCCAACCGAGGAACTGAGAGGAACCATACCCAACTGAGAGGAAAACTGTGCTGCCCAAAATTAAGCCAATGAACGATCCCTGTTTTATTTAATCGGCACACACTCCAAAAATTCCTGTTGTTATCACTGTTTACCTACTTCTTAGGATCCTTCTTCTTCCAGTTTGCCAACACACAGTCTGCATAAACCAGAATGGGAGGCAGTTCCAGTTTCTTGGAGAGCTGGCAGTAAGGAACAGCAATATTTCTTGGCAAGACCTGATTAAAATGCAGTAGTTAGATTTTTTGTTGTTGTTTGTTTGTTTTTTTTTTTTTGAGATGGAGTCTTGCTCCTGTCGCCCAGGCTGGAGTGCAGTGGCAGGATCTCGGCTCACTGCAACCTCTGCCTCCCAGGTTCAAGCGATTCTCCCACCTCAGCCTCTCGAGTAGCTGGGATTATAGGCACCTGCCACCACGCCTGGCTGTTTTTTATGTTTTTAGTAGAGATGGGGTTTCACCATGTTAGCCAAGTTGCTCTTGAACTCCTGAGCTCAGGTGATCCTCTGGCCTCGGCCTCCCAAAGTGCTGGGGGGCCCACGTGTGTTTTAAAGGTTAGATATTGCAGTCTGTATTAGTTTTATGTAATTAGGGTTGCCAGATAAAATACAGGATGAAAAATGAAGTAAAAGACTAAAAATATAATAATGGTAACAGTTGACATGTCAAGCCAGGGCATATTTTCTTTATCATTTTGTCCTGTTATCTAAACTTTGCATGATGCAGTTATAACGCTTTTAGAAAATTTTTGGAAAGTTAAATGTAAATTAGATGAAAATCTGCACATAGCATAAGAAATCTGAGAAAATCTCCAAACCTTACGGACATCTCCATCACCTTTGCCCCACACATATGCCATGGTGATGCATCCCAGAACTAGACGTGCAAGGCGCTGTGACTTGTGGTCTGTGAGATGATCAATGCTGAGCATGTTTAACTGAAAACAAATGGAGCAATTGACTCAAATCAATCTCGGTAATGTTTTATGCTTCAAAACCAAGTTAACAATGTTAAGAAGATATACAAGAAGAAAAATGTAATACGTATGTCCAACCTTCTCAACCCTTTCTCGAAGTTGGCCAGACTCTATGAGATCAGGCAGACGTTTAGCAATGAACATCCAGTCATTATAAAAATCAGGTAGATTTTCCTTGGGAAAAAAAAAAAGATCTTTATTTACTAGTAGCAGTTATTGTAGATTTGGCTTCCCACTGATAGTATGCCTTGCCTCCACATCCATTCTGTGCAGTGTTGCCCTGGCATATGGCTTACCTGTCTGGAAACACCAGCCTCTGTCTTGTCATGTGCACACGCGGGGCCGAAGACCCTCTCTGTGTTCCACCTCTTCCTCTCTCTTCAAACACTGCCATTTGCAGCTTTTCAAAGTTCACCTCAAAGGTTTCACTAAAATCCTCCTGACTACTCTATTTGAAACCAATCTCCTCCACTATAAATTCTACGGATGATGCCTTTTCATATTGTTAAACAATTATTACCTGCTACTTTGGTTTTTCTTTTCTTTTCTTTTCTTTTTTGAATTGGAGTCTCGCTCTATTGCCCAGGCTGGAGTGCAATGGTGCAATCTTGGCTCACTACAACCTCCGCCTCCTGGGTTCAAGCAATTCTCCTGCCTCAACCTCCCAAGTAGCTGGGATTACAGGCATGAGCCACCATGCCCGGCTAATTTTTGTATTTTTAGTAGAGATGGGGTTTTGCCATGGTGGCCAAGTTGGTCTCGACCTCCTGACCTCAGGTGATCTGCCTGCCTCGGCCTCCCAAAGTGCTGGGATTACAGGCATGAGCCACTGCGCCTGGCCTACTTTGGTTTATCTTGGCTAGATTTTAAGTTCTTTGAATGGAAGAAGAATGAGATGTGTTAAATGTCAATAGTGGACTAGGCACTCTGCTCAATAATTTCATATATATAAAATATATATATTTAATTATTGTAATGGCCCAAGAAGTTATCTCTGCATCATAAATAAGGAAACCCAGGCTTATACAGTTTACATAATGGTTTTTGTATATTGAGTTTATTGTCAAGTTTCCAACTTTCAAAAGAAATGTAATAAATATATTTTTGTTGTTTTTATTCTGTGTTTCACCATCTAGTACATCTTATTTTTTTGGTTGTTGTGATTTTCCCCAAATAACAGAATACTTTTTTGTTCTGCACGATGATTACCATTTTATTTGACAGCACTTTCAACAAGTATAAAATTTAATCAGTAATACGCTCTGGTTCAGAGGATCCCTAAATGGTATAATATAAATTAAAAATGAATCATACTGAGGATCATTCAAATTCTGCTAGATTAGAGATTGTGCCTTGTATCTACATGGAATCAGAAAACATTATTTTCCTTTGGACTAAGAAGCAGATAGATTATGAGAGATAAAACAGACACTTTTTGGTTCATAATTTCTAGGAAAGATCTTCAGTGAAGAAATAAAAGTAACCAATAATTTTTTTTCATGTTTCCGGGACAGTGAATCTAGCTTCTGCAGCATCTCAGCTAGCAGAATTATTATTATTGTTACTGTTTTCAGACAGGACCTCACTCTGTCACCCAGGCTGGAGTGCAGTGGCGCAATCTCAGTTCACTATAACCTCTGCCTCCCAGGTTCAAATAATTCTCCTCTCTTAGCCTCTCGAGTAGCTGGGACTATGGGCACACCAACATGCTGGGTAATTTTTTTTTGCATTTTTAGTAGAGTTGGGGGTTTCACCATGTTGGCCAGGCTGGTCTCAAACTCCTGACCTCAAGTGATCCACCCACCTTAGCCTCCCAAAGTGCTGGGATTACAGGTGTAAGCCACTGCACCTTGTCAGAATTATTATTATTATTATTATTATTTTCTGAGACAGAGTCTCGCTCTGTCACCCAGGCTGGAGTGCAGTGGCGTGATCTCAGCCCACTGCAACCTCTGACTCCCAGGTTCAAGCAATTCTCCTGCCTCAGCCTCCTGAGTAGCGAGGATTACAGGTGTATGCTACTATCCCCGGCGAATTTTTGTATTTTTTTAGTAGAGATGGGGTTTCAAAACGTTGGCCAGGCTGGTCTCGAACTCCTGACCTCGTGATCCACCCGCCTCGGTCTCCCAAAGTGCTGGGATTACAGGCGTGAGCCACCCGTCCCCGGCCGAGAATCTTTTTTTTAAGTAGCCAAGGAAGAGTTTTGTTTGTTTTCTTTTGGGGTTTTGCTTTACCCTTTGGAATCTGTTCTACAGGTATTCATAATTATCACAGTTGTTGCATTTTTAAGGAGAATCGAATCTCTGAGAAAAAAACCCATGATACAAAACTTAGTAGTTTCTGAAAAAGCTGGTTTTTTTGTACCATTGATAAGTACATCCTTGAAATCATCCAGTCCCGGCATTTTTGTAGATATGCGGGCAAATAGCAAGTTTGAGTATTATTGATTTGCATGAATAAAGCAAACTAGTGCTTTTGGCAATAAAATTAAAGCATATTTTTCATTTTCTTTAGTTAACAATCTGAAGAGGAAAATTAGATTGGAAGGAGGTAGATGCTTTAAATTTGCCAGTATCACCAAAGTGTTTACAGGATTTCATTTCTAAGCACAGTTAGGTTGGAATCTCTGACTAAACATTTCCTGTGTTTAAAGGTGCTCTCCAGTATGTGGACTGTAACCGTTTGAGCTACAGACAAAAATATACTCGTCTACAGATTTATTATAACATGTTCATAGAAATCTTCTCCTGGAATCCCATGTACCTTGTTAAACTGAAGACTGAAAGAAAGAAAATAAGCAATATCTTATTATCCCTTCTTAAGAGAGGCAGTGTGGAATAATAGTTTTAAGATGATAGACTCTGGAGACAGGCTGCTTAGGCTCATACTGGCCTCTGGCACTTGCTAGCTACATAGTTGGATAATTACATTCTGCATGCCTTATACTTCTCATTAGGAAAATGAGGATAAAAACATACATACCTGGCTGGGTGCAGTGGCTCACGCCTGTAATCCCAGCACTTTGGGAGGCCAAGACCGGTGGATCACCTGAGGTCAGGAGTTCAAGACCAGCCTGGCCAACATGGTGAAACCCTGTCTCTACTAAAAATACAAAAATTAGCCGGGTGTGGTGGCAGGTGCCTATAATCCCAGCTACTTGGGAGGCTGAGGCAGGAGAATCGCTTGAACCTGGGAGGCAGAGGTTGCAGTGAGCTGAGATTGTGCCACTGCACTCCAGCCCAGGTGACAGAGCGAGACTCTATCTCAAAAAGTAATAATAAAAATAAATAACATACATACCTTTTGGGATGGCTATGAGAATGGAAAGGGTTAATTTGTAAATTGCTTAGAAAAATGCTGTATTTGATAATTAAAATATTGATGATAAATTGGTTTACATAGCATTCATTAGAAGACAGATTAGAAAATATAGTTTTTAAGGCAAACCTTTTTTCCACATACCTTGCACTTTATAGGTAAAACTTGCAAACAAGAAAAAAGGTAGTTCAGACTCTCACTTGAATCTTATGCTCAGTAAATAGCAAGCAATGATCATATAACATGGAAGGTGCTTGATGTGCAATCTCATAAACCCCATCAAATTAGAACACATGTTTTGCATAATTTAAGTTATATCCCTAAGAGAAAGGGATTTCTGTTTGACTCATGGCTCATTTAAAACTCTGGCTTTTTCAAAACACCTTTTCTCAAAATACAACTGTAATAACCTCATTGTTTGTATTTTACTGTATAATTCTGATGTAAAGCTGATATACTTTCTACAGTTTCCTTTCTCACCACTCTCCATATCCATGTTAGGTAAGTAAGAAATGCATAGATGACTCCATTTCTAGGGAGAAAATGTAAGACAAATTAAGTGAGATGCAGTTATTACAGCTCTCTAATTTTTACACTGCTTTATGTGTTTGTTTACTAGAAGTTACTGAACCACAGTTGTTCAGTAGAAGTTAACTTGGCCAGGTAAGGAATGAGAAGAAGAATGCATTTTCCCACATTTTAGTGCCTTCTCTTACCTGTGGATTTGGCAGAGCAAAGCCCACTTCTTCATCAATATGGTACTCTTTACTGATTGTCCAGGAGTTTTCCATAGCGTGTGCCATTCTTATAGTCTGCTCCTCTGGTGCCCCTCAGTGTCTGAAGAGTTTTCAGAGCATCTTATAATAGTTGCTGCCACAGCCAATGACCATAGTTTATCACAGGGGCAGTGAGAAATTACTTCCACTTTTGGAATGGTTTCATTTTCTAGTTTCTTTGTTTGTAATATGAAAACCAATAAAACCACAAAAGCATCTCTGTGCATCATATGTAGAAAGTGAAAGTTTGTATTCCATATGAAATTTGTAATCATTAAGCACATCATTTTCTTACTGCCATATGGGAAACCAGAAAGGCCCGAAGGAAAACACAGAACTGTGAAAACAGGTGGCCAGAGAGGAACATTTTACTTTATGGAAACTTTTAAATCTTTGAATGAAAATGAAGGCTACAGTCCTAAACTCTCATTTAGTTATTTCTCATTGGCTTTCTTTTAGGCTTCTACAGTTCTTTGAAAATATCAGTGTCATGTTTCAGCAGCCCGGAAACACAACTGTGTTATACTCAACTATTAGTCAATGGCTCTGAAGTAGGAAAAAAATAGAAGCACATGAAAAATTAGAAACATAGTAACTCTCCACTTCCTTATTTTTCCTTTTGAGACTATTGTCAGTTTTTCCAATGATAGCATTTGCCCTTCTCACATCTCTAATAAGTAACTTTTAGGAAGATTGCCTCGCATCTAACTGTACCTGACTGCCAGGGGCTGATGAGGCAACAGTCTGGCATATTTGGGTACTTTGTAATATGTCAAAAGCTGGAGAAAAGGATAAAATGCCTTGAAAATGTTTTTCTCAAAGTACAAATTAAGACTGCATTTCGTAAAGGTTTTCAGCTTGCATGCAAGTCTGTGGTTCACTTTAGAGGCATTGTTCAATCTTAATGAGAACAAGGAAGCTAAAGAAGAAACCAAGTCGCCTGTTCCTCTAGATGATCAAAAGGAGAAAAGAGAAATAGTTCGTGTGAGTAAACTAAAAGACATCACTGTTTGGTCATCAGCTTATTAGTACTTGAAATAAATTAAATTGTGATAGCATATGGCTTTCGTTACAGTCTAGAATAGCTCTCGTGCTATTCTCTACTAAATTATGGCTGTTTTTTTCAACATGTCATTTTACAGGAAAATGTTCCTTGAATAGGAAATGTAAGGAAAACTGAAACCAAAATTTTACAGCAAAGAGAACACAATGACTGTGTTTCTTGTGAATACATAATTCATGAGGCTAATACTTTGGGAATCAGTTCAAGGAAAACGAACAAAAAATCATGAAGACCTATCATATCTATATAGAAAACAACAATACAAATAAAATATTGAGCGTTAGAAAATATGTGGTTATTTTTCATTCTTTGTACTTGAAGATTTTTTATTCTTTGTACTTGAAGTTTTTATGGGTGAGTCAAAGTGAAGACATGGAATGAAGTTTTAGATGATTCTGTCCCAGGATTAAATTTTTAAGAAGCATAAGTTTTTGACAAAGCTTTTACTTGATTCTGTTTATCCAGTCATCTCACTAAATCTATCCTACCCCCTGGCGTGGTGGCTCACACCTGTAATCCCAGCACTTTGGGAAGCTGAAGAGGGCGGATCACTTGAGGTCAGGAGTTGAAGACCAGCCTGGGCAACATGGTGAAACCCAGTCTCTACTGAAAATACAAAAATTAGCTGGGCATGGTGGCATGTGCCTGTAATCCCAGCTACTCGGGAGGCTGAGGCTGGAGAATTGCTTGAGCCCGAGAGGCAGAGGTTGCAGTAAGCCAAGATTGTGCCATTGCACTCCAGCCTGGGCAACAGAGTAAGACTCTGTCTCCAAAAAAAAAAAAAAAATCTATCCTACCCTTGACTGCAGAACCAATAATGCTTTAGTGCCTCAATTTTATCCCTAGCCACTTAACTTCCTCAAACTTTGGCTTCTTTGCTATTTCTGAAACTACAGTCTCAATTGATCTTGTCTTCATTTACCTTGATTTTCTTCAGCCGTACCTACACCTCCCTAAAAACCTCATTTCACATATTTTTAGAAGAGCATCATAATTTTATGATCTCATACTGATTCGTCATCTTTCTCCTTAGCTTTTAACTGGTGATCAGGTCATTATGTTAGAAAACTCCTGAAAGCCAGAACTCAGCCTTTTGCTCTGTGGCCTCCTACATCTGAGACTTTATGTGACTCTGCCTCCCTTGTATACATCTTTCTTTGATAGCTTACATTATTTTTCCTCTATAATTATTGTATTGCCTGACTTATCTTCACAGCTATAGACTACATTTCCATCTGCCTGATGAACATCTCTACCTTAAAATCCTGTTACCCAGTTTCACAGGGGACTTCACTGACATAAGGACTATTATGATAGGATCTGCAGAGGGACCTTCATTCAAGGTCGTGATAAATACAAATGTGTCTCCCCTCAATGGGGCATCTTTTCTAATACATCCACATTTCTCTTTACCATTATGTTATACTAATTTATAAAATGTAGCTTTTTTTAATAAAAGAATTTTCATTTAAAAAAATAATTTACAGCATGCAAGGAGAATGAAAAAACTCATGGAAATACCAACATCACTGAATTCACCATTAACGTTTATGTGATTACGTTTTACAGCATTTTTCATACAAATCAATTACATTCCAATTTTTCTGGGCACTTATTAGAGTCAGGAATTTTCTAAAAACTTTGCTTGTAGTAACTAATTTTACTTTTATAATTGGCTTATGAGGAAACTTTCATGATATCTCTGAAAGGGAATTAAGGTGATTCAGATTTTGCTAATTAAGGCCCTTAGTTGCCAGAACAAAACAAAATTAAATACTCCCTTAAGGAAGAAAACATCATCTTAGGCCTCAAAGTACTCATATTGTTTTTGTAGATATCTAAAAATCACTAAAAAATAACCAGGCGCGGGGCGTGGTGGCTCACGCCTGTAATCCCAGCATTTTGGGAGGCTGAGGCGGGTGGACTGCCTGAGGTCAGGAGCTCGAGACCAGTGTGGCCAAGGTGAAACCCCGTCTCTACTAAAAATAACAAAAAAATTAGCTGGGCATGGTGGTGTGTGCCTGTAATCACAGCTAGTCGGGAGGCTGAGGCAGGAGAATTGCTTGAACCAGGCAGGTGGAGGTTGCAGTGAGCCAAGATTGTACACTTCAGCCTGTGCGACAGAAGGTGACTGTCTCAAAAAAAAAAATAAAATATAATACTGAATTGGACTGAAATAGAAGACAATGATTTGTGACAAAAGTCTGTCCAGGTGTGCTAACAAACTTTAGTCATTCTTCCTGTAACATGAGTTAAGTTAATGAAAACACAGAAAAGGGACCAGAGGTAATTGTTTTCTTTGGCAGATCTGGACTTAAGGCAGGTAAGAGATCTTCATGGAACAACTTCTTCCAGTGTCTACTGGCTTCCAGGAGCCTTTAATGTGAAGTAACTGGCATATCAGAGTGCCATATTTTTGGGTATCCTTTTCTGAGCCCCAGTATTCCCCTGTTTGAAACTTTCCTAATGTTTCATATACAAAAAGTTGAGTTGGTAGTTGTAGAGAGAAAAACTGAGTTAGTAGCTGAATGGCAAAGGATCTCATTAAACCAGTCTTCTCACTTCTGGGAAAAGGCCAGTCTAATTAGTTTTCTCACTTCTGGGAAAAGGCCAGTTTCGTCTTATTTCAGGAGATGGCTTTGTAGATGGGATCTTAAAGCTATGACTCTATATATAATGCAGACAAAAAGATCCATAGTAAGAGCCATTTTTACAGAATTGGAAGAAAAACAAAGGTTAATCTTTGGAGTAGTTTACAAACTAGTTTCTTCCAAAATCTGGAGGACAGCTGAGAGTATCAGTAGCAATCTGACAGATTTTCCTGGAGCTTGTGTGCAAAGTTTGTCCATTTATAAAATGTTGCAGTGATTTTTCTTCAAAGCCAGGTTGGCTAGTATCAGCTTATAGAGTCTTAGGAAAAAGGGAATTTTAACATTTAGTGATTCCAAGTCAGAAATGTAGGAGGAAAATTGAAAATGCTTGCCTGGAGATTCAAAGACAGATTTTGATAGGACTAACAATTTAAGATTTAGTTGAGATTACAGGCAAATAAAAAAAAATCTGAGAAAGAAAGAAAAAACAAACAATGAACTGGAATCTAATTATAGTTTTTTTGGTTTTTTCTTTCCTGAAACATGATTTTTCTCTCTTCAGTCCCCCATTTCTACCAAAGATAAATAAAAGTAAAGCCATTTTATTTGCATATTAAGTTTTCATCTTATTGTACTTGGCCTGATTATTTGCATAAAGTGCAGTAAGAATATCAATTTGTAACACAGGCTTTTTTTAAGTTCACTTTGCTGGGACTTTTCATAAGGAATCTCAGATTAAACTTTTAGAAACCTCTTCAGGCTAGGAAGCCAAGCCAAGAATTGGATTCGCTCTTAGATTGTGTCAGTAATACCTGTACACATTAGTGAATTTCTCTTTTCTCAAGGTCCCCCAAATAACTTGAGGTTCCTGGGATGTCAGAAAGTGACATTCTTACTTACCACAAGCCCACCATGTGAACCGTGTATTTAAGATATTAGACCAGTTTTTCCAAAAGCTCCTATGGGCTTCATAATATCAACCTCAGTTTCTTAAAGCTGTCTGGTCATATCTGAAAATATGGCATTTCAGTCAAAGCCTTGGTAAAATAACCAGAATCTCCAACTGTGTTCTGTGGCAAAAGGGAACAGATTCTTATTGAACTTATTCAAATAACTATTTTGCCGTAAAATAGAAATACTCATAAATAGTTTCCAAATGCAGGATCGATCAGGTAGAGAGAAAAGTGAATGTTTCAATTTTGTTCAAAAAAGTATACTTTACCCATTTATGTAAAGCTTAAGAGAACATTTTCCTTAACTCTGTAAAGCAAAACATAAAAAGAATCAGCAATATTTTAAACAAAAAAGTTATTAAAATTACATTAGTCCAATGTAATTAATTCCTGTTTTGCTTGATGTTAATAATTTTATGACTTTTTAAAAATTAGAGTTCTGAAATTGTTTACTCAGTCATATGATGCAATCTTAAAATGATAAGAAATGTGCATTCAAGAGTACTTTTTTTTTGTTTTGTTTGTTTTTGTTTTTTTTTCTGTTTGTTTGTTTGTTTTTGAGACAGAATTTTGCTTTTGGCCAGGCTGGAGTGCAATGGCACAATCTTGGCTCACTGCAACCTCCACCTCCTGGGTTCAAGCGATTCTCCTGCCTCAGCCTCCTGAGTATATGAAATTACAGGCGCCTGCCACCATGCCCAGCTAATTTTTTTATTTTAGCAGAGACAGGGTTTCACCATGTTGGTCAGGCTGGTCTCGAACACCTGACCTCAGGCGATCCACCCACCTCTGCCTCCCAAAGTGCTGGGATTACAGGCATGAGCCACTGCGCCCAGCAAAGAGTACTTGTTGCAGTCCTTTCCGTGAACTTTCTTGAAGACACAACGCTTTAGGATTTGCAAAGAGCTTTCAGAAAAAAAGGATCAGCATAAAAAAATTAATTGTGAGCAAGACTAAAAATGGCCATGGTTAAAGATGGAATTAACAAGAAAACTAGGTCATTTTGTATGACCTACAACAATTTAACATAATACTCATAATTATGACTAATGACATGTAACAAGACAAATCCAATTTTTAGGAATCTCATATAATTTTGGAGCAAATACTAATAACATGACAATACAAATATAATTTTAAAAAGGTTAAATATTATTTCTTATTTGAAAATCTTTTTACATAATTGAACATATCAAATAAGCCTGTTTATTATTTCTTTTGGAAGCTTCAGCAGCTTTTTGGAATATCTCAAAGTTAGTTTGAGGTCAAAAATACTTAATTTTAGATTTTGAAATATAATTGTGAGAAGCCTCTCAAATATGTTAAAGGTTTCAAATACTCGATCAAAATAGGATCATAGGTCCAGTGAAAAAGTAATAGTCATTCATTTAGCCAAAGTGATAATTAGAAGATTTCAAAAAGCAAAAACCTTTGCTGTTCGATTGACAGGAGACTCAGTTTTCCAAATAATCAAAACACCTTCTGAAGAAGCATGACAAGACATGAGGCACACAAAATCTGTTTCTCTCTCTTGCTTCTTTTTTTTTTTTTGCATTTTACTCAGAACATGTACAAAAATCTTTTCTTTTTATTATTCCTATACAAAAATATTATTTAAAAGAGAAAATCAACCACTAGCTTTGTCTTTGTGTACTTTAAATACTAAAGCTAATTTTAATGAAAACGTATGAACAAATTTCTCTGATATCAGTCAGCTTTGCACACAAGATACAATTTTCATAAACTTTCTATAAGCTATTATAACTTTTTCCTATTCTTCTACTTTTTAAAAAGTCTTTATATCCATTTAGTTTTACCTATATCATTTTTTTCTCCATTCACTTAGTCTGAAATGACCTTTATTTATTTTTTATTTATTTTTATTTTTTAGAGACAGGGTCTTGTCACTCAGGCTGGAGTGCAATGGCCTGATCATGGCTCACAGCAGCCTTGACCTCCCAGGCTCAAGTGATACTCCCATCTCAGCCCTTGGCCTCCACAGTAGCTGAGACCACAGGTGTGCACCACCACACCTAGCTAATTAAAAAAATTTTTTTTTTTTTTTTGTAGAGACAGGGTCTCCCTCTGTTGCCCAGGCTGGCCTCAAGAAATCCTCCCACTTTGGCCTCCCGAAATGTTGGGATTACAGATAGGAGCCACTGTGCCTGGTCTGAAACAACTTTTAAGTAACCTTTAAACTTTTCCTTTAACAAAACCACATGCTCATGCCTTCCTTATAAGCGTTCTCACTGAAAACGTATCTTGCCTTTTTTTGTATACACTTTGCATACAAATTTGTTTACCTTATTTTTAATGGTTTTAATTACATATATTAACTATAACAAGTCTTAGTATCTTAATTTTTAGTGAAAATCTAGGAAGGAACTCTTTCATATCAGTATTTGTAAATGAAAACCATTTTATTATTCTTAAAAATATTTCCTCGATTTTTCATGTTTATCAGATTCAAATATATTTATCTTTTCTATATCACATCAAAATAAGGTATCAGAGTATTCAAACTTAAACTTATACTTAATAATTGATGTGTCAGTATTTTAACTTAGAAATAACTCAGATATTTCATGATTAACTATTACTTAATTTAACATAACATGACTTTTAAGACTTTAAGAGTGTCAGTTACCAAATAGATTTTTGAAACTATGATAAATTTATTTGTAAACATTTACTCCATTTGTATTTACCTAATTTACTCATTGTTAACAATTATGTCTGAATTGCTCATGAAAAACAATAGTAGCCATTTAAGCTTAAGCTTTTTGTTTGGTTTTTTTTTTTTTTTTTTTTTTGATGGAGTCTCGCTCTGTCACCCAGGCTAGAGTGCAGTGGTGCAGTCTTGGCTCACTGCAAGCTCTGCCTCCCAGGTTCATGCCATTCTCCTGCCTCAGCCTCCCAAGTAGCTGGGACTACAGGTGCCCACCACCGTGCCTGGCTAATTTTTGTATTTTTAGTAGAGACGAGGTTTCACCATATTGGCCAGGCTGGTCTTGAACTCCTGACCATGTGATTCATCTGCCTTGGCCTCCCAAAGTGCTGGGATTACAGGCGTGAGCCACTGTGCCTAGACTGTTTTTTGTTTTTTGTTTTTTTCCAGCAAAACCAGGCCAACCCTAAATCAGCCAATTTCATCTTGAGCAAGGCCTTTAAGATACTGGGCACAGGTATCTTCCCCAATACTCTATCCTGTAGGTTGTCCTGGATCCAAATGCCCATGGGAACCCAGGATGATTATGAAAAGGAGAGTCCATCTGGGTCCTGGATTTGCACACCAAGTGTAAAGCCCGGGACAGAGGACAGAACTACAAAGATGATGTCTGGAGGATCTGACCCCTCCCAGCATGACCAAGAGGAAATGCTGGATCTGGGAGGATAGGGCCCTACTGAGCTTGACTCTGCCCTGCAGCTGGCAGCCCAGGTGCTGTGGACACACATACATCTTCAGGCTTCATCATGGCAATCTTTCTAGGCCCCAAGACCTAGAAACTCAAAACCAAAAACATAGGCTCACAGTAAGATGTGTGCAAGGCTTTGGGGGAGCCCAGCCACCAGCTGTAGTAGCTTTAGCTCACAGACAAATCAAAGAAGTACCAAAAATATCATAGAAGAGATAGTTTTATGACCTTACTACATTTAGCAGAGACAGTCCAAACCTGCCTGAGCAGTAGCCCTAGGCAAAAATGTATAAATTAAATTCTGAAGACATTTTTATTTTATTTTACCAATAATTTTAAAAGTTTTATTTAGCAGATTCTTAAGGTCATATGAATTTGAAAAGCATTGAACCTATTTACTTAATTTATATGTGTTTTTATTTTCAAGTCAATTTGTTACCATTAGACAATATACAAGCATATGTATAGAAATATAAATATATGTAGACATAAAATACAGAACGCACAGGTATGTATCCAAAAGCCAGACATCAGGGGGCTTAACACAACAGACAGCAAAGCTTTAGACCTGAGAGGAACCTGCCCATACCTCTTGGAGCTCTGTAATGGAGACAGGGAACATCACCCCACCCCAAGAGGCCAGTGGCACTTTTTTTGTGTGTTCTTCAAAGGGTCACAGGGTCCCCTTGTGAGAGTCAAAGTCCTGATTAGATCCCTTAATGTAATATTAAAGATGGCAAAAGAAAGGTGAAGTAGAAGTAAATGGAAAAACAACTCTTACAGAAGCCCATTAGGAATATTTTAAGCTTTCCCAAAAAGACCAATGAAATTTTACTTTTTTTCCTCAGTAAAAATAATTCTAATTAAGAAAGGAAGCAAAAAGAAGGACCAAATGTATAATTTTTAAAAAGCGCTTCAGTTGACTGGAAAAAAAAAAAAAACCCAAAACAAAACAAAACAAAAACCAACACAGGGTAGAAAGAAGATCCAAAAGGGAAAAGTCTTTGTAAAAAATAAAACAAAGTACGGCTGGGCAAGGTGGCTCACGCCTGTAATCCCAGCACTTTGGAAGGCTGAGGTGGGTGGATCACCTGGGTCAGGAGTTTGAGATCGGCCTGGCCAACATGGCAAAACCCTATCTCTACTAAAACTACAAAAATTAGCTTGACATGGTGGCGGGTGCCTGTAATCTCAGCTACTCAGGAAGCAGAGGCAGGAGAATCACTTGAACCCGGGAGGCAGAGGTTGCAGTGAGCCGAGATCATGCCACTGCACTCCAGCCTGGGATACAGAGTGAGACTTTGTCTCAAAATAATAATAATAATAATAATAATAATAATAATAATAAATTTTAAAAATGAATAAAATAAAGTAAAAATTATAGCCTGAATATCAGCTTTTAGTTAAGCTGTTTTCTGACCTTAGAGTTCTTTTTTTAAAAATTGGAATTTATTATTATCAGATTTCAGCTGGGACAAAAAAACAGTATTCCTTGTTTTTGAACTTTTTTTTTCTCCTTTCTAACCAAAGGTATGTACTGAGTGACTCAGAACCAAAGCCAGTAAGTCCTTTATGAGGTAACAAAGGAAGATATGAGGCTTCTCAAAGTGGCATGAAGAGGAAGTCCTCACAAGATCTGGAGCCAGCCCCTAAAGAGACTTCAATAACAGAAAAGTAATAATGGTCCATAAAAGGGAAAAAGATCAATATCAAATGGTAACGTAACTCTCCAAACAGTTGAGAGTCACACAAACATAAATTCGAAACAAATAATTCAAGCTAATTGTTGTACATTTTTCTTTTTCTGGAGTTGCAAAGATCTAGATCTCTAAGGGACTGATTTCCTAAATGGGAATCTAATCCCAGATCACAGCAGTGAAGAGTAGAATCCTAGCCCCTACACTACAAGCTGGGGTATCTTTTTGCAGCTTCGGTGGGAAACCCAAAGCAGGCAGTTTGAAGCAAAAAATATTTTAAGTACATTTACAATCTGCTTTCTGCCTTTTTGAAATCTTGCCAAAGGAGTTTCTAAGGCTACATTTCTTTTGTTTCTTATATAAGTACCAATAACACAGCTGATTAAGGCAAGAGCCCTCTAAAAAGTTTTCATTTAAATATAGCCAGTTTCTTTACTGCAAAGCAACTGAAGCCAATTAGCTTTTTTCATGGAAAGTCCCAGAGGTAACTTTCCAAGTTTACAAATACTATGAATGTAAATGGCATTTTAAAACTCAGTTCAGATGACGTAGCTTCATGGTTCCTCAAAAATTCACTCTCAGAAATATGTTAAGGTAGCAAAAGACTCGTTACCACAGATAGTGCAGGGTGCTGTCTGTGTGTGCAGCAGTACCACACTATCCCACAAAGTTGTGGGGTGTGCCAGTCACAGACCCCTTAATCTGTTGCACCAGCAGACCCTCCTGGGTTTGGACTTTTCCAGAACCAACGAGGTAACATGTGTTGAGACAACAAAGGCCCCTTATAGATAGGACAAAGTCCCCTGGGAGTCTGGCATATTCAGACCTAAGAGTGTGCTGCTTAATATCTTAGGTGTCTAGGGTTCTGGCCCTTTCAGACTGGCCACCAGTTATGTCCCGAAAATCATACTCCCCAGATGGTGAAAAACAAGAAAGAGTGCTCCCACTGGTAACAAGTCAAGTTCTCACAAACACAAAACAAGATATAAGGGGACCCTCATCCAGTTTTTATTTCAGGGACTCACAGCACAGTTGTACAATTGTACATAGGTCTGATGAAACTGTAAACATCACCAGTCTCTCGGGGACCAGCTCAGACAAGGGGCTTATAGAGACTTTAGACCCATGTTCTATCCTCTGACATGCATCTTTATGACAAAACAACACATAAAGACAAAGACGATGGAGAAACAAAATCTATTTCTGGGAGAAAAAAGATAAGACAATATGAATATCTACACAATAAAATACACCAGAGTTGCTATACCCAAGACCAGTCAAAAATGATTTTCTCCTGTTAATATTACATATGGAAAGAGAGACAAATGTGATTTTTTTACTATCTGCTCATCCAGATTCCAAAGACAAAAAGAGACCAAGATTCTGACTGGAAAGAATTTCTTACCCTTCTGCTGGCTTGCCGGGTCCCGGGTTCCCTGACTGCAGTTTTCGGAAGAGCAAAGCAGCTTTGGTTGTCCTGTTCACTGGGCCAAAACTGTTGGAGCTCAGGGAAAACTTTCCTTTTGCCCTCTGAATGTTCACTGAAAATCAAATGACAACAAGCAGATTAATAGGAGAAAAGGCACGCAAATTTTATGTTAACGTGCATAGCATAGGGGGATTGTAGGAGAAGGGTTACCCAATAACCCAATGGGGGTAGAGATGCTTATCTACCACTTTTCATAGGGAAGAAGAAGTGGGGTAAATGTGACAATTTGGGGTATGGAAAATGATTTTTTAGGGGAAATGAATGGACTTGGAGAACTTAAAAAGGCCTGGGACAAGGTCTGTTGAGCCTGCAGAACAGACAATGGCTGTGAAATGATTTTCCTTGAAATACTGAATTAGACTGAAATAGAAGGCAATGGTTTGTGACAAAAGTCCGTCCAGGTGTGTCTTTCTTCCTTTGATATGAATTAAGTTAATGCAAACACAGAAAAAGGACCAGTGGTCACTGTTTTATTCTTTGGTAGTTCCAGACTTTAGGCAGATAAAGTAACTCCAGAGAACAGTTACTTCCAGTGCATGTTGGTCACCAAGGGCTTTTAAATTTCTTTAATTTAAAATAATCACTGGGCCGGGCAAGGTCTCACTCCTGTAATCCCAGTGCTTTGGGAGGCCAAGGTGGGAGGATCACCTGAGGTCAGGAGTTCGAGACCAGCCTAGCCAACATGGTGAAACCCTGTCTCTATAAAAATACAAAAATTAGCCAGGCATGGTGGTGTGTGCCTGTAATCCCAGCTACTCAGGAGGCTGAGGCAGGAGAATCACTTGAACCGGGGAGGTGGAGGTTGCAGTGAGCCAAGATAGCACCATTGCACTCCAGCCTGGGAGACAAGAGCGAAACTCTGTCTAACTAAAATAAAATAAAATAAAATAAGTCATCATACCAGGGTGCTATATTTTGGGGAATTGATTTCTCAGGCTCAACACTTCTGTACAGATCTTTGTAAGACACTATTCTAAAATAGAGTAGTTCATATGACTTTTTAAAAGATGGCTTCCACAGACAGAACAATACACTGACAATTCTTTTCTTTTTGCTTTTCATTTATTTTTTATTTAATATTTGCATGTTGCAGTAAAGATGGAGTTAAGTGACTATAGTCTATTTTCCCGTTGATCACAATTAGATCCTCTGGACAAAATACAAAGGTAAACTACTGGTAAATCTTAAAGTAAACAATATCAGGTGGATTTAAGGATTAAAGTCAAAATTTGAATAGTAACACATAGGAGGTTGAGGTTTGCAAATTTTTTTTCTCCCTTCTTTCCTGATTATGACCTCAAACTGGTCTAAATCCTAGAAGAGTGCAATAGGTACTGAGTAAAAAGGTCTTCTTTCTAGCCAAATGACTGGAAAAAGTTATTCTTACATATTAGATATGGGAGGAGATCTCTATTTTTCTTTTTCATCTCCTTCGTCTCCTGGCTCCACTCTGAAGCCAGTCCATAGCTGTGGCGTTGCTCTGCCACACAGGTGGTGGCACAGGTACCTAAGGCCCCGAAAGAAGGACTCTTGACCAGAGGGACTAGGAGAAGGAACTAGGACAAATGTCTGAAGAATGTGGGAAGAATGCCCAGTATTTCCCTCTGTCTTATATCAACACTTCACTCTAAAGCTGACTCCGGTTGTGCATGATCGCACATCAGTGCAGAAGGCTAAAGCTCTGAATTATCACATCTTTCTGAACAAAGAAACTGGAAAAAGGGCCCCAGGGCATTCAAGCATGTGGGAGAAACAAAAAAACAGGAGAGCACTAAAAAATGGCATCCCCTAATTCTACTATGAACTAATATAAGTTTTGGGCTTTATTCTAAATTGTGTGTAAACAGAACAGACTCAAAGAAGAGTAATCTATATTTCAAAAACTGAACTATGACATAAATGACTGCTCAAGTCTCAGACTAAACCTTGAGTGCTTCTATGCTATTTGGGTCTGCCTGGTCCATGACCCAAATAGCATAGAAAAAGCTTTGAAAGCTGAACTCACTGTAAATTACTGTCCATAGAGGACAAGACAGAACTGTGGTCTGATTGCTTCTCAGGCTTTTGGCTAATAACTGTGGTCTGAACCTAAATAGCCTGATTGCCTGCTAAAACAAATTCTAAAAATCAGCATTCACTAGAAAATTTTAGAACAACAGTAATATTAAACATGCTAAAGATAGGCTCGGAGCCCTGGCTAACACCTGTAATCCCAGCACTTTGGGAGGCCAAGGTGGGCTGATCACCTGAGGTCAGGAACTCAACACAGGTCTGACCAACATGGAGAAACTATCTCTACTGAAAATATGAAATTAGCCAGACGTGGTGGCGCATGGCTGTAATCCTAGCTACTGGGGAGGCTGAGGCAAGAGAATCACTTGAACCCAGGAGGCAGAGGTTGCGGTGAGCTGAGATTGCACCATTGCACTCCAGCATGGGCAACAAGAGTGAAACTCCGTCTCAAAAGAAAAAAAAGCTAAAGATATAATCCAATATTAACATGGCATTTGGAGAACCATGAAAATCTGACCTAAATTCAAGGAAAAATGCAATCAATAGGTATCAATCCTAAGAATATGATACACGTTATAATCATCTTCCATTAGGTAAATGGGAATATGCTTATTTATTACTTTTAAGTAATAAAAAGACATTAACATCAAAGAAATTAAACCAAATGCAAAATTACAATATAGAGTACAAAATAAATACAATACTTGAAAGTGAAAATGTACTTTATTGGCTCAGTATCAGAATGAATATGACAGAGGAGAGAGACAGCATACTTGAATACAAATCAGTAGAAATTATCCAATCTAACACTAAAAAGAAAAATTAATTTTAAAAGGAAAATCAAGGTTGGGTGTGGTGGCTCATGCCTGTAATCCCGGCACTTTGGGAGGCCGAAGCGGGCAGATCACCTGAGGCCACGAGTTCGAGACCAGCCTGGCCAACATGCTGAAACCCCATCTCTACTAAAAATACAAAAATTAGCTGGGCATGATAGCATATCCCTGTAATCCCAGCTACTAGGGGGGCTGATGCAGGAGATTTGCTTGAACCTGGGAGACGGAGGTTGCAGTGAGCCGAGATCAAGCCACTGCAGTCCAGCCTGGGTGACGGAGTGAGACTCTCAGAAAAAAAAACAAAAAAACTTCTGCACAGCAAAGGAAACAATCAATAAAGTGAAGAGACAACTTACAGAATGGGAGAAAATACTTGCAAACTGTACAACTGACAAGGGACTAATAACTAGAATGTATAAGGAGCTCAAATAAGACAACAGTAAAAAAACAATCATTAAAAATGGGCAAAATATCGGAATAGACACACCTCAAAAGAAGATATACACGTAGCCAACAGGTAAATGAAAAGATGTTCAGTATCACTAGTCATCAGGAAAATATAAATCAAAACCACAGTGAGCTATCTCACCCCAGTTAAAATGGCTATTATAAAAAAGATAGAAAATAATAAACGCTGGAGAGAATGTGGAGATGGGAGTGCTCCTGCGCTGTTGGTGTGGATGTAAATTAGTACAGCAACTGTGGAAAGCAACATGAGGGTTCCTCAAAATACTAACATTAGAACTACTATATGATCTAGCAATTCCACTACTGGATATATATTCAAAAGAAAAGACATCAGCGTATTGAAGAAATATCTGCACTTTTATATTTATTGCAGCACTGTTCACAATAGCTAAGATATGGAATAGATGAATGGATAGAAGAAATGTGGTGTAAAGAAAAAAAGAAAATGTGGTGTATGTGCACAATGGACTATTATTCCCTCATAAGAAGAATAAAATCTTGTCTTTGGCAACAACATGGATGTAACTGGACAACATTATGTTGAGTGAAATAAGTCAAGAAAAAAAAAAGACAAATGTCACATGTTCTCACTCATATGACTGAGAAAAATTTCTATGATGAAGGTAGTGAATAGAATAATGATTCCCAGAAGCTGGGAAGGATAGTGGGGAGTGGGGACAAAGGGGGTGGTTAATAGGCCCCAAAATACAATTAGATATAAGAAACGAGATTTGGAGTTCCAGACTAGCCTGGCCAACATGGTGAAGTCCCACCTCTACTAAAAATACAAAAAATTAGGGGGGCATGGTTGCAGGCCCCTGTAGTCCTAGCTACTCAGGAGGCTGAGACAGGAGAATCGCTTGAACCTGGGAGACAGAGGTTACAGTGAGCCGAGATCGCGCCACTGCACTCCAGCCTGGGTGATAGAGTGAGACTCCATCTCAAAAAAAAAAAAAAAAGAAAAGAAAAGAAATGAGATCTAGGGTTTGGTAGCACAGTAGGACAATTATAGTTAACAATTAATTTATTCAATATTTCAAAATAACTAGAAGAGTAGATTTGTGATGTTCACTCTGAAAACTCAGAAATGATCAATGTTTGAGGTGATGGATATCCCAATTAGCCAGTTGTGATCATTACACATTGTATGCTTGTATCCAAATATCACAGGTGCCCCACAAATATGTGCAACTATTATGTATCCATATATATATATTTTAATTAAGAAAATGTTTACCAGGGTTTCTCCACCAGCAGTGTTAATAAAGTTAAAACTTTTCTGTTTTTTTGAGACAGAGTTTCACTCTTGTTGCCCAGACTGAGCGCAATGGCACAATCTCAGCTCACTGCAACCTCTGCCTACCCGGTTCAAGTGATTCTCCTGCCTCAGCCTCCCAAGTAGCTGGGATTACAGGTGCCCGCCACCACACTCAGCTAATTTTTTTTTAAGTTTTTATTTTTAGTAGGGCACCCACACCACACCTGGCTAATTTTTGTATTCTTAGTAATGAAGGGGTTTCACCATGTTGGCCAGGCTGGTCTCGAACTCCTGACCTCAGGTGATCCATCTGCCTCAGCCTCCCAAAGTGCTGGGATTACAGGCATGAGCCACCACACCCAGCCAAGTTAAAACTTCTAAATATTTTTTCCCTTCTATTTTCCTGGGACTGAGACATTATAATCCTTTTATCCTTACCTGTAAAAGAGGATCTAGTAATAAGAAACTTCTTGAGATAAAACTTAGGTAGGGCCAAATGAGACTGTGTTGCTAGAACAAATAATTCCTCCCCATTCTCATTCCATGGGTGCTGGCAAATTCCCTTCTCTCCTTGATTGTTGCCTTTTTGAAGAACAAGCTGAGTGAGAATCATGGTTGTGGGTTATGATTCCTTAGCACTTTTTACTATATGAGTCCATGCTTGCATTAATTCCCATAAATGAGAACAAAGAAATCCCTCCTGGAATGGGCTGATGGCGGATGGGATGGATATTACTAAACCAACAAAAAGTTGTTTTCAGCTTGGCGCAATGGCTCATGCCTGTAATCCCAGCATGTTGGGAGGCCGAGGCGGGCAGATCACCTGAGGTCGGGAGTTTGAGACCAGCCCGACCAACATGAAGAAACCAAGTCTCTAATAAAAAAACAAAAGTAGCTGAGTGTGGTGGCAGGGGCCTGTAATCCTAGGTACTAGGGAGGCTGAGGCAGGAGAATTGCTTGAACCTAGGAGGCGGAGGTTGTGGTGAGCCGAGGTCAGGCCACTGCACTCCAGCCTGGGCAACAGAGTGAGATTCTGTCAAAAAAAAAAAAAAAAAAAAAACACAACAACAACAACAAAACAAAACAAAAAACAACTTGTCTAGAACCAAGTTCCGAAGCTTTATGGTAATTCTTAATGCTCATGACATTTCTGGTACCCATTTAATCAGGACATTTTAATATTTTATTTTATTTTATTTTATTTTGAGAGAGGGTTTCACTCCTGTAGCCCAGGCTGAAGTACAGTGGTGCGATCTTGGCTCACTGCCACCTCTGCCTCCTGGGCTCAAGCTATTCTTCTGCCTCAGCCTCCCGAGTAGCTGGGACTACAGGCATGTACCACCATGCCTGGCTAATTTTTCTATTTCTTGCAGAGATGGGCCTTCGCCATGCTGCCCAGGCTGGTCTCCAACTCCTGGGCTCAAGCCATCCACCCACCTTGGCCTCCCCAGGTGCTGGGATTACAGGCATGAGCCACTGTGCCTGGCCACATTTTATTATTCTTTTCCAAATTGTTAATAGTTTCAAATTAGCAAAAAGAACAATATAGAATAGCAAAAATAAAATGTCATATGGCTTCAGATATATTTTTAAGACATGAAACATTACACGCTTTCAGAACACTGCAGACCTATTAGAGACAAATCATTACAATCACAGCTGAAGCCCCACGCATCTCCCTTGCTCCATAAAAGGAAGCATTATTGTGGTTTCAATGTCTTATTCCTGTACATAATTTTATTCTCTTGCTACTGCAGATATGAATCTATAAAAACTATATAGTATTGTTTTACGGATTTCAAATATATATTCTCTGGATATATTTTTCATTCAGTATTATGTTTCAAGTTAATGAATGTAACTCCAAAGCATTCATTTTTATTTTTGAATTTATGTCATTGCATGAATATATTATAATTTATATCTATATTCAAACGTTTATGTGATTCTACTTTTTTGTTCCTATTAATAATGCTGCAGTAAATATATACATGTTTACAGCAATGTTTTCCAAACTATGAATTTTGTCCAACTAGAGGTGAACCACCTTTGCAAAATTATGACTGACACAGTGAAAGAGATCTAACTTAACTGACTCCATCTTGCTTCTAACTCCAAGTTGTCCCTTTTCATTCCTGGGAGCAGGATGAACTACCTTTGGGAGAAACTTAGTATATACTTTATAGTTTAAAACGAAGACGAGTCTGGGTGTGGTTGTTCACGCCTGTAATCCCAGTGCTTTGGGAGGCCGAGGTGGGTGGATCACTTGAGGTCAGGAGTTTGAGACCAGCTTGGCCAATATAGTGAAACCCCATCTCTACTAAAAATACAAAAATTAGCCAGGCGTGGGTGGTGCATGCCTGTAATCTCAGCTACTCAGGAGGCTGAGGCAGGAGAATCGCTTGAACCCGGGAGGCAGAGGTTGTAGTGAGCCAAGATTGCACCACTGCACTCCAGCCTGGGTGACAGAGTGCGACTCCGTCTCAAAACAAACAAACAAACAAAACAAAAAACAAAAAAGCAAAAACAAAAACACAGAAAAAGCAAAGACGATAACGGCCCTTTCCCAAGGCAGACCTCCTTCCTGCTCGAGAGCTAGATTGCCTTTGTAGGACTAACATTAGCCATAAGATTAGAAATTATGGTTTAGGAGTCACACAACTGGAGCTACAAGATTCCGACCCTCCCTAAACTGCTCCTAAGATCAGTGCTTGAGACATTTTGCAGACCCTGCGCTTGATGGATCAGCTGTCACTACCCAGATCGCTCATCTGATCTTGTGGCCCTCACCCAGGAACCGAATAAGGGCAAGAAGACAGCTCTGACTCCCTATGATTTCATCCCTGACCAATCAGCACTCCTGGCTTCTTGGCTTCCCCTCACCCACCAAGTTGTCCTTAAAAACTCTGCTCCCAGAATGCTCTGGGAGACTTGAGTAATAACAAAATTTAGAGTAATAACAAAATTTTTTTTAACAAAATGGAGATTTGTGTAATAACAAAGTTCTGGTCTCCTGCACAGCTAGCTCTTCATGAATTACTTTTTGTCTATTGTAATTCCCCTGTCTTGAGAAATCGGCTCTGTCTGGGAAGTGGACAAGGTGAACCCACTGGGTGATTACAGGTGGTTGAGACCCATTAATAAATAATGAAATTCCTACAGTATATTGAGACAAACATTTTTTTGAAGACCTAAATGGAATAGAATACAATACAAAATTTCCAGGTGTACCAGACATACAAAGGTAACTATAATTTAATAGAGCTTTTGATTTACTAATGTGCAAATGTGTATGGGCATGTACTGGGGCCCATGTAAAATATTTTTACTTATTATGGCTGTGGTCAAAATGTATGAATAAAACTCCTACGGTTTACTTCCAAAAAGGGGGAATTCCTGGGTTTTGGTATGAATATCTTAAGCTATACCAGATGTTTCAGAATCACCTTTCAAATTGATTATATACGATTATTCTCCCCAGCATTTTTAAAACTTTTCCACATCTCCACACTATGTTTTTTCTTGGAGTAAAATATGCATACAGAAAATTATGTGTGTATATATATATATATATGTATATATACTAGGTATATATATATCTAGTATAACGTAGATCTCAATTCATTTTTATAAACTTAACTTACCTGTGCAAATAGATAAGTTACTTGTGCAAATAAGTAACTGAAAATAATTACCTGTGCAAATAAGTAACTTACCTGTGCAAACAGGTAAGTAAAATTCTCTCTGGGGGCAGCTGTGCTGGCTAATGAAAAAGAGGCCTATATACCTTGTTAAACGACAATTAACAATAGCCCCAGTCATTTGCATATATGTGCTTTTCTAAATGAGGGAAAAGATTATTGCTGGTATTGTCTGGGGAAGAGTCTCCTATTGTTTAGCAGGTCAAATTATGCAAAATATTTTTATAAATGTTAATAACTTCAAGAACTTATGTAAGTTTAACATGCCAGATGGCAAGTAGGGCATAATAATCTTCAGTTTTGCCACATGACTAATTCAGGAGTTTTTGAACCACCAGGAAGTAGGAAAGCAGGGAAATCTACCTAGTCTATCATTTCTATTAATTTAGGGGAGTAAGTTTTAAAACAAAACCCTATTTATTTTTTGTAGAACATTTGGTATACCAGTGACCATCAAGTGTTGGAGCACTCAGTAACCTCACTAACATGTCATAATCCCTTACCAGTTATCAGTTCAGAGGGGAGTAAAACAATTTTACCCAGGACTTGTTAGGAAAATAGTCTGACCCTGAGGCTAAAGAATTTTATCAGCCAAAGAGATTTTGCATGAGCTTGGACAATCCAAGTCTTGATGGAAACCACAGACCAAATAAAACTTACCACTTAAACCTTTCCTTTTCAAAAAACTAAAAATTCTGAGAGCCCAATAATGCTCCCAAATCCTCTCTGTGAGAGAGCACATAACATGGAGTGGCTTACAGACACAAACCTTACCTGGTGAAATGTGTCACAGGAACATAGCTGCAAATGGATCTTGTCCCACTTGTCTGAAAGAGCCTTGGTCAGAAGGAAAATTACATGGTTTCAAATTTGAAGTGGATCATAAGAATTTATTTATTATACATATATCTATGCCTATATCCTTAGCCATATATATAAATATATTTAAAAATGTATCTTTTAAATTGCAGTTGTGATAGCAATACATAGAAAGCTAATAAAAGACTACAGATTGAAATCGTCAGGCTACTTAAGGCTTGAGGTAAAAACATTTAGCTGCTTATAGACTCAAAGTGAAGTCAGACTGTGATATCCTTTATGAGACGGAGGATAATATTCAACATAATGGTGCCAAGTGAACCCCATGATTAATTAAGTAGAGCTTCCAGAAATGGTTAATGTAGCCACCATCCTCAATGTTTTTGAATATCTAGTGCTACCTGATCACTGTCTCTGACTCCTGAGATCCTGTAAAAGAAACTCATGCCTGCTCCTCCCTTCCTTCCTTGGGAAATGTATCACAGAACCACCCTGATCACCCCAATCTTCCTAAGGTACAATGAGTAGTTTTGATCATTCCGAAGCACATATCTCCAGTGGCAAAAATACTTGAAAGCAGTTTTTTGGGTTAGAACTCTGAGAACAGTGAAGGGTCCATTAGGGCTTGGAATTATCTGATATAAGAGTTGAGGAACAAAAGTACTGATAGGAAGGTGTGTCATGAAAGAGTAAAGACTTAAGTTAAACATTTCCGAAATCCCTGATGATGAATATCATCATGTTTTTTTATCTTCATAAACCTAAAAATCTCTCATCAATTTGGTGGGAATCTATCCCAAGATAGATGCTGCAAAATATCCAGATTTTTTTTTCTAATTTAATTGAGATAAATAGAGCTTAATAGTAATGAAGTGCTAAAAAGGCACTGTCCCAGTAGGAAAGATTTTTGGAGGCCTGGTTTGAAGGACACAAGGACACTAAGACCTGTTCTTTAGACTCAAGCGCCATCTTGTGGATTCTGACTATATTGAAGCTGACATGCTCCTTAGCAGCCCCATTTTTTTCTTAGAGCGGAATAAAACCCCGTTGTACCTGCTGTCTGGCTGGATTTGATCTTCACAGGTCATGGGATTTTACCATTCAGAAAAAGATTCAGAAAAGTAGTTTTGTTTGAGGAATACAAGCGTGGTATTATTTTATTCTAGCCACACCTGATGAGCGGGGGACCAATTTGTAACAGAGCATCAACAATGAACCCAAATGTTTTCTTGTTTATGCATGAGTATTCTTATTTTGGTGCAACAAATATGAACATTGTATAGTTATCTGTGTTTATTTGTTTTGTTTTATTTATTTATTTTATTTATTTATTTATTTTTGAGACGGAGTCTTGCTGTGTCACCCAGGCTGGAGTGCAGTGGCGTGATCTCAGCTCACTGCAAGCTCTGCCTCCCGGGTTCAAGCAATTCTCCTGCCTCAGCCTCCCGACTAGCTGGGATTACAGTCCTGCACCTCCATGCCTGGCTAATTTTGTATTTTTAATATAGACAGGGTTTCTCCATGTTGGTCAGGCTGGTCTCAAACTCCCGATCTCAGATGATCCTCCCGCCTCGGCCTCCCAAAGTGCTGGGATTACAGGCGTGAGCCACTGCTCCCGGCCTGTTTTGTTTTAAATAAAGGTGGGGTCTCACCACGTTGAACAGGCTGATCTTGAATTTCTGGCCTCAAGCTGTCCTCCGACCTTGGCCTCCCAAAATGTTAAGATTACAGGCCCCCACAACCCCGCGGATTTTATTTGTTAATGGTGAGATTTGTTTTTTTGAGATGGAGTTTTGTTCTTGTTGCCCCGGCTGAAGAACAATGGCGTGATCTCAGCTCACTGCAACCTCTGCCTCCTGGGTTCAAGTGATTCTCCTGCCTCGGCCTCCCAAGTAGCTGGGATTACAGGTGCCCACCACCATGCCCAGCCTACTTTGGATTTAGTCATCAAATCAGTGTATCTTTACTGTATATCTTAAAGGATGGTAAGACGAGTGCTCAACCACTTATGCAGCTCAAAAGCATTTTTAAGGCTGCGCAGGGTGACTCACGCCTGTAATCCCAGCACATTGGGAGGCCAAGGTGGGTGGATCCCTTGAGGTCAGGAGTTCGAGACCAGCCTGGCCAACATGGGGAAACCCCATTTCTACTAAAAATACAAAAATTAACTGGGTGTAGTGGTGGGCACCTGTAATCCCAGCTGCTAGGGAGGCTGAGGCAGGAGAATCACTTGAACCTGGGAGGCAGAGGTTGCAGTGAGCCAACAGCATGCCACTGCACTCCAGCCTGGGTGACCCTGAGATTCTGTTTTGAAAAATAAAATAAAATAAAAATAAATAAATAAACGAAAGCAGGTTTAAGAGCAAACACTATAGTGAGAAGCTTACTAAAAAGAAATGATATATTATTGACAGTGTTTTAACTTATTTTCAGCAAATATACAAATGTAAATGTTTTCATTATGCAGTCTGTAAGGACCTGTTTTAAAAGATGATGGGCAGTTTTGTTTTGTAATGGAGATTCTGAAACCACAAAGTATTATACTATGTATGGTTTGAATCTACCCAGCAATTCAATGAATGTCTCAAACTATATTGCCCATACATTAAAGAAGAAGTTTGGCAAGAATTTTCAAAGTATGAATTATTAACAAAAATTAATAAAAATTCTTAACTCTTGAAATTCAGAGATTAACATTATTTGTCTGTATTTCAAAATCATATGATGAGCACCTCACAGGTAGACAAATTGAAAATGATCCTAAACTTTTGACCCAGCGTGGAAAAGTTGATATTCACAGACAAAAATGTTTGACATTTGCTTTACCACTGTGGTGACTGTAAACCTTAGTTTACATACATTATTAAGGTTTTCTATTTTGTTCCATCGTACTGATGCTTCAATCACTTCTTTCTGATTTTTGAGTTCTATAGTTGATCTTGACACATCATTTGATGAATACTGGCTAAATTATGAAATTGTGGAAGAAGCTATTACAAAAAATTTGTTACAAAAATTTTTAAAAAGTACAAATAACATATTATCATAAGTTTCAGAGAAAATGCTAATGCTATATCTGTTGGAGCTTCCTGTACAGACTTTACAACAGTATAGGACTGTACAACTCTGTTACGACTTCACAACTCTACAACTGTACAATACTGTTAGAACTTTGTACAGAGTTTCAGACAGAATGTGTGGAAAGCCTCACTGCAACATTCAATACAAATAGCCTTGTCCCTATTAACAGTGCGAGCACGGAATTTGTGGAAAGTCCATTGAACAAATCATCCATTTAAAAAATGCTTTTGGCCAGGCGCGGTGGCTCACGCCTGCAATCTTAGCACTTTGGAAGGCCTAGGTGGGTGGATCATCTGAGGTCAGGATTTCCAGACCAGCCTGGCTAACATGGTGGAACCCCGTCTCTACTAAAAATACAAAAAATTAGCCGGGCGTGGTGGCAGGCACCTGTAATCTCGGCTACTCAGGAAGCTGAGGCAGGAGAATCTCTTGAAATGGGGAGGCGTAGGTTGCAGTGAGCTGATCGCACCGCTGCACTCCAGTCTGGGCAACAGAGAAAGTCTGTTTAAAAAAAAAAAAAAAAAAAAAGCTTTCTCCAAGGCTGTTTATGCTGAAGCCATATGTGGTTGTTCTTTGCAGTGGGTGCCTTTTCCTACTCTCATTAAGTTTCACATGGGCCAAAAATAGTCATACCTCAACCTCAACATCATTTACCTTATTCAAAATTTATTAGTCAAAGGGAACAAAAAACACACCATTATTTTCCATTTAACATAATTTTCTGGCAGGATATTTTGTAGAATTGGTATTATCTCTTCCATAAATGTTGGAATTCATTCATAAAGCCACCTGGGTCTGGAGTTTTCTATCTGGCATTTTGAACTGATTTTAATTTATTTATTAAGTAAGTGGCTATTCAAATAATCTTTTTCTTCTGAATTGGCTTTGTTAATTTGTGGCTTTTGGTGTCACATTTACATTGTCACATTTATTAGCATAACATTTTATGATATTTATTATCTTTTTTTACAATCTGTAAGATATGAAATAATGTCCCTTCTCCATTTTCTGATATTGGCAATTCTGCATCTTCTTGCTTTTTTTCCCCCTAATTAATTTGGCTAAACGTTTATCAAGTCCATGATGAAGAACCACCTTTTGGTTTCACTATTTTTTTTCTATTGAGCACATTCTAGTTTATTAATTTTTATTTGTCACTATTTTCTTTCTTCTGCTCACTTCAATTTATTTTGCTCTTCTTTTTCTATATTTTTAAGACTACATCTTGATCATTTATTTGAGGCATTTTTTTTTCTAATATAAGCATTTAAAACTAAATTTCTTTCAAGGACTATTTTACCTACATGCTTCAAATTTTGCTATCTTATATATTCAGTTTTATTCAGTTAAAATGCTTGCCAGATTTCCTGGTGATTTCTATTTCGAGCTGCAGTTTATTTAGAATTGTGTGATTTTCTTTAAAATATTTTGAGTTTTTTTCATATATTGCAGTCAGAAAACATACTTAGTATGATTTGAATCCTTTTAAACATATTGACTCTTTCTTTATGGCACATAATGTGGTCTTTCATGGTATATGTTCTGTTATTCATTGAAAAAGTTTATTTTTAAATTCATGCAATGTCTTATTGTTAATTCATTCCATGCCACTTAGTTTAAGTTGGTTGGTAATGTTTTCCTTCTTTTTTTTTTTTGAGATGGAATCTCGCTCTGTCACCCAGGCAGGGGTGCAGTGGTGTGATCTCGGCTCACTGCGACCTCCACCTCCCAGATTCAAGCGATCCTCCTACCTCAACCTCCTGAGTAGCTGGGATTACAGGCCCCTGCCACCACACCCGGCTAATTTTTGTATTTTTAGTAAAGATGGGGTTTCGTCATGTTGGCCAGGCTGGTCTCAAACTCCTGACCTCAAGTGATCCACCAGCCTTAGCCTCCCCAAATGCTGGGCTTACAGGCATGAGCCACTCCACCTGGCTGATAATGTTTTTCAAATGTTCTACATACTTGGTTATTTTTTTCTATTTTTTTCTATTAATTCCTGGGAGAGAATGTGGGAATTAATCTCTAAGTATAATTGTGAATTTGTCTATTTCTTTTTTCAGTTTTGTTTGTTTTCATTTCATGCATGTTGGAACTCTGTTATTAGTTGCATGCACATTTTGCATTATTATGGTTGCTTGATAAATTTATCCCTTTATTATTGCAGAAGTACTTCTTGAAATATTCTTGTCTTTAAGTTCACTTTGTGTGCCATGAATATAGCCACCACTGCTCATTATTTTTGTTTGCATGATGCATATTTTTCCATCTTTTTACTTTTATTCTTTCTCTGTCTTTATATTTAAAACAGGTTTTTTTTTGTAGACAACATGCAATTTTGTCTTGCTTTTCTTAATTCAATTTGATAATATCTGTTTTATAATTGAAAAATTTGGGCACTGCATCTCACGGACTACATCTTGGCTACTATTTGTATTTTTTTTAACACAGCCACATGCATTTATTTCTGTATTGTCTGTGGCTTTTTAAATATTATGATGACAGAGTTGAATAGTTGCAATAGAGATTATATGGCCCACAAGCCTAAAAGTAGATGTTTTGGTGCACTTTTTAAAAGAGATGCCTTTGGCTCCAACATGAAATTTTAGATTGGCAGTTATTTTCCTTTTAGCCATTAAGATTTCATATAGTTGTCTTTTCCCATCTCTGGCATTCATGGTTTCTAAACAGAAATTTGCTGTCATTCTTATATTTGCAATTTTGGAAGCAAGGTGAATTTTCATTTTTGACTTATTTTAACGTTTTCCTATCACTTGTTTTCAGCAATTGGATTATGATAGGCTGAGGTGAAAATTTTTCTCTGTGGTTATTCTTCTTGGAATTCACTG
This sequence comes from Nomascus leucogenys, assembly GCF_006542625.1. NCBI lineage: Eukaryota > Metazoa > Chordata > Mammalia > Primates > Hylobatidae > Nomascus > Nomascus leucogenys. Next base: position 44,567,103 of record NC_044388.1, on the reverse strand, counting down.
AGGTTCTTGAATGTGGAGTTTGTACTTCAAATGCTGGGAAATTTTCAGCCAGTATTGCATCAAATATGTTTCCTGTTTCCCCTCCTCTGACTCAAGGACTCCAATTACTCAAGTTTGCTTACCTGAGGTTATCCTAGAGGTTAATGACTGCAATGATTTGAACTTGTTCCCCAGAGTTCACATGTTGAAAACTTATGCAACAGTGTTGAGTTTAATAGGTAATTAGGTCGTGAGGGATCTGCCCTCATAAATAAATTAATATCATCATCCCATGTGAGTGGGTTTGTTATTGTGAGAGTGGTTTTGTAATAAAAGTAAGTTTGGCTCTCTCTTGCTCTTTCTCTTGCCATGAGATGCATTCCACCATGTTATGACAGCATGAAGGCCCTAGCAAGATGCAGGCCCCACCATCTTGGACTTCCCAGCCTCCAAAGTGAAAAATACCTTTTTTCCTTCATAAATTACCCAGTGATTGGTATTCTGTTATAGCACAAAACAGACTAAGACACAACATTAGGTCATTCTTTTATTGTTTCTTTTCCTCTTTGTGTGTTTCATTTTGGGTCATTTTTATGGCTATGTCTTCAAGTTCCCATATATTTTTTCCTACAGTTTCTAATCTGTTATTAATCTTCCTTAGTTATTTTAAATGTTTTATTTTCTAATCACTAGAAGTTTCATTTGACAGATTTTTTTTCCATTTATCTCATGATCATGTTCATATATATATACATATACATATATATACACATATACATATACACATATACATATATATACATATATACAAATACATATATACACATATATATACATATATACAAATACATATATACACATATATATACATATATACATATACATATATACACATATACATATATACATATACATATATACATATATACACATATACATATATATACATATACATATATATACATATATATACACATATACATATATATATACACATATATATACATATATATACACATATACATATATATATATACACATATATATATTATATATATGATTTTTTTTTTTGTAGATGGAATTTTGCCTTTCTTGCCCAGGCTGGAGTGCAATGGCATGATCTTGGCTCACGACAACCTCCACCTCCTGGGTTCAAGCAATTCTCCTGCCTCAACCTCCCAAGTAGCTGGGAATACAGGCATGCACCACCACACCCAGCTAATTTTGTATTTTTAGTAGAGACAGGGCTTCTCCATGTTGGTCAGGCTGGTCTTGGACTCCCAACCTCAGCTGATGCACCCACCTTGGTCTCTCAAAGTGCTGGGATTACAGGTGTGAGCCACTGTGCCCAGCTCATGTTCATATTTTAAAAATATTGAGCATATGTATAATATTTATGATAGTTGTTTGAAAGTCTTCATCTATTAATTCTACCATTTTTGTCATTTATGAAAAAATTCTATTTTTTGTGTATGAGTCACACTTTTTTGCTTCTCTGTTAGACATAACATTTCATTGAATGCTGGATATTGAAAATTTGTGTTGTTGACTGCTCAATATTAATGTATTCCTTTGAAAGGTGTTAGACTGTTTTTCCTGCATGAAGTTAAGCTCCTAATGGCTAACTTTTATTTTTTTCAAGATTTACTTTTAAGCTCATTAAGGTGGTTCCAGATTCTATTATTGGTCTGGTAAGATTTTTCGAAGGACTCTACATAATACCTCCTATTTAATGATATTTAATGATGAGAGGTGAAGCTGGCTGGGCTTCTGAGTTGGGTGGGGACTTGGAGAACTTTTCTGTCTAGCTAAAGGATTGTAAACACACCAGTCAGCGCTCTGTGTCTAGCTAAGGGTTTGTAAACACACCAATTGGTACTCTGTAAAAATGCACCAATCAGCATTCTGTGTCTAGCTAAAGGTTTGTAAATGCACCAATCAGCACTCTGTAAAAATGGACCAATCAGCACTCTGTAAAATGGGCCAATCAGTGCTCTGTAAAATAGACAATCAGCAGGGGGTGGGCAGGCCAAATAAGGGAATAAAAGCTGGCCACCCGAGCCAACAGCGGCAACCTGCTCGGGTCCCCTTCCATGCTGTGGAAGCTTTGTTCTTTTGCTCTTTGCAATAAATCTTGCTGCTGCTCACTCTTTGGGTCTACACTACCTTTATGAGCTGTAACACTCACTACGAAGGTCTGCGGCTTCACTCCTGAAGTCAGTAAGACCACAAACCCACTGAAAGGAAGAAACTCTGGACACATCTGAACATCTGAAAGAACAAAATCCGAACACACCATCTTTAAGAACTGTAACACTCACCGTGAAGGTCCACAGCTTCATTCTTGAAGTCAGCGAGACCAAGAACTCATTGGAAGGAACCAATTCCAGACACAGTTTGGCAACCACAAAGGGACTATCTCCTATTGCCAAGCAGTGAATACCATTGGACTCCTTTCGCTTGCTATTCTGCCCTATTTTTCCTTAGAAATTCGGGGGCTAAATACCAGACACCTGTTGGCCAGTTAAAAGCAACTAGCACGGCCACTGGACTAAAGACATGGGTGTCAGGCTTTCTGGGAAAGGGCTAACAACCCCTGACTCTTCGGAGTTGGGAGCATTGGTTTGCCTGGAACCAACTTCCACTTTTCCTGTACTTCTCGGCTGAGCTGAGGGTCAACAGAGAGGAAAGCCATTCAGCTCCAGGGTCCCGACAAGAAGTTGGTTGACCTTGTGGCCATGAGCAGAACTCTGAAAGTCATGTCACCCAAGCGAGACTTGCCCATCTATCCTATCTATCCTGACCCTTGCCTCCTGGGTCCTAATGCCTGTCAGACAAACTTCTTCTTGCCTCTCTTCTCCAAGGATAGTCCTGCTTCTTAAAACCACTCCCTGTCTCTGGTGCTTTTCTAGTTTCTCCTGTAAGAATGATTTCTAGTATAAACTTCAGGACTCTGTTACCTTCTTTAGGCACCTAGACTCACCAATCAGAAAGACATAATTTTTGCCCAAAGCCTCATCATAGGGGGGACTAGCTGGAATTTTAGGATCCCTCCTCAGATAAGCAGGCCTAACAAAAGCTATTCCTGAAGCTAGGATATGGGGAACCTCAGAAATTATATGCTTCCTATTCATATAAGTAGGGACAAAAGGCATAACTCTTCCAACTCTGGAGATCCCTTCCCTCCCTCAGGATATGGCCCTCCACTTCATTTTTGGGGCATAACATCTTTATAGGACACAAGTAAAGTCCCAACACTAAGAGGAGAACACTTAGGACTCTAATAGGTTTTCGAAAGTGCATCGGTAAGGGCCAGTAAATCTGATTTTTCTTTGTCCTTTTTGTGGTCTAGGAGGACTGGAAAGGGTGCAGGCTTTCAAGGATGCATCAGTAAGGGCCGCTAAATCCGACCATCCTTGGTCCTCCTTGTGGTCTGGGAGGAAAACTAGTGTTTCTGCTGCTGTGTCAGTGAGTGCAACTATTCCAATCAGCAGGGTCCAAGGACAATTGTGGGTTCTTGGGCAGGGGGAGAAACAAACCAAAACCATGGGCGTTTTTGTCTTTCAGATGGGAAACACTCAGGCATCAATAGGCTCACCCTTGAAATGCATCCTAAGTCATTGGGACCAATTTGACCCACAAATCCTGAAAAAGAGGTGGCTCATTTTTTTCTTCACTGTGGCCTGGCCCCAATATTCTCTCTCTGATGGGGAAAAATGGCCACCTGAGGGAAGTATACATTACAATACTATCCTGCAGCTTGACCTTTTCTGTAAGAGGGAAGGTGATAGAGTGAAATACCTTATGTCCAAGCTTTCTTTTCAATGAAGAATACAAAACTACGTCAAGCTTGCAGTTTACATCCCACAGGAGGACCGCTCAGCTTACCCCCATATCCTAGCCTCCCTATAGCTCCCCTTCTTATTAATCATAAGCCTCTTCTAATCTCCCCTGCCCAGAAGGAAGTAAGCAAAGAAATCTCCAAAGGACCACAAAACCCCCCAGGCTATCGGTTATGTCCCCTTCAAGCTGTAGGGGAAGGGGAATTTCGCCTAACCCGGGTACATGTCCCCTTCTCCCTCTCTGATTTCAAGCAGATCAAGGCAGACCTGGGGAAGTTTTCAGATAATCCTGATAGGTATATAGATGTCCTACAGGGTCTAGGGCAAACCTTCAATCTCATTTGGAGAGATGTCATGCTATCGTTAGGTCAAACCCTGGACTTTAATGAAAATAATGAGGCTTTAGCTGCAGCCAAGAGTTTGGAGATACCCGGTATCTTAGTCAAGTAAATGGTAGAATGACAGCCCAAGAAAGGGACAAATTCCCTACTGGTCAGCAAGCCATCCCCAGTATGGATCCTCACTGAGACCTCGACTCAGATCATGGGGACTGGAGTTGCAAACATCTGTTGACCTGTGTTCTAGAAGGACTAAGAAGAATTAGGAAAAAGCCCATGAATTATTCAATGATGTCTACCATAACTCAGGGAAAGGAAGAAAATCCTTCTGCCTTCCTTGAGCAGCTACTGGAGGCTTTAAGAAAATATACTCCCCTGTCACCCAACTCACTCAAGGGTCAGTTGACTCTAAAAGATAAGTTTATTACCCAATCAGCTGCAGATATCAGAAGAAAGCTCCAAAAGCAAGCCCTGGGCCCTGAACAAAATCTGGAGGCATTATTAAACCTGGAAACCTTGGTGTTCTATAATAGGGACCAAGAGGAACAGGCCCAAAAGGAAAAGCAAGATCAGAGAAAGGCCACAGACTTAGCCATTGCCCTCAGACAAACAAACCTTTGTGGTTCAGAGAAGACAGAAAATGGAGCAGGCCAATCACCCAGTAAGGCTTGTTATCAGTGTGGTTTACAAGGACACCTTAAAAAAGATTGTCCAATGAGAAACAAGCTGCCCCCTCACCCATGTCCACTATGCCAAGGCAATCACTGGAAGGCACACTGCCCCAGAGGACAAAGGTTCTCTGGGCCAGAAGCCCCCAACCAGATGATCCAACAACAGGAATGAGAGTGTCAGGGGCAAGCGCCAGCTCATGTCATCACCCTCACTGAGCCCCGGGTACATTTAACCATTGAGAGCCAGGAAATTGACTTCCTCCTGGATACTGGAGCGGCCTTCTCAGTGTTAATCTCCTGTCCTGGATGACTGTTCTCAAGGTCCGTTACCATCTGAGGAATCCTGGGACAGCCTGTAACCAGGTATTTCTCCCACCTCCTCAGTTGTAATTGGGAGACTTTGCTCTTTTCACATGCTTTTCTTGTCATGCCTGAAAGCCCCACATCCTTATTAGGGAGGGATATATTAGCCAAAGCTGGAGCTATTATCTACATGAATATGGGGAACAAGTTACCCATTTGTTGTCCCCTACTTGAGGAGGGAATCAAACCTGAAGTCTGGGCATTGGAAAGACAATTTGGAAGGGCAAAAATTCCCACCCAGTCCAAATCAGACTAAAAGACCCCACCACTTCTCCTTATCAAAGGCAATATCCCTTAAGGCCTGAAGCTTATAAAGGATTACAGGATATTGTTAAACATTTAAAAGCTCAAGGCTTAGTAAGGAAATGCAGCAGTCCCTGCAACACCCCAATTCTAGGAGTACAAAAACTGAATGGTCAGTGGAGACTAGTGCAGGATCTTAGACTAATCAATGAGGCAGTAATTCCTCTGTATCCAGTTGTACCCAACCCCTATACCCTGCTCTCTCAAATACCAGAGGAAGCAGAAAGGAGACAGTTTACCCTTATAAGGGCTTAGACAGAAATAAAAAAGCAAACCGGACCAGAATTGGATTACCTCATGTTAAGGAGTGGTATAATAAAAGCAATTGACTTACATTACACTGTAATAGTCAGCCATGTATCTCTTTGACCTCAAGATCATAACAGGAATTTTTTTTTTAAAGAAAATATATGCTTTTATTTTTCCGTGATTACAAACACAACTGAATATCAAATGCACAAAGTAAGAATTATACGGGGAAAAAAAATCAGATACGTTCATATATATATCACCTTTTCAAGGCTATTACCATCCAGAATAACCTTGGTTTGCCAGGGCCAATAGAAAGAAGTCATAAATTTGCATTTAGTCAAATTTATGTGTTTGCTTTCTTCTATAATTCCAATACCTCCACCATCAACGACTTGAGATAGCTGCCAAGGTATTATATAATCAGTGCCAGTGTCTTCATTCATTCTACAACGAAGGCTGTCACTTCACACTTGGAAGGTTGCACAGCAGCCAGGCAGAGGCGTTCCTCACTTCCCAGACGGGGCGGCCAGGCAGAGGCGCTCCTCACTTCCCAGATGGGGTGGCCAGGCAGAGGCGCTTCTTACCTCCCAGATGATGGGCGGCCGGGCAGAGACGCTCCTCACTTCCTAGACAGGGTGGCGGCCGGGCAGAGGCGCTCCTCACTTCCCAGATGGGGTGGCCAGGCAGAGGCGCTCCTCACATCCCAGATGGGGTGGCCAGGCAGAGGTGCTCCTCACATCCCAGATGATGGGTGGCCGGGCAGAGGCGCTCCTCACTTCCCAGATGGGGCAGCCAGGAAGAGGCACTCCTCACTTCCCAGACGGGGATGCCAGGCAGAGGCGCTTCTCACTTCCCAGACGATGGGTGGCCAGGCAGAGATGCTCCTCACTTCCTAGACAGGGTGGCGGCTGGGCAGAGGCTGTAATCTTAGCACTTTGGGAGGCCAGGGCAGGTGGCTGGGAGGTGGAGGTTGTAGCACGCCAAGACCACGCCACTGCACTCCAGCCTGGGCAACATTGAGCATTGAGTGAGCAAGACTCCGTCTGTAATCCCAGCACTTCGGGAGGCCGAGGTGGGCAGATCACTCGAGGTCAGGAGTTGGAGACCAGCCTGGCCAAGACGGCGAAACCCTGTCTCCACCAAAAATACAAAAACCAGCCGGGCACTGTGGCGTGTGGAGTGCCGCTGCACTCCAGCCTGGGCAACAGAGGGAGACCATCTGGAAGGAAGGAAGGAAGGAAGGAAGGAAGGAAGGAAGGAAGGAAGGAAGGAAGGAGGCTGTATTTTTTAGTAGAGATGGGGTTTCACCATGTTAGCCAGGATCGTCTCGATCTCCTGACCCCATGATCAGCCCACCTCGGCCTCCCAAAGTGCTGGGATTACAGGCCACAGAGCCTGGCCCCTCCTGTTCATTTAATTTCACTTTTCCCCATTTCCACATACGGCACAATCAGGAGCTGTGCTATACGCTCTCCTGGCTTTGCTTTCCAGAGAACAGAAGTAGATATAACAATTTCAATTTCCCCATTGTAATCTGAATCAATGACTCCCGTATGTATTTGTACCCCTTTTAAATTTAAACTAGACCTGCCTAGAAGTAATCCTAACGTCCCTGGTGGCAAGGGTCCACAGACTCCTGTTGGGACCTTCTGCGGGGGTTCCCAGGCAGAAGGCTCACAGCTTTTGTGCAGCATAAATTTACTGTGGCATTACCACCTGTGGTGAGGGACAGGTATTGTACAGGGTTGAGGGAGTGGCCTGAGCTGGAAATGCCCTGGTTTGGAAAGGGGCCTGGGATGGGCCCCTCATGGGATTTCCTGAAATCAGGTTCCCATCTTTATCAAACTTAGAGTGACACTGGTTAGCCCAATGTTTTCCTTTTTTACATTTTGGACATATTTCAGACTCAGCAGTTTTCTTTTTTTCCCTATCTGGCAGCCTGACTCACTGATTTTTTCTACATTCTTTTTTAGTATGACCATGCTTCCCACAGTTAAAACAAGCTCCAGGAAACAGAGTATTTCCTTTATCCACTCTCAGTCCTGCCATTGCCTGTGCCAACAAAGTAGCTTTATGCAGATTACCTCTGATACCATCACAGGCCTTGATATAATGAACTAAATGTGCTTTCCCTCTAATAGGTCACAGAGCAGCCTGGCAATCAGGATTAGCATTGTCGAAAGCTAATAACTGAAACACTATATCCTGTGCAGCCGAATCTGTAGTTACGTTTTTAAGAGACTCCTGTAACCGAGCTATAAAATCCACATATGGTTCTTTTGGTCCCTGTTTTATAGCACTAAAGGAAGGGTATTGTTCTGCACCTGAAGTGACTTTTTTTCCCAAGCTCTAATGCACACTCCTCTAAGCTGTTCTACGGCATCATCCTGCATGACCACTTGTACATCTAAAACTGCCCAGCTGTCAACCCCCAAAAGCTGGTCTGCAGTTGTATTAATTTGAAGTTGGGCCTGGGTGTTGTGAGCAGCCTGAATGGAAGCTTCATCTGCCCACCAAGTTTTAAATTGTAAAAACTGAGCAGGAGTTAGACAAGCTCAAGTAAGAGGATCCCAGTCAATAGGAATCATCCAACTGGAAAAAGCAACATTCTTTAACAGTCCCATTACAAAAGGAGAAACTGGTCCATCGTGCTGAATAGCTTGTTTAAATTCTGTGAGTAATTTAAAAGAAAAAGGCTCAAATGTAGCTATAATATTTCCCTGTTGATCTAGGGGATGTACTCTAACAGGGAACTGCCAAGCCTCTATATCACCCTCTCATCTAGCTTGCTGAATTCCTGCCTGAATAGAACTGAGAGCGGTCGCTCGAGGCGCTGCTCAAACAGTCACTGGGGCAACTACTTTTTGCCCAGTGTCCTCCAGAAAAGAAAGATCTGGAGGGTCAGGCCACTCTTTTTCTTCAAAATAATAATGAGTGGATGCAGAAGGGTAGGGATGAACCTCTCCCTCCTTTGCTGCTTTAGTTTTAGCTGGCAAACAAACCTGCTCTCTAACCTCTTCTGTTACTTCATTATACTATCCTTCCTCCTCATCATTAGTGTGAAAAGGTTCTAAAGTGGAACGAACCAGAGCCCATGCTTGTCCCATGGTTACCCTGATGCTTCTGAGCTCCCCTTCTTACTCACCATGGGGATTGCTTTAAGGGTACTCGGGTGTCCTCCAGCTTAGATCCACATTCCACAACTGTTGCTCTGGTGACACTTCAACCTGGATTCGAGCCCCCATGATGGACGCCACTTGCCAAGACCAGCTTGGTCAAGGAGACCCTAACCCAGGGGCGCTAGAGGAATTAAAGACACACACACAGAAATATAGAGGTGTGGAGAGGGAAATCAGGGGTCTCACAGCCTTCAGAGCTGAGAGCCTTGAACAGAGATTTACCTACGTATTTATTGACAGCAAGCCAGTGATAAGCATTGTTTCTATAGATTATAGATTAATGAAAAGTATTCCTTATGGGAAACAAAAGGATGGCCAAACTAAAGGGATGGTTTTGGCTAGTCAGCTGCAGAAGGAGCATGTCCTTAAGGCACAGATCACTCATGCTATTGTTTGTGGTTTAACAATGTCTTTAAGCAGTTTTCCACCTGGGTGGGCCAGGTGTTCCTTGCCCTCATTCCAGTAAACCCACAACCTTCCAGCATGGGCGTTATGGCCATCAGGAACATGTTACAGTGCTGCAGAGATTTTGTTTGTCACCAGTTTTGGGGCCAATTAATGGCCAGATTTTGGGGGCCTGTTCCCAATAGTAACACTCATTGCAAAGGTCTGCGGCTTCACTCCTGAAGTCAGCAAGACCACGAACCCACTTAAAGGAAGAAACTCTGGACACATCTGAACATCTGAAGGAACAAACTTCAGACACACCATCTTTAAGAACTGTAACACTCACACGAGGGTCCGCAGCTTCATTCTTGAAGTCAGCAAGACCCAGAACCCACCAGAAGGAACCAATTCTGGACCCAATGATACCTCTCTACTTTAGTAGATGGGAACAAAGACCATTTCCAGTCTTGTGTGAGTTATAGAAATTGCTTGGTCTTCTGCTAATTCCTTAACTCTGTGGAACTTCACTCCATGCTTGGGTAGAATTCAGGCAAACACTCAAGAGATCTCCTTTGCATATTTCTCAAGCTCCACCTCTGTGCAGTTTGCCTCTCTTTGGTACTTTTGCTTACAAATAGCTGCCAACTCACCCTTTCTGCATTTTCATCTTGTCTCCTCAACTCAGTTAGAATGCCAGATTATTTTGATTTACCCTTAATATATTGAGAGCTACCTTCTATTATTAAGAGAGAGCTACCTCCTATTATTAAGCTGGGACCATCATAGAGCTCTCCTTATTTCTTTTCCCTATCTCAGAGATCCTTGTCTTGTGCTACCTGTTGTCCAGTGTCTGAACATCCTTGTTCCATGTATCTGTCTGATTTGTTTATGGACAGAGAAATCTCCATAATGGGTAATGCTTCATAGGTCATTGAAAAAAATCTGAAGTTTGATTTTGTTTGAGATGGAGTCTTTCTTTCACCCAGGCTGGAGTGCAGTGGCACAATCTCAGCTTACTTCAAACTCCGCCTATTGGGTTCAAGCCATTCTTCTGCCTCAGCCTCCCCAGTAGCTGGGATTACAGGTGTGCACCACCACATCCAGCTAATTTTTGAATTTTTAGTAGACATAGGGTTTCACCTTGTTGGCCAGGCTGGTCTCAAACTCCTGACCTCGTGATCTGTCTGTTTCAGCCTCCAAAGTGCTGGGATTACAGGCATGAGCCACCATGCCCAGCCATGAAGTTTGATTTTATAAAATGCTATTTCAATACTTTTAAGGTGCTGCTGTTTATTTTTTAAACCACCTTAAATCTATTAAAGGATAGAATACCTTCATTCATTTTCTAATATTAAACTGATCTTGCATTCTGGGATTGAATCAAATTTGTTTGTACATTTATATTAGGAATCTTAATTGAGCTTTCTAATACTTTGTTTAGGGTGATTGTATCCATATTAATCAGTGAAATTTCCCTCCAATTTGTCTTTCTTAATGGTGCTTTGATTTTTTTCCACCTTTCATTTTCTCTTCCCTGGAAGTGTTTTTAGGAGATTGAAATTATTTGTTTCACTTTTTTTTTTTTTTTTTTTTTTTTGGTAGGAGTTACCAGGAAAGCCATGGGACTGAAGCTACATTTGGGAAGATTTTGACATAATGATTCAAATGGTTTAATTAGTACGGAAATACTCATTTATCTCTTTATGTTTAAATCAATGGAATGAGTTATATTTTTCTAGGAACTTTTTTGTTTCATCTGAATTTGCCAATTTATTGTCACATTGTTTATTGTCATCTGTTTTCATCTTTTTAACTTTTGTAGCTAATATGACCTTTTCATTTATGACATAGCTTATTTGTGCCTTTCCATTATTTTATTGATTAATCTTATGAATATTTTGTTTTGAGGTAATAATCCTTGGGTCAAGGATAGAAAAGGGTGGCACCAGTTTAAGGTTGGAGAGGCAGTTGCTGAGCAGATGTCCTCACAGAAGTATTGTTTTGTATAAGATGACTTTTTTATGCAAGGTTTTGGTTTACATAGAGTGTTTTGTGATTTTTTTTTTTTTTTTTTTTTTTGAGATGGAGTGTTGCTCTGTCACTCAGGCTGGAGTGCAGTGGTATGATCTTGGCTCATTGCAACCTCTGCCTCTCAGGCTCCAGCAATCCTTATGCCTCAGCCTCCCCATTAGCTGGGACTACAGGTGTGTGCCATCATGCCTGACTAATATTTTTTGTATTTTCAGTAAAGACAGGGGTTTCACCATGTTGGCCAGGCTGGTCTTGAACTCCTGACCTCAAGTGATCTGCCTGCCTCGTTCTCCCAAAGTGCTTGGATTACAGGCATGAACCACTGCACCTGGCCATTTGTGTTATCAGGGATTCATGCATGAGAACCCTCCCTTCATGGCTTTTCCTGGTTTGATTTGCCAGGTTTTTTATTTTATTTTGTATTTTTACACAAATGACATAGTTTAGATATCTGTCTCCTCGAAATTTCATGTTGAATTTTGATCCTAATGGGAGGTGTTTGAGTCATAAGAGCAGATCCTTCATGAATGGTTTGGTGCTGTCCTCATAGTAATGAGTGAGTCCTCCCTTTATTAGTTCCCATGGGAATTGATTGTTTAAAAAGCCCAGCACACTGGCTCCCCATCACTTCCCCTTCACCTTCTACCATCAGTGGAAGCAGCTTGAGGCCCTCACCATACGCAGATGCCAGAGCCATGCTTCTTTTATGGCCTGCAGAATCCTGAGATAAACAAACCCCTTTCTTTACAAACTATCCAGCATGGGAGTATAGTAAAAGAGCATCTAGAATTCAAACTTCTCATGGAACATCTGGACCCAGAAGAAGAAAGAAGAAGAAGAGGAAGAAGAAGGAGAAGGAGAAGGAGAAGGAAAAGGAGAAGGAGAAGAACAAGGAGGGGGAAGGGGAGGTGAAGGAGGGGGAGGAGGAGGAAGGGGGAGGAAGAAAAAGAAGAAGAAGAAGAACAAGAAGAAGAGGAGGAAGGAGGAGGATGAAGAGGAGGAGGAGGAGGAGGAATGTCGACTAGCACAAATGCTTGGAACAAAACAATTAACTTGCTGCTTGAAGGAGGTAGCCCTAAAAATAATGCAGCAGCAGAGACAGAAGATGATGAAAGTGATGGGGAGGAAGGAAAAGGAAACACTTCAGAGGTAAGGTGGAAAAGGCTTCAATGTATTTCACAGCATATTATGTAAAATGATTTATATGTGCTTATATATGTCAGTTTATTAAATGTACATCAAATATGGACATTTATCAGTTCCCAAATAATACTTTTATCATTTCTTATGCCTGTCTTGTACTTTAATCTCTTAATCCTGTTATCTTCATAAGCTGAGGATGTATGTCACCTCAGGACCACTGTGATAATTGTGTTAACTGTACAAATTGATTGTAAAACGTGTGTTTGAACAATACGAAATTAGTGCACCTTAAAAAAGAACAGAATAACAGTAATTTTTATGGAACAAGGGAAGACAACCATAAGGTCTGACTGCCTGTGGTGTCACGCAGAAACAGCCATATTTTTCTTCTGTCAGAGAGCCTATAAATGCACGTGCAAGTAGGAAAGAGATCACTAAATTCTTTTCCTAGCAAGGAATATTAATATTAATACCCAGGGAAAGGAATGCTTTCCTAGGGGGAGATCTATAAATGGCTGCTCTGGGAATGTCTGTCTTGCACAGTTGAGATAACAACTGAGATAAGCCATGGTCTCCTGCAGAATCCTCAGGCTTACTAGCGTTGGGAAAACTCTGCCCTGGTAAATTTGTGGTCAGACCAGTTCTCTGTTCTTGAACCCTGTTTTCTGTTGTTTAAGATGTTTATCAAGACAATACATGCACCGCTGAACATAGACCGTTATCAGTGGCTCTGCTTCTGCCCTTTGCCCTGTGATCTTTGTTGGACCCTTATCAGTGGTTCTGCTTTTGCCCTTTGTCCTGTTCCCTCAGAAGCATGTGATCTTTGTTAGACCCTTATTAGTGGTTCTGCTTTTTGCTCTTTGAAGCATGTGATCTTTATACCTACTCTCTGTTCTTACACCCTTTTGAAATCCTTAATAACAACTTGCTAGTCTGAGACTCAGGCAGGCATCACGGTCCTACAGATATGTGATGTCACCCCTGGCAGCCCAGCTGTAAAATTCCTCTCTTTATACTGTCTCTCTTTATTTCTCAGCTGGCCGACACTTATGGAAAATAGAAAGAATCTATGTTGAAATATTGGGGGTGTGTTCCCCCAATACATTTGATTCTAGATTTGATGATTGGACTTTTGGGAGGGAGTGAGAAAGAATGAGAGAGAGAGTGTGTGTGTGTGTTTGTGCTTTTTTGTATGCCTTGCATCATATTTCAGCAAGAAAGACGTTTTGTATAGGCCTGGCACGGTGGCTCACGCCTGTAATCATAGCAATTTGGGAGGCTGAGGTGGGTGGATTGCCTGAGCTCAGGAGTCTGAGACCAGCCTGGGCAACATGGTGAAGCCCCCATCTCTACAAAAATACAAAAATTAGCCAGGTATGGCAGCATGCGCCTGAAGTCCCAGCTACTTGGGAGGCTGAGGCAGGAGAATTGCTTGAACCTGGGAGGCGGGGGTTACAGTGAGCTGAGATAGCACCATTGCACTTCAGCCTGGGTGACAGAGCAAGACTCCATCTCAAAAACAACAACAACAACAACAGCAGAAAGGCATGTTGTATAGAACAGTAATGATTGAGGTCAATACTTTTTGTCTGGAAATTGGTATGCCTTGTCATCTGTTAAGCCTCTAGTGCACAGCTATGTGCTAATCTTTTTGTTTCTTTGTTTTTTGTGTGTGTGTTTTCCTTTTTTTTTGAGGCAGAGTCTTGTTCTATTGTCCAGGATGGAGTGCAGTGGCACCATCCTGGCTCACTGAAACCTCTGCCTCCTGGGCTCATGTCATTCTCCTGCCTCAGCCTCCTGAGTAGCTGGGATTATAGGTGAATGCCACCGCACCCAGCTAAATTTTTTTTTGTATTTTTAGTAGAGATGGGGTCTCAGCATGTTGGCAAGGCTGGTCTTGAACTCCTCACCTCAGGATTACAGGCGTGAGCCACTGCACCCATCCTGCTAATCTTTTTAGGAGTCACTTGGTTGTCGTCACATGGTTACTTTCAGTGCACCATGGGCTTCAAATTCCTATAGAGGTTGCTTATACTTTGGGTAGAGCATTAGTTAAGCAGATCCATGTCTGATTCTGAGTTTTAGTTATTCTTTTTGTGCTGTGTATAAGAGAGGGTCTCTTTATATCCTCTATTCCTTTTAAGAAAGAAAAAAAATTATCTGATGAACATGAGCTCCTTTAATTATCAGGCCCACAGAGGCACTGAAATGTGACAGTGTGTGACAGCAGTTACATTCCGCTACCACCTCGAACTAAATAATTACCTCTTGAAGCCACTTCCTATGTGGGCTCTAGACATACAGATGTCAAGTAGCCATAAAATTACATATGCTGGACACCATAACTGATACCCTATAGATCAACAATATATAGCCAGCTACTAATCAGTATTATTTCTGTAAACCAATGGGAATTCCTATCAAGCAGCTTTGTGTCAGTCCACTCCTTGTTCCCTTTTGCCTTAAGACCCTGCTGTAACAAAGGCTGAGCAGAGCACTCCTCAAGGCAACTAGGAAGTATGTTCTGGGTAGCTGCCCTCAACCATGGCCTAAATTAATTGTCTATTATTTTTTGCCTCAGTTTATTTCTTTAGGTTAACACTTTCCTGCCTCTCTCCTAGAAGTATTCTATTGTCACATGTTATTTTAATTTTTTTTTCTAATATGTCTATTTTAGAGATGGATGTCACTCATTATTTAAAGCTAACTTAGTTTGGTGGTTGGAGTGGTGGTAGGATGGGGATGCACCTTCTCTTATTTTCATTGTCGGTCTGGAGCATGTATTTTGTTCCTGAGTCTTGGGGATGTGGCCTTCTGCATTCTCTTGCATCTCTCTGAATGTGTTTCTTGTGCTCAGTGCTTAATCTTGATCCTTTTTCGAGAGTAGGATTTTTTTTTCTTTTTGCCGCCATTTTTTCCCCCAGCTACAACTAGTGTTCATTAATGCACTAAGTCCAGCAAGCCGACTTGTTTTATAGTGAATGTAAAAGAGAAGGATCTCTTGCTCCTTCTTCATGGCTGCTGGGCTCCTCCTCCTGGTCTGTGTCACAATAAACACTTCTTAGAGCTCTTTGCACATTTTGCTGTTAGAGCCCACATAAAGTTCATAAAGACAGAGACCAAAAGGGAGTACAGATTCCTTCACTTTCTACATGTCCCAGGTGTTTCAGACTATTTTCTAGCCCTCAGTCATCATCAATTGTTCAGCTATTTTAGCTTAAAAATATTTAAAAGTGTTTAGTTTAAAAAATTTTAAAAGTGTTTAGTTCTGCCTGCCTAAGGTGATAGCTTATTTGTGTCTTAAAGCAGACACTGCCTCTCCTTAGATTTTGGAACGGTTTTAATTTCTTCATGATACCAGCCCTCTGATGAGTTCCAAAAAGTCATAAATTTGAAATTGATCTGGTCCTTTTTGTATTGTAAGACTGAGAATGACACTTCTTTTATTTCTCAGCATCCCAAGGTAGAAGCTGGAAATCATATTTATTTATTTTTAAATGTTAAGCCAATTTTGAATTACTGAGAAAGTCCAACTTATTAAAGATACATTACATTATTTAAATAACAATAAATTTTGTGTGCTAAGATTTTCTTAAGATTGTAGTTTCTCTGTGAATAATGTTTTTTGTTTGTTTGTTTGTTTGTTTGTTTTTGAGAAGGAATCTCTCTCTGTCACCCAGGCTGGAGTGCAGTGGCGCAATCTCAGATCACTGTGATCTCCACCTCCCAGGTTCAAACGATTCTCCTGCCTCAGCCTCACAAGTAGTTGGGATTACAGGTGTCCACCATCAAGCCCAGCTAATTTTTGTGTTTTTAGTAGAGACGGGGTTTCGCCGTGTTGGCCAGGCTGGTCTTGAACTCCTGACCATGGGTGATCCACCCACCTCAGCCTCCCAAAGTGCTGGGATTACAGGCGTGAACCACTGCCCCTGGCCTACTCTGTGAATAATGTTAACCTGTACTTTTTCCTTTTCCTAAGTGTCTTGTCAGGTTTAATATAAAGGTTATGCTGACTTATAAAAGGTATTTATGGAGTACCTCCAGCTTTTCTAATGCCTCGAAGGATTTGTTTAAGGTTCAAATAATTTTTCCTTTGAGCTTTAATATATACATAGTTGAAGTGATCTATGCCTAAAAACTGTGAAGGGGAGGGGTCGGAGGGTGGGGTGAGGCAGTGAGTTGTGTAAACTTCAGGTTACACTTTAAATTTTCTTAATAGATCTTCCAGAATTTTATAAACAATTGGTTATATAGAATTTTAAAGGTTCTGGAGGAAAAAAATTACATAATCACTGACAACTGCAGGAAGCTACTACCATCCCCAGAAATAGAACAAAAGTAAGAATATTATTCAGAGCTTGGAACTGCTTCATAAAAGATGCCATTGCAGTCAGAACCACACTGTGTATCCTGAGTCTACACTCTCTGCTCACTCTCACCATTCCTTCCATTTGATTGCCTCTCCTTTTACCACTGTATCTGCCACTGTCAAATATTAGAAAAAAAATTTTTTTCCTCTTTCCATTATATTTCCTGCCATTGTTTCCCATTGGCAGAATAACCCCCCACAAAAAATAAAGTGAACTGGCCAAGAATTTTGGGGAATATAGCTGTGAGGATAAGCAGGGTTTAGATAGGAAATTGAAGCTGAGATATGACAGACACTACTTGGTATGTTCTCTTTTTTGGCAAACAATCATAAACATATCCTTTTATTTGTGTTTAAATTTTTGTTGTTGTTCTTCTTATTGAGACAGAGTCTTGCTCCGTCACCCAGGCTGGAGTGCAGTGGTGTGATCTCAGCTAACTGCAACCTCCGCCTCCCGGGTTCAAGTGATTCTCCTATCTAGCCTCCCAAGTAGCTGGGATTACAGGAGTGTGCCACCACATCCAGCTAATTTTATTTTGTTTTTTTGAGATGGAGTCTCACTCTTATTGCCCAGGCTAGAGTGCAGTGGTGCAATCTCGGCTCACTGCAACCTCCGCCTCCTGGGTTCAAGTGATTCTCCTGCCTCAGCCTCCCAAGTAGCTGGGATTACAAGCATGCACCACCATGCCCAGCTAATTTTGTACTTTTAGTAGAGATGGGGTTTCTCCATGTTGGTCAGGCTGTTCGTGAACTCCCAACCTCAGGTGATCTCCTGCCTCAGCCTCCCAAAGTACTGGGATTACAGGCGTGAGCCCACCGTGCCTGGCCCTAATTTTTGTATTTTTAGTAGAGACGGGGTTTTGCCATGTTGGCCAGGTTGGTCTCAAACTTCTGACCTCAGGTGATCCGCCCACCTCAGCCTCCCAAAATGCTGTGTTTAAACTTTCATGCAACATACTGTTTACACGTAACTGGCTTCCTAAAAGGCATCATTACTCATGCAAATGAAGACACATTCATCTTCTCAGAAAGGGAGACACAAAGCTTCCTCAGTCACTGCCCTCATCTCTGGGAATTAACTGGCCTGCATGTTCTCTAATTAAAGAATGAACTGGCTGGGTGCGGTGGCTCACGCCTGTAATCCCAGCACTTTGGGAGGCCAAGGCGGGCAGATCATGAGGTCAGGAGATCGAGACCATCTTGGCTAACATGGTGAAACCCCATCTCTACTAAAAATACAAAAAATTAGCCAAGTGTGGTGGTGGGCGCCTGTAGTCCCAGCTACTCGGGAGGCTGAGGCAGGAGAAGGGCATGAACCCAGGAGGTGGAGCTTGCAGTGAGCCAAGATTGCACCACTGCACTCCAGCCTGGGCGACAGAGCAAGACTCCATCTCAAAAAAAAAAAAAAAAAAAAAAAAAAGAATGAACCGTAAGTTTGACAAATGTCAATCTTCATGTAGAATGAGAAAGGAAATAAGAGACTTACTCATAGCTATTAAAAGTCTTTTCTGAAATGGGTAACAAGGCAACTGTTGATGTTTTTAGTTTCCACTTTTGTTATGGGCTGAATGTTTGTGTCTTTCTAAAGCTCATGTGTGAAAACCCTAACTCCCAAAGTGCAAGTTATCTGGAAGCAGGGCCTTCAGGCAGTAACTAGGTCATGCTGTGGTGATGGGATCAGTGCCCTTTTAAGGAAAGTAAGAGACACCAGGGCTTCCTCTTTCTACCATGCCAAGATGCACCAAGAAAGAGGTCACTTGCAAGCCAGGAAGAGAACTTTCACCAAGAACCAAATCACCACCTTGATCTTGGACTTCATAGCCTCTAGAATTGCAAGAAAAAATAATTCTCTTTTTTAAGTCACCCAGTCTATGGTATTTTTTTAAAGAGCAATCTGAGCTGACAGAGATACTCTTTCTACTATACATTTTGTTTTGTTTCTTTCATGTCATCCAGAACCTTAGCTAGTGAAGGATCGTTTTTGTTTTCTGGTGGAATAACCCAGGTCATGTTTTCTCAAATAGTCTTAATTCAGGTGTAGTTAGTGTAGTCTAGTTGGTATAACTGCTTAGTTTTCGGTGTTATTATCTCTTGTTTCAGCATGTCAGGACAGCCTTATTTTCCCCTATAAGAAGGACTACTACCCCAGCCACAACAGTGAAAGCTGATTTGTCTGACGCTTCAGCAGAATTAGAAGTACTTAATTGTGGCAACGCCTGTAATCCCAGCACTTTGGGAGGCAAAGGCGGGCAGATCACTTGAGGCCAGGAGTTCAAGACCAGCATGGCCAACATGGTGAAATCCCATCTCTACTAAAAATACAAAATTTAGCTGGGCATGGGGGTGCATGCCTGTAATCCCAGCTTTTAAAAATGTTTTCTTGTATATTTTATTTTTTTATTCATTCATTTCTGTTTTCAGTTTGTTATTTACTTTCCTGTACTTTTTGAGGTTATTTTGTGGTTCTCTTTCTAGATTCCTTTTTTTTTTTGAAGGAAAATTTGTATTATTTTAATTATTTTTATGTACAGAAAACTCAACAGTGTACATTTAACCCAGTTTAGTGGCAAGTTTTTTAGCCTTTGCCTTTTTGAGTTTGGCAATGCAAGCCACAGACTTGGGGCCCAGGATATTGCCTCCTCACTGACGGGAGAGCTCATCATATCTGTTGTTGTAATTGGTCCTGACAGCTTCCACCAGCTTAGCCAAAGCTCCTTTGTCTTCTGAGTTAATCCATGTGAAGGCTACAGTGGTGCAGGTCTTCCTGTGGACTAGACAACCCAGTCTTGCCTTCTCTTTGATAATGCAGTAAGGGACACCATTTTACAGACGCAGGGCAGGCAGGAAGACCATCAGCTTGATCTTTATTTTTTTACCGCAGTAAAGGGAACTTTATTGGTAATTTAGGAGATATTCAAGGATCATTTTGAGCATGCCTAATTTTGTCCTTAGGCACAGTCTGTAAAACCTACCCATCTCACCAGTTATGACTCCACTGTACCAAAATGAAGAGTCTGTTGGGTTAAAGGAATCATTTTAAGTATTTGAGCATGAGAATGATGATGTGATGAGTCTACGTTCTCTCAGATTAGTTTGGTAACAAGGAACGAGAGAGAGTATGTTCACATGAATACACATGGTCAAGTGAAGGTGGAATTCACATCAAGAATTCTCAAAAAACCAAACCAGTTTGTGACTCATGTCCCATTTTTTAAAGATGACTAACCTTGGAAGAGTTTGATGTCATAAATATAAGCAACTCTTGATTATAAAATCTGAAAGAAAAACTCTTCACTGGCTCAATATGACTAAAGGTTTATCAATTTTCATTTATTTTTCAGTGTTTAAAAATAACGTTAAGAAAAATAATAAATTTTGAGATAATTTTAGTTTATATACACTAATACTAATCGTTTAACCTGAAAACAGTAATCACTTACACATTGTAAAAAATATTTTCTTGAGATTAAACAACTAGAAATATTCTGTTATCATAAAGCCACAAAGAGGTTCACGTTCCTAAGAGCAAAGTCAGGAAAACGAAAATAATCATTATAACAGTGATAAGCACCAAGACAGAACTTTTTTGCACTTGAAGCCACAGACACGAAATAGAAAGTGGAAAAGTAGTGTGTCTCCTTTTTGTTCCCATAGGAATTTCAACACTGAATTTTAAAACATCTTTATATTATATTCCAGCAATTTATTTATTTATTTGTTTTTATTTTTATTTTTTGAGACAGGGTTTTGCTCTGTCTCCCAGGCTGGAGTACAGTAGGTGATCTCAGCTTACTGCAACCTTCACCTTCCTGGTTCAAGCAATTCTCCTGCCTCAGCCTCCCAAGTAGCTGAGATTACAGGCATCCGCCACCACACCCAGCTAATTTTTTTGTATTTTTAGTAGAGATGGGGTTTCACCATGGTGGCCAGGCTGGTTTGGAACTCCTGACCTCAAGTGATCCACCCGCCTCGGCTTCCCAAAGTGCTAGGATTACAAGCGTGAACCACCATGCCCAGCCATTTCCAGCAATATTTTTAAATTTGCCCTATACATTATAAGTTGTGTGAAGAAACTATTTTGGTAGAAAGTGTTACTGAGGTTAAAAAACTAGCTAATATTGCATGTAGATTGCTTAAGTTTTAAAGTGACTGCCCAACTACATAGGTTATTTTCTGCAACCTCCAGTATGTTGGCATTACCTCAAACTCAGAGACCCCACAGGACAAAAAGAGACTCCCTTTCTGGGGCTGAGTTGCACGTGGAAGGGTAGTAGTGGATTTGACCAAGCCTCCGGAAGGAATAGTATCTGTTTTGGGAGAACCCTTGGGACCAATAAGAGGGATGCCCAGATTTACACTCTGGGACCCTTAAGACATTGTCACTGGGTGAAGTGGAGGACCACTGACATGCTGCCAGTGCCCTCTGGGGAAGTGCCAGGGACCCTCAGCTGCAGACCCAAGACGGATCACATTCCCTATCTCTGCCTGAAAAGTGGCTACTGTTGCTCTGTGTCCTCCAGTGTAACAGGAATGCTGTGTCCAGACATCCTGCTTTAGTCTTTACTTTCTACAAGTGTCAGTCACTGACCCTTCATTGTGGTGATAGATCCCCTAATTCCCGCATTGCTCAGCCTCTGGTTTATTTTGGGGGTAATTGAGTCTTTGACCGCTCAAGTCTTTTAAGGGTTAGTTGGACCGTTATGTAAGCTTGTTTGTCTCACCTCTCTCTGGGCGGTGGTGCTCAGTCTCTCACACTGCTCTCTAGCAAAATTCTGTGTGTATACACACAAGTGCATGCACGCACACACACACACAATATCTCATCTGGCTAAAGTTTTTAAAAATTATAAATGTAAATAATTGTTTCAACCATCGGAATGAGTTGCAAATAAGATTGCTGGAGCAACTAGATCTAGCTCTACTGGTTTGGGTTTATTACAGCAAACCTACATAATTTAACATATTTATTTACTTTAGTGTGACAACTGATGAACAAAGAGCCGTCTGAGTTGTATAAAACGAACCAAAGAGGAAGAAAAGTGACATAAATATATTTTGCAAATGTAAAATTAATAAAATTTATTATTATTAAAATGGGCATTCTTCACTGTTTCCAGACCATTGTATGCATTTTTATTCTGTTTTCTAATTGCTAAATAAGGTGTTCTTTTGGTCCTCTAATGTAGAGGTGACATTTAAATACAACCAGTCAGGCCTTAAGTGCAAAAAGGTTCTGTCTTGTGCTTATCACTGGTATAAGTAATTCAAGACTTCTTTTTCTTTTCCCTTGGTCAATCTATGTTTTTCAAATATATTTTCCAATAACCAAACTTTGATACTCTCTACTGTTTTTCTGTTCTCTATCTCATTTATCTCTGCTCTACAATCTCTGCTCTAACCTTTATACTAACCTCTAGTGCCTTTCTCTTGCTAGCCTTGAATTTATTTTGTTCTTCTTTTTTTTAGCTCCTTAAGGTGTAAATTTAGGTGATTTATCGGAGATCTTTACCCTTTTTAATCTAGGCATTCACAGCTATGAATTTCTCTCTGAGCACTGCTTTCACTGCATCCCCTAAGTTTTGGTAACTGTATTTCATTTGTATTTATCTCGAAGTATTTTCCAGTTTCCCTAGGGATTTCTTCTTTGGCACATTAGGTGGGAGTGATGTTTACTTTCCACATATTGCGAGTTGTTGTTTTCCTTCTCTTCTTGATTTTTAGTTTTATTCTGTTGTGGTCAAAGAAAATATTTTGTGTAATTTCCATATTTTTAAATTTATTGAGACTTGTTTTGCAACCAAATATATGGTCTATGCTGGAGAATGCCCCAAGTGTACTTTAGAAGAATTGGCACTCTGCTCTTGTTGAGTGCAGTGTTCTGTATATGTTACTAGATTCCGTTAGTGTATAGTGTTGTTAAGTCCTCTATTTTCTTATTGATAATTTGTCTCATTGTTCTATTCATTATTGAAGGTCAGGTATTGAAATTGTCCACTATTATTGTAGAACTGTATATTTTTCCCTTTAGATTTTATTTTATATATTTTTAGGTTCTGTTGTTAGGTAGTATTTGTTTAGAATTATTATACCTTCTAGATGAAAAAATTTCATCCATGTATAATGCACTTCTTTGTCACTGGTAACGATTTTTACTTATAGTCTATTTTGTCTGGCAGCCACCAGAGCTCTCTTTTGATTCCTATTTTCATGAAATATCTTTACATCTTTTCACTTTTTACCTGTTTGTGACTTTAGATCTAAAGTGAGTTTCTTTTAGACAATAAATAATTTGGTCATTTTGTTTGTTTGTTATTTTATCCTTCTGCTAATCTCTTCCTTTAAATTGAAGAGTTGAACTCATTTTCATTTAAAATAGTTACTGTTTAAAAAGGACTCCTGCCTTTCTATATGTATCTACAATAATTTTTTTAGTATTTATTATTATTCACTATTTAGTTTTTTTAGTATTTCTTTATTGCTGTGTTCTTTTGTGTTTAACTTTCTGGGGTATTTGCCTTCTTTTTTCTTTTTGTGTATGTTTCTGTTATATGGCACAGTTTGTTATTTTCTTAATAATTACCCTGAGGACTATAATTAACAATCTAAAATATACAATAATTTATTTCGAATTAGTACCAACTTAGCCCCTACAGTATTTAAAAACTTTGTTCCTATATAGCTCTACATATCTCCCATCCTTGTGTTTTGGTTATTGTTGCAAATTACATTTTAAACATTATGTGCTTAACAACATAGATTTATAATTATTTTATGCATTTGTCTTTTAAATCAAGTAGTAAAGAAAAAGAGAAGTTATAAACCAAAAATTAAAAATCATGTCATCCTCTATATTTGTTTATGTAGTTACTTTTACCAGTGTTCTTTATTTCTACATACAGCTTTGAATTACTGTCTAGTGTCCTTTCCTTTATTTGGAAAGATTTCCTTGAGTATCTTTGGCAGGGCAGTGGTAATAACACACTTTCCCAGTTTTTGTTTATCTAGAAATCTCTTAATTTATCCTTCATTATTGTTCCTTTGAGGTTGGGAAGGTGTATGCAAGTGCTAAGCTCCGCACACTCAGGATAATGACAAAAGGATATAAAAAATTTTTGGAAATATTCCTCATGCTGCACACAGATCCCACAACAGAGGGCAGAAACCTCACTGGCACTAGACTGGCACTGGAGATTTAAACACAACTTCTGACCAAACACTGTTAAAATAATAAGCTGCTTCGACCTTGGAACAATATCTCAGAAGCCAGGCCTAAAAATGAAATCACATGTATTCTTGGCAGCCTGGAAGACTGTATGCATGACGTGGGCTGCAACCTCTCTTGAGTGACAGGCCCTAAGATAAGCAGCAAACACTAACATAATTGAAAGAGGAGATAGACAATTTTACAAAAATAGGGACTTTCATAGTCTACTTTCAATAATGAACAGAATAACCAGAAAAAAGATCATAAAGAAACAGAGGACTTGAACAACATGTTAGATCAACTAGTCCTAACAGACATATGTAGAATGCTCTCCGCATCAACAACAGAACGTACACTCTTCTCAAGTGCACACAGAACATGTTAGGACTGCTAAAAGAAAATGAAGTAAAGGACCCCCAAATCACTAAGCCAAAGGGAAAAGTCAGGCTGGGACCTGCCTCAGGCAAACCTACCTCTCATTGTATTTCTAAATAAGATAGCTACAAAGATTAAAAACAGCTACATTCTTCCTTCACAATTTACCCACAAGGAAAGTCCTTGTGGGCCTCAAGATCTTTACCCTAAGACAGTTCTGTTGAACTTCACCTCGGTAATGTAAATTGATAGCTTATCTTCACAGGTGCAGAGCAAAGGACAGACAAAACTCAGTCATCTCTCTGCTCACCTGAGAAAAATGCATATCCGATTGCTTTCTCTGCCCTATTGTTTATTAAAAATGTAGATTCACTGAGCCAGACTAAAGCATAAGTGACTCTTCCTCTGTCCCCCTCTCACATGTAAATTGTGTGTTCAGTGAAAGGTTGATGAAAGACTCAAAAGAATGTAACCTTTTTTCTCTTATCTACCTATGACCTGGAAGCCCAGCCTCAAGTTGTCCTGCCTTATTAGACAGAACCAATATACATTTTACACATATTGATTGATGTCTCATGTCTCCTTAAAATGTATAAAAGCAAGCTGCACCCCAACCACCTTGGTCACATGTTGTCAAGACCTCCTGAGACTGTCTCGCAGGTACGTCCACAACCTTGACAATATAAACTTACTAAATTGATTGAGACCTGTCTCAGATACTTGATGTTCACAACTTTGATCAAGGAACAAATGCTCACTTTTACTACTGCTATTTAACATTGTACTGGAAGTTCCAGCCAGAACAAAATGAAAACAAAATGGCATCAGGATTGGAAGAAAGAAAGTAAAGTTATCTCTATTCACAGATTATCTGATCCAATATATAGAAAATCCCAGGGAATGAACACACACACACACAAACACACACACACACACACAGAGATAAGCTAAGAAATGAATTAAGCAAAGTTTTAGCATATAAAATCAACACACAAAAAATCAGCACATGAAATTCAGTTGTGATTCTTACACCAGCAACACACAACCTGAAAAGAAAATTAGAAACACAATTCAATTTACAATAGCATTTATAGAAATAACATATATAAGAATAAAATTTACCAAGGAGTAAGTGATTTTTATGTACACTGAAAACTATAAAACATTGCTCAATGAATTTAAGAAAAACTAAATAAATATCCTGTGTTCACGGATATTTATTTAGTTCATGGATATTTATTTATCATCACCTTAACATTGTTAAGATGACAATACTACCCAAAGCTATCTATAGAATCAACACAATCCCTATGAAAATTTCACAGATTTTTATTTTGCAGAAATGTCAAAGTCATGCCACAACTTCATATGGAATTCAAAGAGGCCAAGAATAACAAAAACAATGTAGAAAGAGAAGAACAAAGCTGGAAAACTCACATGTTGGGGATTCAAAATTTACTACAAAACAATAGTAGTCAAAACAGTGTGGTACTGGCATAAAGAATGACATACAGACAATGGAGCCAAACTGAGAGTCCAGGAAGAAACTCTATACACATATGACCGATATATTTTCAATAAGAATGCTAAGACCATACATTGAATAAAGAATAGTCTGTTTGAAAAATGGTGCTGGGATAACCAGATATCTATGTGCAAAATAATGAAGTTGGGCTTATACCTCACACCATACACCAAAATTAACTCAAAATGGATCAGCGATTTAATATAAGAGCTAAAATTATAACACTCTTAGAAAACTTATGGACAGAACTTCATGACCTTGTATTTAGTATGAGTGCTCAGATGTGACACCAAAAGCATGAGGGAAAAAAAGAAAATGACACATAAATAAGACATCATCAAAACTGAAAACTTTTGCATATTGAAGGACATTATCAGGAAAGTGAAATAATACCTATTGAATGGGAAATATATCATATTTAGATATAAAATGTATATTATTTATATATACATAAGGGATCTAGAATCCAGAATATATAAATAAGTCTTATCACTGAACAACAAAAAGGGAACCCAATTAAAAAGTGTCCAAAAGACTTTAACAGGCAATTTTCCAAAGATAATACAAACTACCAAATAAGAACATGAGAAGACACTCAATATCATAGTCATTGGGGAAATGCAAATCAAAACTACAGTTAGATATCACTTCACATCTACTTGAATGGCTATATTAAAGAAAGAAAAGAAGAAATAAATACTGCCAAGATTGGAATCCTCATATATTGCTGTTAGGAGTGAAAAATGGTTTAGCCACTGTGGAAAGTGTGGCTATTCCTCAAAAAGTTAGACATAAAAATACCATATAACCCAGCAATTCCACTCCAAGTATATTCTCATAAGAATTGAAAGCAGGTACTCAAATACATGTAAAATACAATGAATCTTTCTGAGTTTCTCTTCAAAAGGTTTAGCCTGTTAACTTCCTTACCCTTTGTTCTCAAACTCAACTTTCTTGTTTCTCCTTGCCCCTAGTTACTGTAAATAGTAACTGTGTGCATGATGTGGCCTGCAACTTCCCTTGAGTTCTAATCAGTAACTCACATCTGTTCCCTTGTTTACCTGTACCCATTGTTCCCCTGAAACTGCACGTCTCACACACTCCACCACTGTACCTCACATCCCCCTCCCTTCCATATTTAAAAAAATACTTATAAGAAGCCAATCGGGTCATCCCAGATCGTGTGGTCTGACCCCAGCCCATGGGGAAGGACACAGACATAGGGATGGCGTTGACGATATAAAAACTCCCTGGTCTCCTTTGTTTGGTGTGCACTTGCGATCTTAATTGACATGATTGGCACCCTTTTGCAAAAGTAATTGCCTTGCTGAGGAAACTAAATTTATGTTTGAGTGCTGTTTCTTTTGTGGCATCGGAAATTCATTTATAACAATTTTGGTGACCCGTACAGGGAGCCCATTCTCCTCTGGGGAGGGATCTCCACTACTTTCCCGTGTGGAGGCACGCCCCCTCACCTTGTTGTGGTAGCCTCAAGGTGAGGAATCGAGATCCACCCAGTTTGATGAATAAATTCAGACTCTCAGCAATGCAGGAAAGGAACAAACCGGCAGCTTGGGAAAAGGGGGCTCACATACCACAGCGGCCAGGTAAACTCGGTACACCGACCAAGGTAAGAAAAGTCGCAGGGGCGACAAAATATTTCCTTGGTGGTCGGGATTCTGGAGGTTAAAATGGTGTGTGAATGGTAACAAGCACTACTGTTGTGCGGAGTGAGTGAGTCCAATCTGCAGTTCTGTGGTCACCTCATACGGCTTAGGGCGGCCCTTTGGGGGTCCCATCAGGGGTTTATACTGACCTGCCATCAATGCTAAGAGGGACCTGAAATATTCCTGCAAGGGAAGCGGCCAGAGCAGACGAAGCAAGAGAAAGGTGACAGGAATCTCCAGCAGGTGGGGCTAAAGGATAGGCAAGAGATTCCTCATATAAGGAAATTGAGCCTTAATAAGCCTCCATGGAAGGATAGGCAAGACATTCCTCATACAAGAGAAATGAGCCTTAAGAAGCCTCCAGGGAAGGATAGATAGGCAAGAGATTTCTAATACGAAAATTGAGACTAACTAGGACCCAACATGGGAAATATCCCAAGCACAATGGAAAGTAAAAAGGATAAAAATAGCAATAAAGATATTCCCCCAAATTGTCCCCTAGGTCTCAGGTTAAAATATTGGAAAAATAATGAAAGAACTAAACATAAGAACAAGCAACAAATGACAAAATATTGCTGTTTTGTTTGGACCCAGAGTCCCCTCCTTAAACCCTCAATCTTCTGGCCAAAAACTGGGTCGAATGAGGATGTAATGTGTCAACTCCTAATTTGACATGTAAATGAAAAAAGTCCAGTGTCTCAAGAGGAACTAGACTATGCTCTTTGTTGGAGGCAGAGACCTGTCCTCCTCTATCCCTTAAAAAGCTAGGGAAACACCCAATCTAGCACCCCACAATGAAGACTCAGAAAAGCTGGTTCCCATGCCAAAGGACTCCAGTGCATGGGATCCCCTATACCACCTTCCCCCACTCAGTGCCCCCAATACTTCCCCTCATGCAACTGCCACCCCAGATCCTGCCCCAGATTCTTCCCCTGCCCATGTTATTTCTCCTCCTCACAATCCTGATTCCTGGGAATCATCACCCATGGATCTGTTCTCTCTCAGCCTAAGTGCCCCTCCCTGAAGGGACTCCAACATGAAGTAGAACAATGTAAAAGAGATATCCAAAATTTCCCATTTCCCTCCACATCTAAGGAGTCAGCTCTGACTCTCTTCCACTTGAAAGAAGTACCACAAGGAGTGGGGGCTATTGGCTTTGTAAGTGCTCTCTTAACTAGTTCAGAAGTCCAGGAATTTAAGGAAGGAACTCAAGCCATTCCTATATGATCCTTATGGGGTAGCAGATCAAGTTAATCAATTCCTGGGACCACAGTTTTACACCTGGGTTGAGTTAGTGTCCATTCTAGGCATCCTCTTCTCTGGGGAAGAGAGAGGGGTGATCCGTAGGGCTGCTATGGCAATTTGGGAGCGCCAACACGCTCCCGGTCAAGACATTCCTACCGCGGATCAAAAGTTTCCTGGCTGAGACCCCCAGTGGGATAATAATAACCCAGCTCACCAGGAAAATATGCAAGACCTAAGGGAAATGATAATAAAGGGAATTAGGGAATCAGTACCCTGAACCCACAACCTTTCTAAAGCACTTGATATACAACAGGAAAGCGATGAGGGGTTTATGAAATTTCTAGACAGAATGAAGGACCAAATGAAACAATATTCAGCCCTAAACTTAGAAGACCCCCTTGGGTCTGTTAAATGATGAAGGACTGTTAAAACTCTAAACTTAGAAGACCCCCTTGGGTCTGTTAAATGATGAAGGACTGTTAAAACTCTACTTCATCATTAAGAGTTGGTTAAATATCTCAAAAACATTACAAAAATTAAAAAATTAGGAAGGCCAACCTCTGAGTGAACTTCTCAGAGAAGCTCAAAAAGTATATGTTAGAAGACATAAAAAGAAACAGAAAAAAAAGGCAAAACTTATGCTATCCACTTTCTAGCAGGTGGCCCCAAATCCACATACTTCTAAACAAAGCTTCCAGGGTGCCAAAAACTACAAAGGGTCCAGACTGCTGTTTAAAAGACCCAAGCCTCCATCTAGAGGCCCCAGGCCCTCATCTACCAGAGTCTCTAAAGAGTATGGGGGAACAAAGACACAAAATCCTAGAGCTGAGAGAGAATAAGGACAAGATAGGTGTTACAGATGTGGAAGGGCAAGCCACTTCAAAACAGAATGTCCTGAATTAGAAAGAGAGAGAAGCCCTGCCCCTCATGACCTTTGAGGGGGGTCAGGGACTCTGTCTCTTTTACTTCAAGTCCCACCAGGAGCCCTTGATAAATTTAGAGGTGGACCCAATCATGAGCTTATCACCTTTCTAGTTAATTCAGGGGCCACTTGCTCCTCCCTTTGTTTCCCTTCATCTAACATTGCCTGCTCTTCAGAAGACCTTTTAGTCTCTGGGGTAAAAGGGAAGGATTTAAAGCAAAAGTCTTAGAAAGTACAGAAGTTAAATACCAAGAAAGATTGACTCATACCCAATTTTTATTGACCCCAGAGGCAGGAACTAACTTATTAGGAAGAGGCTTAATGTTGAAGTTAGGTATAGGCTTACAAGTTAGTCCAAAAGGATTCCTTACCTCATTAAATTTACTCACCACCGCAAATGAGAAATGTATTCACCCCAATGTCTGGTCCAGAGAAGGAAACTGAGGAAAACTTCACATTCCCCCAATCCACATCAAGCTAAAAACCCCAGAGGAAGTGGTGAGGAGGAAGCAATACCCTGTCCCTTTGAAGGATGGATCTGGTTAAAGCCCATAATTGAAAGTCTATAAAAAATGGGCTTCTTGAGCCTTGTATGTCTCCTTATAACACCCCAATACTGCCCATCAAGAAATCAGACATATCATACCAGTTAGTACAGAATCTTAGAGCTGCCAACCAAATAGTCCAAACCACTCACCCCATTACCCCTAACCCTTACACTTATTCTCAGTAAAATTCCATATAATCATCAATAGTTTACTGTAATAGACTTAAAAGATGCTTTTGGGCATGCCCCCTAGCTGAAAATAGCCAACACATATTCGCCTTTGAGTGGGAAGACCTCCAATAAGGGTGAAAACAACAGTATCAGTGAACAGTTTTGCCCCAAGGGTTTACAGACACACCCAACCTGTTTAGTCAGAGTCTAGAATAAATGCTAGAAAAGGTTTCTGTTCCAAAGCACATATGCATGCTCCAGTATGTTGATGATATACTCATATCAGGAGAAGTAGAAAAAGTAACCAGTTTTTCCATATGTGCCCTTGATCATCTACATTCTGAGGGGTTATGAGTCTCAAAGAAATAGCTTCAGTATGTAGAACCTGAGGTCAAATATTTAGGCCATTTAATAAGTGCAGGCAAGCGGAGAATAGGGCTGGAGTGAGTTGAAGGTACTGTGTCTTTACCCTTGCCTCAAACTAAGCATGAGCTCAGAAAGTTTCTAGGATTAGTTGGATACTGCTGCTTATGGATTGACTCATATACCTTACACAGTAAGCTGCTATACCAGAAGCTTACTCAAGAAAAATCTGACCATCTCCTGTGGACTTCTGAGGAAGTCGACCAAATTGAGGAATTGAAAGGACAACTTATGACTGCCCCAATTTTAGCTTTGCCTTCTCTAGAAAAGCCCTTTCATCTTTTTGTCGATGTAAATAATGGAGTGGTTGTAGGAATGCTTACCCAAGAACTCGGTGGCCGCCAGCAGCCTGTGGCCTTCTTATCAAATGTTTTAGACCCTGTTACCTGTGAGTGGCCTCAATGCATTCAATCTCTTGCTGCTACGGCAATATTAGTTGAAAAAAGCAGAAAGTTAACTTTTAAGGGAAAGTTAACTGTAAGCACACCCCACCAAGTTAGAGCAATACTAAATCAAAAAGCTGGGAGGTGGCTTGCTGACTCCAGAATCTTGAAATACAAAGCTATTTTGCTAGAAAAAGATGATTTAACTTTAACTACTAATAATTCGCTCAACCCAGCAGGTTTCTTAACAGGAGATCCAAATCTAAAGAAGGAGCACTTATGTCTAAATTTAATTGGCTACCAAAGGTCAGACCAGACCTAGGGGAGACCCCCTTCAAAACAGGATGACACTTATTCATACATGGTTCCTCCAGGGTAATTGAAGGAAAAAGAGACAACAGGTATTCAGTAATTGATGGGGAAACTCTTAAAGAAGTAGAGTCAGGTAAATCGCGTAATAATTGGTCCGCCCAAACTTTTGAGTTGTTTGCACTTCTCAATAAATGTTAATAAATCTATGTTTCCCTTAAACTATTTGGTTAGAGACCTATTACTATTCATGATAGCGATATATGATTCATTAGTGTTAGGTAACAGGGGGTACCTTAAAATGGAGCTGTACCTTAAGATGGGGCCAGTTCCTGGTTCTTCTCCTCTCCTTGACTGGGGCACTGTCTGAACCCACCAAAGGAAGGCCAATCAGAAAGAAGCATCTCCTGCCTTCCCTTGGGCCCGCCCCTAGCCCAATCCACGTAGGCCCAAGGGATATGAAACCCAGCACACCAGCAGCCCTGTCTCTCTTCTCTTCCTTCTCCTTGCATGGTGCCGCTCGATACCTCCACTGCTCAATACCTCCAATAAAGATCTCTTGACCGCGACCGGTGTAGTTTGGTCTCTGCCCGGCCCCTTTCAATTAGAGCTTGAGTTTTTGAGGTAAATACAAAAGTACATTTAAATTTCATACTCCAGAAAAAGAAGACTATATGTCTAAGAAAGGAAAGGCAAAAAATACAGATTCATATTTATTCACATTGAATTGTGCATGAAACATAACTTTCAATAACGGTGAAAATAACAGAACAGCTTTGTTATGTGCCCTGATCTATGTAGAGTTTAAAAAATAGTTCTACATGACTATAGGGCATCGTCAGAAGTGGCAGTATATTAATCTTTGAAAATTCTCTTCTCCATAAGCAATAAGCAAATGTCAAAATTTCTCAGAATCAACTTTTTCATAACTCTGGAAATCCAAAGGCTTGCAGCCACCCAGATAACATTTATTCAAGACCAACAGCTAAATCTCAGTAAGAACAGTAAACTTTGTGGTATTTTAATTTGTCCTAGCCTATCTATCACTCTCCAGATCTACAATGTCCTTGAAAAATAACAGCCTGCATTTCTAGCGCAGCCTGGTAAGCATTGGAGGAAGCACAACAAACATGGAGCTCTTTGAAAGCCTCACCCTAAAAGAACTGACATTATTTGACCTGTTTGGTCATTCTCCAGAAGACTCCACTTGCAAGAATACTTGTATTAGATTGACTCAGAACTAGAATGTGTATACAAAAAGGTTTTCTTCCCAGGATCCTTTGTAAAAAACAATTTACAGGCAGGTGTTTTAAATTTTCAGCTGCCTGAGGCAATGGATAACAGTTTGAACAAACAACAGCCAGACCAAAATATTTAACAGAAGGCACTGGGGAGTGAGATATTCATAGAAGCTTTAAAAACCTAAACTCTGAAAGGCAACAAGGATATGTAGAGCTGTCCACATGCACAGAAGATACCTAGACCAAGAGAAGGCCCTAAACTCTTATCTCTGGCTGACCTCGAAGCTCTGAGCAAGCAAGCAGTGAAGGCTAAGAAGATTTTCAACTGTTTGGTTCAGTGTTGAAGACATGACAGAGTAGGCACACAGAGTGCATTGGGAGGCTTGTTGGCACCAGACATTTAAAATAAGCTCTGTCTAATTATTAGCTGACCACGAATCTGAGTACAGACTTCAGTGACTGCACACAACAATGGATACAGACTTTGCAGAATGGTTTGAGGAAAGCTTCTAAACAAACAACTGTTATAACAAGCAGAAGTCATAGTAATCCTTAGGAGGAAGGAAGAATCTGACTTCCGGAGTTGCTGTATGATATCATCTGGAATGTTCTATTTTCAGCAAAATTTATGAGACATACAGAAAAATTATGGCCCTTACACAAGAAAGAAACAAGCAATAGAAACTTCCCCCTAGGAATCCTAAATGTTGATCTTGCTAGACAAAGACATGAAATTGATTTTAAATATATTCAAAGACCTAAAAGAAACCATGTCTAAATAATTAAAGGAAAGTATAAAAAGGATGACTTACCAAATAGAGAATATCAAGAAAAGAATAGACATTATAAAAAATAATCAAAAAAGAAATTCTGGGGCTAAAAAGTATAATAACTCAAAGAAAAAATTAACTAAAAAGGCTTCACAACAGCTTTGAGCAGGCAGAAGAGAAGCAGTGAATGTATTTATTTATTTAAATAAAAATATGCTTCCCCATTTCTTTTTTTAAATGAACTTTTTTTGTAGATCTTGGGGGCAGATGTGTAAGTTAGTTCCAAAGGTATATTGCACAGTGTTGGGGTTTGGAGTATGATTGAACCTGTTAATCATGAAGTGGGCATATTATCCAATATGTAGTTTTTCAACCCTGGTCTCCCTCCCTTCCTCCCTTCCCATTCTTGTATTCCCTGGGGCCTGTTGTTCCTATCTTTATATCCCTGTGTACCCAATATTTAGCTCCCAACTGTAAAAGAACATGCAGTATTTGTTGCTTTTGTTTCAAAGCAAAGAAAGAATTTAAAGAGACATCAATTGAAGAAATTTAGGTGAGGAATGGAAAAAATGACAATTTCACAGACCTGTGACACACAATCAGACTACAAACATAAAATGGGAGTCCCAAAAGAGAGGGAGGAGATAAAAAAAGCATAAAGAATATTTGAAGAAATAAAGTCTGAAAACTTTCACATTTGATGAGAAACAATAATCTACACACCTAAGAGGCTCAACAAACTCCAAGAAGGATAAACTCAAGTCATCCATACCTAACGCATAGTAATGAAACTGTCAAAAGCCAGAGATACATAATCTTGAAAGTAGCAAGAAGGAAGCAACTCATTACTTGTAGAAGATTGTCAGTAAAATTCAAAGATGATTTCATCGTATACCATGGAATCTAGAGATAATTGGGTGACATACTCAAAGTGCTGAAAAATAAACTATGTCAACCAAAAATTCAACATCTTGCAAAACTTTCCTTCAAAAATGATAATAATGATATCTTCATATAAACAACAAAAAAGAAATTTGTTTCTTGCAGACTTACCCTACAAGATATACTAAAGAAAATCCTTCAAGTTGAAATGAAAGGATACTAGAGAGTAACTAAAATCCACATGAAGAAATAAAGACAGGAGATAACGGTAAATATGTAGGTAACACAATTTATAGTATAAATGCATTTTTGTTTGTAATGCTTTTTATTTTATCTGATTTAAAAGACAATTTCAAAAGCATTGATTATAAATATATTTTGGGTGGTGTATAAATATGTATTTTATTTGGCAATAAAATCCAAAGGAGAGGAGGAGAGAGAAATGGGGCTATATCAGAGCAAAATTGTTGTATACAACTGAAATTAAGTTGGTATTAATCTGAACTATATTGTTATAAATTAATGTGTTAATTTTAATTCTCAGGGGACCTATTACAAAAATATTCAAAAATATATGTTAAAAGAAGTAATGAGGGAATTATTATGGTATACTAGAAAATATCTATTTGACCAAAAAAAACAAGTTATAAATGAATAGAGGGAAAATATCTTAAAAACATACCCAAAAAAAGCAAAATGATAGAGTTAAATCTTACCTCATCAGCAATTGTATTATATGTCAATCAATAATTCGAACTCACCAATCAAGAGGAAGAGATTAGAAAAATAAATAAATGAAATCTAACTACATGCTCTCTATAAGAAATAGAATTTAAATTCAGACACGAATAGGTTGAAAGTAAAAGAATGGAAAAAGATTGTTTCATGCAAATTGTCAAAAAAAAAAGAAGAGAAAGAGAAAAAGCAAAGAAAAAAAGAAGAAAGAGCTACACCAAACACCAATGCAATTAGCTGAATGTTTGTGTCTCTTCACAATTAATATGTTGAAACTTAATCCCCAGTGTGATAGCATTAAGAGGCAGGGCCTTTTAGGAAGGACTTTCCCTTATGAATGAAATTATGTAACAACATGTTTATAAGATCTATCCAGGTTTAGCATTATTAGTAATTCATTCCACTTTATTGACTGAAATCCTACTGAATGAACAAGCAACATTATATTAATCTGTTCAGCAGCTGATGGACATTTGAGCTGTTTCCACCTTTTGGATATTATGAATAATCATGTTGTGAACATTTGTGTTCAAGTTCTTAAATGAACATATGTTGTTATTTCTCTTGGGTATATATCTATGAGTGGAATTTTTGGGCAATATGACAAACTATTTTTCATCTTTTTGAGGAACTTCCAGACTAATTTCCAAAGGAATTGTGCCATTTAACATTCCCATCATCAGTGTTTGAAGAGTTTGGATTCTTCTAATTCTTGCCAATACTTATTTTCCATTTTATTGATTATTTATAGTGCTTGTGAAGCAATATCTCATTATGGTTTTGGATTTTGTTTCTGTAATGCCTAATGACTAATGATCTAATTAGTAATGATCTTGAGCATCTTTCCATGGGGTCATTAGTCATTGACAATATATCTCCTTTGGAGAAATATGTGTTGAAGTACTTTACCCATTTTTATTGGGTTATTTTTCTTTTTTGTTGACTTGTAACAATTCTTTATATATTTCTGCTTTGCTAATTGTTTTCTGTATTTTTTAAATGTAGATTCTTTCTTCCTCTCTCACTGTCTCCCTTTGTGATTATGCTTTCTGTCATAATATTGCTGTGGTTTGAATGTGTTCCCCAAATTTCCTGTTTTGGAAACAAAATTCCAAAATTTATATGTTGATGGTTTTTGGAGGTCATGCCTTTGGATGGTAATTAGGATTAGGTGAGGTCATCAGGATGGATTCTCCATGATGGTATTAGTGGCTTTATAAGAAGAAGCAGAGACCTGAACTAGTGTGCTTGCTCTGTCTCTCAATGTGATGCCTCCTGCTATGTCATGATGCACAGAAAGGACCTCACCAGATGCCAGCATCATATTCTGGGACTTCTCAAGCCTCCAGCACTGTGAGTTCAATAAACCTCTCTTATTCATTACCCAGTCTTTGGTATTCTGTTACAGCAACAGAAAACAGATTAAAACAGGTATGCTTTAATGTCTTACTTTATAACATTTTGTGTATCCACTCTTGGTTTTTGATTTGTGGTTACCGTGAGGCTTACATAAAACATCATCTAGTTATAACAGCCTATTTTAAGCTGGTAACAACTTAACTTTGATTGCATTAAAAACCCTACCTTTTTATTCCCCCTAAGTAAGTTTTTGATGCCTCAGTTTACATTCTTTTATATTGCGTTTCTCTTAACAAATTATTATAGCTATTATTTTTTGTAGGTTTTCTCTTTTAACCTTCTTAATAAAGAGATATATAATTTACACACCACCATCGCTGTATTCCAGTATTCCTAATTTGACTGCGTACTTACTCTTATCAGTGAGTTTTATACTTCTCTGTATTTTTATGTTACTAATTAGCCTCTTTATTTTTTCATCCTGAGGAATTTCCTTTAGTATTTCTTATAAGGTTGGGCTAGTGGTGATAAACTCATTCAGGTTTGTTTGTATGGTAAAGTCTTTATCTCTTCTTTATTTCTGAAGTATAGCTTTGCCTAGTGAAGTATTCCTGGTTGACAGGTTTTGTTTTTTGTTTTTTTTTTTCTTTCCGGCAGTGCTCTGAACATATCATCTCATTATTTTCCTGGCCTGCTGCTGAGAAATCTGATAGGCAATGTGGATTTCTTTTGTGTGTGATGTGCTTCCTTTCTCTTGCTACTTTTTGGATCTTCTCATCTTTAATTTTTGACACTTCGATTACAATAAGTCTTGATTTAGTATTGTTTGGATTGGATTTGATTGGATAATCTCGAGTTTCATCTACTTTGATTTACATCTTTCTCCAAATTTGGGAAGTATTTGTCATTATTTATCTAAATAAGCTCTTTCTCCTCTCTATTTCTGTGCTTTATGAGCATACCCATAATACCTTCTTGAACCATCATTATGTTAGATTTGATAACACATTCACAATCATAAGCTGAGGACCAATTGGAAGATTATATTTTTCTAATGCAGAGACTATCACTATAATTTTTCAAACGAAAACATGGAAAGAAAATAATTTAAAAAGCAGACCAGAATTTCAGATCCTAGGAAACTATAAAATGATCTAATCTAATATAATCAGACTCACAATATGAGAATCAGAGAAAATAAGATAGGGAACTATGTAAAGAGAAAATATTTGAGAGTTTTAAAAATGGATAAAAGATATAAATTCACAAACCCAGAAAACACTTCACATTCTGAGATAACCAACATAAAGGAATTGCACATCTAGGTATATCACAATCAAACTGCTGATAACCAAAGATAAAGAGAAATTGTTTAAAACACGCCCAGAAAAAATTTTGGGGGGAGTAACATGAACAGTGATGTTAGAAGTAACAGAAGGAAAAATATAGTTCTCATTAGAAGCAACCGAAGGCAAAAATCACTGGGATGAAATGCTTAAGATACTGGGAAAAAAATACCTGTCAATGGAGAATGTTATACCCATCAGGAATGCACTTCAGAAATGAAGACAAAATTAAAAACAATTTTTACAAGCTAAGAGCAGAGAGAATTTCTCTGTGTAAATATAAGACCTGTAAAAATTGATGCTGAAATTATTTAAGTAAATAAAATAGTAACATAACATTTTGTGATAGAGATGTAGATACAGTAATAAATCCCATAAAATGAAATATTCAACACTAAAAGGAAATGAGCTATCAAGTCATGAAAAAAAGTGAAGGAAGCTTAAATTTCTTTTCTTTTTTGTTTTTTTGAGACAGAGTCTCATTCTGTTGCCCAGGCTGGAGTGTTGGCATGATCTCACCTCACTGCAACCTCTGTCTCCCAGGTTCAAGTGATTGTCCTGCATCAGCCTCCCAAGTAGCTGGGATTACAGGTGCCCACCACCACTCCTGGCTAATTTTTGTATTTTTGGTAGAGATGGAGTTTCACCATTTTGGCCAGGCTAGTCTCAAACTCCTGACCTCAGGTGATCCTCCCACCTCAGCCTCCCAAAGTGCTGGGATTACAGGTATGAGCCACTGCACCTGGCCAGGAACCTTAAATTTCGAAGTGAAAGGAGCCAAAATGGAAAGGCTATACTACTGGTGATTCCATTATTACATTCTGGAAGAGGCAAAATTATGGAAACAGTAAAAAAAATCAGTGGTCAGAGAGAAGAGAGGGATGCATAATTGGAGCACAGAGCAAGAAAACAATTTTGATTGGCACTATAATGATAGATGCACATCATAACACTTTTGTCAAAACTCATAGAATGTGCAACACAGTCACCTCTAATGTAAGCTATGGATTTGCTTGTTAAGGATGTATCCATGTGTACGATGTTCACGGATTTTAACAAATGTACCATACTGATATAGGATGTTGACAGTGGGAGATGCTGTGCATGTGGGGTTAAGGATATGTGACAACTCTGTGTTTTCCACTGGGTATTTTTATGAACCTAGAACAGCCCTAAAAAAGCCTATTAATTATACATATATGTATATATGTAAAATATGTGGCTATACAAATTAAATTAAATTGAATTATTGCAATATTCTTACTTTGTTTATTATGGATATGTGGAATGCAATATGTTAAAGATATATAATATAATCTCTAAACACTAAAAACCCCCAAAAGAACAAATAGTATATTCAAAAATTAGAGACCAGGTGAAATTAAATTTAAAGCAGCTTCCATTATCCCAAAGAGGTAAGAAAGTAAAAATAAAAGACCAGACAACTAGTAGGAAAACAATAGAAAACTACTATCAGGTGAGAGACATAAACTTAACATGTCTGTAATTACTGTAAGGAAATGGACCTAAAACTTCAATTACAGTCAAGATCATCAGACTGAATTTAAAATCTGTATGTTATTTATACACAAACACACACACAAACTTTAAGGACATGCCTTTAAAGTGAAATATTTTTGTAAAATATCCCAAGCAGATTCTAATCATTTTTTTAAAAATCTGGCTATGGAAGTGTTAGATAAAATAAACTTAATGGCAAAGAGCCAGTATGGGCAAAGAGTGGAATTATAATGACACAAGTTTACTTCATCAGGAAGACAAAACATCCATAAATGAGTTTAAAAAAAAACCTTATCTTCAAAATATGATAATTAAAAATTGATAAAACACTAAGGAAAAACAGGAAAGTATTCTTAGTTGGACATAATAAAAGAACAAGCATACAAAAGAATTAATAAGGATATAAAATATTTGAAAATGTATTATCCAACTTGATCTAGTTGACATTTAAAGAATAACATAATCCACAACTAGTCTGCATTCTTTTAAAGTTTGCATTCTTTTAAAGTATGAAACATTCAATGTAATGAACCATATAATGGGCAATGAATTTTCTCTTAGTGAATTGCAATGACTTGAAATTATTCAGAATACAATATATGATCACAATGGAATTGAGTTAGA
This sequence comes from Nomascus leucogenys, assembly GCF_006542625.1. Taxonomy (NCBI): domain Eukaryota; kingdom Metazoa; phylum Chordata; class Mammalia; order Primates; family Hylobatidae; genus Nomascus; species Nomascus leucogenys. Next base: position 44,526,997 of record NC_044388.1, on the reverse strand, counting down.
CATCAATAAAAAAGTAATTAATACATGCTCAAATATGTGGCATTTAAATAACACCACTAAACATATGGGGCAAAAACAAATCATGATGAAAATCAGAAAACATTTAGAATTGAATATTAATGAAAGTAAAGTATATCAAAATAAAGTATAAGAATACAATGGTGAAGTTAAAGCAATGAATAGATAGAAATTTGGAAATAGGTGGAACTTTGTAGTTTAAAGGCATAGGTTAAAAGAAGAAATGTTTAAAATAAATAATATAAAGTTCCAGTCTTAGAAGCTAGAAAAGGAACATTATGCCCAAAGTGGAAAAAAGGAAAAGAACCCAAGAACAAAAGTCAACAAAGCAGAAAACATACAATAGAAAAAATAAAGAAATCCAAAACTGAGTTCCTGTAAAACTTAATTAAAATTATACATTCCAAGACCTATTTACCCCGCATAAAGAGAAACATCACAAATTATCAATATTGAGAATGAAAGAAGAGATATGTATGCAGGTACTATAGACCTTAAAAAGTTGCTAGAGGAGAGGAAGGTGTTATGAACAACTTTTGTCAATAATTTAACAACCCCAAAGAAATGGACAAATTCCTTCAGAAACATAACTTTCTCAAACCAACACAAAAAGAAAAAAAATCTGAATATTTTAAAGAAATTAGATAAAAAAGTAAATAAATCTTCTCACAAAGAAAACTCCAGGTCATAATCACTCCATTTCTAAATGCTAAGAAACATTAAAAGAATAAATATTCACAGAATTACACTATTTCAAAGATTAAATGAAGAGATAACATTTCTTAATTTCTTTTATGAGGACAGCATGTCTCTGATACAAAAGTTGGTTAGTTCATTACAATGCAGGAACATTACAGAGAAATATCTACTAATATGAATGTGAAAATGCAAAACAAAATAGTAGAAAATCAAACCCACAAAATATAAAAGGGTGATACATCATGGCCAAATGTGGTATATTCCAGGAGGGCAAGTTTAACACTGGAAAATCAATAATTTCATCATATTAACAAAAAACGGAGAAAACTATATGATCACATCATTTATGCAGAAAAAGCATTTGATAAAATTCAACATCTGTGATAAAATACATACCATTGAAAATCTCATCGCATTTGAAATCAAATAAAATTTCTGAATAAGACTAATTTATATCTACAAAACTCTATTAAAAGTGAAAAAGCAAGCCTCGGTATACAAGATATTTGCAATCATTATACCCAACAAGGGAATCACATCTTGAATGCATCAACAGGTTGTACATTCAATAAAAAAGAGACAAGGCTACCTAATGAGAAAACGGACTGAAGTCTCAAAAAGGCATTTACCAAAGAAGCTACATAAATTGGCATAAACAGATAAAATTGTGCTAAAGTTCATTAACCACCATGAAAATGAAAATTGAAACAGAAATAACTAAAATGAAGGACAGAGAGAGGAGGAAAACAAGTGTAGGCATTGATGTGTAGGAAGTGGAATTTTCATACACTTCTGGTGGGAGTATAAATTAGTACAGTCTTGGAAAACTTGTCGGAAGTATCTACCAACACATACCCTGTGATCCGACATCTTCGCTATAGAAATATATCCAGAAGAATTCCTTACTTATTACACCAAAAGGCATGTAGAAGAATGTTTATAGCTAAATATTATTTTTAATAGCTGGAACAATAAACAAACCGAATATTCATTAATAGTAAAATGGAAAAACAAGTGGTGTTATATTTATTGAATTTGTAATATACACCAATGAGGATAAAGCAGAACTATTGCTTTGTATGAACCTTAGAATCATCCTATTAAAAGAACCCAAACATGAAAGAGTACATGGTGATTGCTTCTACTTCCAAAAAGTTCAAAAACAGACAAAACTAATCTTTGGTTGTTTAGAAGTCATCGTTGTGAGGTTGGAATCTGGGGATTTGGGTGGTTCTTTTTCATTTCTTCATCGTGGTACTAGTTACACTGTTTTTTTTTTTTCCCCTCAGTTGAATATTCGTTGACTTGTGAACTTATGATTTATTATATACTTTTTTCTTTTTTTTTCTTTGACGGAATTTCGCTCTGTCACCCAGGCTGGAGTGCAGTGGTAAGATCTCTGCTCACTGCAACCTCCGCCTCCCAGGTTCAAGCGATTCTCCTGCCTCAGCTTCCTGAGTAGCTGGGATTTCAGGATCCCACCACCACGCCTGGCTAATTTTCTTTTATTTTTAGTAGAGACGGGATTTCGCCATGTTGAGGAAACTGGTCTTGAACTCCTGATACGTTTACATATATTCAATTAAAATTTTACTTAAGAAGTGTTTATGAATCTTCCTGTTCCTCAGCTGTTAGAAGTGATTTTGTTGTTGTTGTTGCCTTAATTAGGCATCACGTCCAGTGGAGTGCTTGTCCTGCAAGAGACAGGGCCCGGGAGCTCGCACGTTCCACAGCGCACCGCACCCAACCTCAGCCCACCTGGGCTCTCCCAGCCGCCTGCCTCTTCCAGGCTGCGTGGCTGGGGCGTCATCTCGTGCTCCCAACTGCCCTGTAACCACCAACTGCCATTATTCCGGCTGGGACCCAGGACTTCAAGCCATGTGGTGCCTCTTGTTTCTGCTCAGCGGGCTCGGAGGGCTGCGGATGGACAGTAGTAAGTAGAAAAACCCCTCCTCTGGCCTTCTGGGACCCTCAGCGCTACTCTCCCTTTGCCTCCAAGTTGCACTGACATCCCTGGGAGGATGCTTTCCTGAGGGATTTCCAACTCGGCAACTCCAAGCTCATCCCCGACATTGCCACATTCCCCACCCAAAATCCACGTAGAATAAGGGCTTTCCCACACGTCCTGGAAACCTAGGAGAGATAGGAGGTCCTAGGCCTTAAGAGGATGCTTCAAAATTGTCGTTTCAGATCCTGCTTTGCATTTTTCACGACAGTGAAAGTTGAGACCCAACTTCTGTACTCTCTAGTTGAAGAGTCCAGAGTGAGTTAATTTGTCCTGGGGGGCTTGAACCTATTGACCCAAGGTTACCAGATCCTACCTACAGGGCAATACTCCTAAAGCAATATACCTACTTCTTTTTTAAAAAAATATGGCCGGGCGCAGTGGCTCATGCCTGTAATCCCAGCACTTTGGGAGGCTGAGGAAGGCGTATCACGAGGTCAGGAAATCGAGACCATCCCGGCCAACATGGTGAAACTCCCTCTCTACTAAAAATATAAAAAATTAGCCGGGGGTGGTGGTGCATGCCTGTAGTCCCAGCTGCTGGGGAGGCTGAGGCAGGGGAATCGCTTGAATCCGGGAGGCGGAGGTTGCAGTGAGCGGAGATCGCGCCACTGCACTCCAGCCTGGGCCTGGGCGACAGAGTGAGACTTTGTCTCAAAAACAAAAAAACAGAAAAACAGAAAAAAAAACCTTCTTGTAATTTTAGAAAGAAATGGGAAGACAATAAAAATGAGAAGCAGCGTATAGAATAGAGATTAGAGATTTAGATGAAAACCTCATAAAACAAGCTCTGAAATGATGGGCATTGTTCTAATAAAACATTTTGCACATTTTGCAGATTTTGATAGTTTACCTGTGCAAATTACAGTTCCGGAGAAAATACGGTCAATAATAAAGGAAGGAATTGAATCGCAGGTAATGAATCACTAACATTGTTTACAAATTTAAAATGATGTAAATATTTTGTTTCTAAGAAGTTAATCTTCCATTTTTCATTCATGCACACCTGTTGAATTTTATATTTATACCAAATTTTCTCTGAATGGAAAGGCCCTTTTGAAAATGAACCAGGATCAACAATGTTTCACAGAAATAATGGTGCAGTGATGCTGGATATCAAAGCCCCAAGCCCATTTTCTGAATCTGTCTTCCTCTTGGATGTCTTTGAATAATCATTGGCTTGATTGTTCTAGAGATTCCGTTCTCACTCACCGTTCAGGCTGTATTTGGAGGAATTTTTTTGTCATTGTTGCTAAGTAAGCCTTGGCTTGCTTATATGGGATGATGATCACTTGAATTAATGATGTGTTGTATTAATGATTTTTTTAGCCTTGATTGCAAATATGTTAATGATTAGGACTCTTTCTTTCATGCTATTTTAGATTATTTTAGTTCAGAATTATTATCCCCTTTTTAAAATTTGAATTTAAAAGCTTCTTGTCATTTTCACTAAGTTCTAGAATCCATTTCTGAAGTGGAATGTGGTTTCTTGAGACATCAATTTTTTTTTTGGTTTGGTAGCAGATGTTCTGGTAATTTAAATGCAAACATATCCTTAGCACATATCCATTTGTCATCCTAGTACAGACATTATAGCTTAAGATGTTATTTAAATCATTTTTAAAGGAATGCATATCTATATATCTATTACTAAAACAAATCATTTAAATAGAAAAAAAGCAGTGAGGCTTTTAACAATGTTTTATGAAAGATTTTTAATGTAAAAGTATTATGGAGATGTTAATAATATTAGAAAATAAGCAGAGAATCTATTTGGAGAGAAGTATTTCAAACAAGAATAACTTGATTGTTATAAGACAGTGATTTGCATTAAGTAAAAAAAAAATGCCCATTTTCAACTGTCAAATTCATGAGGAAAAAAATTGTCTATTTTGTTAATGTCTGTATTCTTCTTGCCTAGAACAGTCACTGCCAGATACAAAGTAAAGAATTAACAGTATTTTTAAAATCAACTAGGCTATTATGTTAATTAATTCAACAAATACTATAAACATAATATGAAACAATATATATTTTGAATTATTACAGTTAATAAAGGCTAGAAACCATAAAATTATTCAACCTAAAATTACTAGATTTTTTCTTTTTTTTTTGAGATGGAGTCTTGTTCTGTTGCCCAGGCTGGAGTGCAGTGGCACAACTTCTGCTCACTGCAAGCTCCGCCTCCTGGGTTCATGCCATTCTCCTGCCTCAGCCTCCCGAGTAGCTGGGACTACAGGCGCCCGCCACCAGGCCCGGCTAATTTTTTTGTATTTTTAGTAGAGACAGGGTTTCACCGTGTTAGTCAGGATGGTCTCGATCTCCTGACCTCGTGATCCACCAGCCTCGGCCTCCCAAAGTGCTGGGATTAAAGGCGTGAGCCACCGCGCCTGGCCTAAAATTACTAGATTTTTAAAAATAATTGAATGTAACTTCTAAAAGTGCAAAATGCAGTATGAAAATATAAAAGTCAGGAATTTAGAGTAGAACAGAGACAGCTGAAAAGAGGAAATGCAACATGTGAAAGGCTAAGAGAAAAGGACAGAATCAGAAGCTTAAGCATAGAGTGATTGGCATTCCTGAAATAGGGGAGAAAAGAAGAAGAGGTAATAGTAAACATATTTTAATGAGAAATGGCTTTAGAAAGTCAAATCTTCAGAACAGGTGTCCCAAATCCAAAGCAGAGTTTATTTGTTGAAGTCCTAATCCCCAGTGCCTCAGAATGTAAGCATATTTGGAGGCAGGTAATTAAATTAAAATGAGTTTACTAGAATAGAAATTAATAGTAAGTAACAGCTCTAATACCATATGACTGGTGTCCTTGTAAGAACAAGGAATCTGAGCATAGACACATGTGGATATGAAGACACCAGGAGACCCAGAAAAGGCATTCCACAAAGTCTAACATCCTTTCTTGGTTAAAAACTCTTAACAGTTTAGGTATAGAAGGAAGGTACCTGAATATAATTAAGGCCAGTTATGAAAAACTCTTAGTTAACATCATAATTAGTGGAAAGGAACTAAAATCTTTTTTTTTGTTTGTTTTTGAAGGAGTCTCGCCCTGTCGCCCAGGCTGGAGTGCAATGGCATGATCTTGGCTCACTGCAACCTCCGCCTCCCAGGTTCAAGCGATTCTCCTGTCTCAGCCTCCCCAGTATCTGGGATTACAGGCAACCACCCCCATGCCCAGCTAATTTTTTGTATCTTTTAGTGGAGATGGGGTTTCACCATGTTGGTCAGGCTGGTCTCAAACTCTTGACCTCGTGATCTGCCTGCCTTGGCTTCCCAAAGTGCTGGGATTATAGGCGTGAGTTTTTTCTTTAAGATGTGGTGCAAAACAAGGATTCCCACTCTCAAAATAGTACTGATAGTACTAACTATCAAGGGCAGAGATAAAGATATAGACAGTATCCAAAATCAGAAGGAAGTCAAATATCTTTATTAGCACATGACATGATCCCATATATAGAAAACCCCAGACTCCACCATAAATCTCTTAGATCAAACAGACGAATTCAATAAAGTTGCAGGGCATAAAATCAACATACACATTTTAAATGAACAAATAAAGTATATATATTATTTTATTCATTATTTTGATTATGAAATCTAGAGTTATAATGTCATATGCCATTAAAATAAATCAGCATTAAATTCTAATTTTTCTCCTTTTATTAAATGAATGTGTTTTAGAATGTAATCATCATTAATGTAAAACGATGGTTATCCCTTCTAACATTTTTCTCATTTTCTTTGTATTTTTACTGTGCTCTCCTGCCAGGCATCCTACAAAATTGTAATTGAAGGGAAACCATATACTGTGAATTTAATGCAAAAGTAGGTAATCATCATTATTTTATCAATTCTCTTTGTTCTACTTATAATTTTTGCTTGAAATTGTCCAGAATGTAATTATTTTGTATTTGAAAATATTTCTAGCTTCTTGCCATTCATTCGTCCCTTATCATATGATTTAAGCCTATATGATACATACCTAGAACTTGAATTCAGAGTGTATGTGCCCCTCCTTGTTCCCAGTAGCACCAAATTTTTATTTGGTGACCCAAGAGGTTTCATAAAGGATGAATTTTGATAATTTTCTATCTCTCTTAAAAATATATATGGCTTGTTTTTAAGTTCTTTTATATTCAAGGTATATTTCAAAGAACATAGCAGATTGCTTGATGTCGTGAATCATGACACATTTTAAACTAGTTTACGTACTTTATCACAACTTATTAAGGACTTAAGTTAAAATTAAATAAAATTTGTAATTAGCCAAATTCAATCTCAGGCCAGTTGATGAATTTGGGGAAAAAAAGCACAATATATTAAGAAATAAAGAAAAGTGAAAATTGAAATAATTCTTCTAGTGATAAGAACAGATTTCTACAAATTATCAAAAGCAGAAGCCTGCAAGTGAAGTTACCAAATCAATACAAAAATTAAAAATGCATCCATATCATTTCTAGAATTCATAGCTGCAATCTTTTTATACGTCATAAATTTTGGAAAACGTTTTCTATTTATAAGATGGACGGTACTAATTTGAAGAAATAACATTAAGAAAAGACTCAAAATTACTTTCTTCTGAAGAAAAAAAGTGCTGCCTTCTGCAAGAAATACATAGAGCAAACTGAGATAGAATCTCATCAACAGTTGTTACTTTAGAATGCCAAATGATGAGACTGAGAGCAAGTCAGTGACCAGTGGTAAAGCATCCTCTGAAGTTACTTTCTGCATCACAGATACAGTATTTATAAATGTTTAATATAGATCAAAATATGTAAAGTGTAACTAGACATATAAGAATATCTGAATTAAAATGTAACCATAACAGTAGATTTCTTAAGCTCTTTTTTCTGTTAGAAAAAATGTATAGAATATACAGTACAATTTATGGTGATGTAATGGATGAATCACATACTACATACCTTGCAAATAATGTGGTTATTTTCTTGCACACAAGCGGTGAAAAGTACTTAAGAAAAAAAATCACATACTAAAATAAAAAAATCTTTTGAATAGTAACCATATCCTCAGTGACTAGCACAATAAAATTAGAATGTAATTACAAAGCCTTCATCAGAGAATCACCAGATATTTGTAAATTCAAGAGCAGTTGCCAAAAAACTCTTGGCTCAAAAACATTTGAAACATTATTGTAAAGTATCAATAAAGTAGCAAGAAATAGAATATTACAAATCAAACATTTTAGAAATGAATAACCAAATGTATAATAAAAGTAAAATTCAAAGCTTTCATTGTTTTTACATTTTACCTGCATCAGATGAGAATAAAGTGTATAATATTATGGGATGGGACAACATAAAGTGTTGCTGGGTAGCCCACGCTGGTGGAGTACTGAAGCCTTTAGTGGCTATTGTTATTGGTCTATGTCGAGCCCCGTCAGTCCCTACCCAGGGTATCTTGGTAACTAGGTAGTTTCAGGCATGACCAACAGTTTATAGACACTCAGGGTGATAACGATATTTACTTTCAAAAGACAATGAGGCCTGGACTGTGTGCAGAGCTAGCACCAAACTGTGCCTTTTCCTGACAATATGACCATCTCCGAGGGCTTTCAAATATACAAAATAAGGACACCAGGAACCAATTTTATGACATTGCACAAGGTGTTCTTGAGAAACCTGAGAAGAGATCCAGATTGGTAGGATATTTAGAGGAAAACCAAGCCAGTGAATACTTCCGATATCTTTTAAGATGCTGGAGTTTGTCTATGACACGGTAGTCATTGATTTCTTTTTGTTTATATCTCTAAGGACTCTGAATTTTCAATTTGAGAATTAACATCCTTGCATCAATCATGGAGATTCTTATCAATTTTTAAGTTTAATTGTTGCTTTTTCTCACTCTACTAACCTTTCCTGGGATGCTTTTAAATGTATATTTAAAATTGGGGCCTCTTAATATAAATTTTAGTGAATCAAGTTAGCAATTTTTGACTCACTTATCTATCACATATTGCTATGTACTCATTCACATTTCCTGTTATTCCCGATTTTGTGCTTTATTCTGGATGATTTCCATTTTACTCTTTATGTATGTCTAATCTACTCTTCAAGAATATTTTTCAATGACTATATTTTTCATGGTTAGGATTTCTGTACAAAGTGACACATTTGTGCTTTGTAAATCTTTTATGGATTTTTATCTCTGTCTTTTATCCGTTTCAACATTAAAACCTCTTTATTCTTGAGTTTCATAGTTTACTTGATTATTGCTATTTTTCTACATATTTTTCCCAATTTTCAAGCTTTGGACTTTTCCATATGTTTGGAACTATCATTGATGAGCTCATTTGAGTGAACCTTATCTTCCACCATCCTCTAATCTTTTTTGTGTTGTGGAGGCCTCTCTTTGGGGGTGGTTTTATGGATGCTTTTGCTTCGTTCCTGCCACGACAATTAGCTGGGTCAAAAGTTTACACTTTATCAGCTCAGGGTTCCGTAATAATAGGGCTGCTTGGAATCCATTTCACATCTGCCTGAGATATAGTTTAGGGTTTTCATTTCTGCATGTGATGCTATTTCTGCCTCAGTCAGTATTGGGTAGCATCCTTTTGTCCAGGGTCTGTGTACAGCAGGTGTCTTAGTCTGTTTGGGCTGCTATAACAAAATATTAATACCATAGACTGGGTAGCTTATAAATAACAGAGATGTATTTCTTATAGTTCTAGAGGCTGGGAAGTCCAAGATCAAGGCACTGGCAGATTCAGTGTCTGGTGAAGGCTCATTTCCCGGTTCTTAAATGGCTCCTTCATGCTGAGCCCTCATACAGTGGAAGGAGCAGGTCAACTCTCTGAGTTCTCTTTCATAAGGACACTAATCCCATTCATAAGGGTTCCAGCCTTGTGGCCATCATCTCCCTAAAGTACCACCTCCTAGAACCATCACATTGGTGATTAGGTTTCAAAATATAAATCTGGGATGAAACAAACACTGAGATGATAGAAGCAGGTATAGATTTTTTTTTTCATTCCTATTAGCAACTTGCAGAGGAAATGTCTAGCTCTATTCCTTTCATTTAAAGGCTCACATCAATGTGTTCTGATGCTTGTGACTATTGTCGTAAATAATGTGTTCTCATGCTAATGACCAGAGGACATTAAACCACCTATTCTTAAGGTATGATTCTGATCCAGAATCTATCTTACTTTGCACAGCTTCACCTGCTCACTCTTTCAGCTGGGGTGCCAGCCTTTGTTCCTATTGCTTTGATCATTTCCATTAACCCTATAATACAACCGAATCAGTTTTGGCAAAGGGGAGAGAGTAAATATTTTCGACTCTGAGCTCTATACACTCTCTTGCAACTACTTGCTGTTGTAAAAGCAGCCATAAACAGTATGCAAATGATGGGTGTGGTTATTTTGCAATACCACTTCATTTTCAAAAACAATCTATCAGTTGGATTTGACCTATGGGCCAGTTTATTACCCAATTATTTACAGTGTAGTCCTGTATTTGAAAATTATAGTCATTTCAATATCAAGGGTGGTGATGGAAACTGGGAAATAGGTCTCCTTTCTGTCACAAAAATCACTGTCAATTATCTTTAAAATTTTTTAGTGTTCATTGCATAATAAAATTGGCATAAATTAAAATATAAAATATGTTTGTGCAGTTAAATAAGTGTCGTGAAGTGAATATTTACGTAACCCTCTGACTTTACACATATATTGACTGCACTCAAGAAGTTGTGCTGTTTATCATTTCCTATAATAGCCCCTCAGTCCTTCTTACTACTTTTCTGGATTGTTGTGATATCCATTTTTCTGATTTTATTTAGAATTTATTATCCTAGCTAATGTGGTTTCTTTTTGTCTGTTTTCTAACTCTAAATAAATGAATTATGATGATTTTTCTGGTTTTAGTCACTCAAATTAATGTTTGTGAGGTTTTATCAACTTTGTTGCAAGTAATTCCAATCTATTCATTTTTATTACTGTATAGCATCCAATTTCATGATTACACAACAATTTATTTCATCTTATTTTGAACATTTTGTTTCTGTCTAGTTTGGTTATGTTAAAATGTATATTCTTTTGGGCATATGCACAAGATTTTATAGGACATATGACTAACAGCATACTGATGGGTTAAGTTACATGCATTTTCATAATTACCATACATTTCCTCCAAAGCATTATACTAATTTACACACCCCTCTGAATTATATATTCTACTAATAGTGGTAGATGTTTTAAGTTTTAAATGCTTATAATTATATACTTATGTCCTACTGTGATTTAATATGTATTTCTCTAACTGTAAATAATTTCTCTAACTTTTAAAATACAACAATTAGCCATATGGAATTTCTCCCCTGTGAAGTGTTTAAGACATTTGTTCTTTGTCAAAAGATATTTCTAATCTGACCTTTTCTCTCCTTGTGTTTTCACACTTATGGTATTTGGTAAAGATAATTCTTCCATTATGGTAAGTTATATTTGTATCTTGTATAAGAAATCCTTTCTTACTCAAAGGCCATGACTAAATCTTATATAATCCTCTAAAATATTTTTAGTTTTGCCTTTCACATTCAGGTCTTTGTTGAAACAGAAATTGGCTTTTGAATATGCTATAAGGTAGACAACCAATTTAGTTTTTCTGTATGATTTTTCAAATTTTTCAAGATCTTTATTGAATCTTCTATCTTCCTGTACACGTCTTCCGTGTGATGATGGTTATATATTATACATTTATATATGGTTTTATCTGTTTCCAAGCTCTTGATTAAACTTTTTGGTCTATTTGTCTATTTATGATAAATCTTGATAGTATAAAGATAAAGCTTTTCCACCTTTTTCCTCATCATGCATGTTTTGGCAATTATTTTTCTTTCAAATTAGCATCCAGTGGACCCAGGACAATAAAAAAATGATATTTCTTCACTGCACTGTAATGTAATCTTTTTTATAAATTAAATGACTGTACATAAACAAGTCTCTGGATTCTTTCTTCTCTTCTCTTGGTTTAAATGCTCATTCTAAAACCCTGTCTATTTATCTGTCCAAATGTCGTAGTTTTAATTACAGTGACTTTATAATAGGTGTTTATAACCAGACTTGTCCTTCAGTTTTATGGTGTGCTTACTCTTCTTGATTGTTTAAATTTTCACGTGATTTTGGAAACATTATTTTTTCTGTTTTATCTTTTGTTTTATATTCCTCTTTTTTCTTCATTGCCTCTATCTGATTGAATCTACTGATTTATATTATACATTATTCCTCAATTAAATTCTTTGTTATACATTCTTTTACTCTTCTTTTAGTAGTTTCTCTGTGTTAACATATCAACTCTTGAGTAATTGAATCTATTACAAATTATTCCTCCTACCAATTACCATATGCTTTTAGATCCTTAAATCTCTAACTCCCTTTACCCTCTGCTTCCCCTTCATTATTTTTTTCACACATCACAAACCTGTATATTTTTAAATCCCCATGAAGTATTACTGTTTTTTATAAAGTCGGTGTTCATTTTAATTTAACCAAAATTTACCAATTCTGGTGCTCTTTAGTTCTCCCTACATTTCTGTGCTTCTATCTGGAGCTAATTTTGATATATCTCAGGAACTCTTAATACATTTTTATTATAAGACTGTTTGTTTTAAATTATATGTGTTTTTATTTGTCATTAAATCTTATTTAATCATATTCTTCCCCTTCCAGCTATATAAAGGCCTAATTGACAGAAAAAATTATATATATTAACAGTTTGCAACATATTTTTAAATAGGTATACACTGTGAAATGATTAAACTAATTAACATATTCATCACTTCAAATACTTACCTTTTCTGAGGTTGAGAATACTTGAGATCTAATCCCTTAGCAATTTTCAAGTATAAAACATTACTAACTACAGTCAACTTATTGTACAAAAGCTTTCCAGACCTTATTCCTTCTAACTGAAACTTTCTTTTCTTTAACCATCATCTCCCATTTTCCCACTCTCAGACCCTAAAAACCATCATTCTACTCTCTGCTTCTATGAGTTTGAATTTTTTAGACTCTCCATATAAATGAGATCAGGTAATATTTTTCTTTCTAAACTTGGCTTATTTTGCTTCACGTAATGCCCTACAGATTCATCCAGCCTGTAGCAAACAAATGAATTTATTTTGTTTTTATGACTGCCTAGTATTCCATTGTGAGTATATACCACATTTTATTTATCCATTTGTCCATTGATGGACACTTAAGCTTGATTCCATATCTTGACTGTTGTGAGTTCTACTGCAATAAACCCGGGAGATATTTATTACAGTTATCTCTTCAACATACTAATTTTATTTGCTTTGGATATATGCCCACTAAAGGGATTGCTGAATCATACAGTAGTTCTATTTTTAACATTTTGAGAAACCTCTTTATTATTTTCCGTAATGGTTGTACTAATTTACATTTCCACCAACATTGGGGAAGTGTTCCCCTTTCTCCACGTCCTTGCCAACACTTGCTCTCTCCTGTCTTTTTGATAATAGCCAATTAAATAGGAGTAAGGTGTTACCCCATTGTGGTTTTGATATACAGCTTTCTGATGATTAGTGATAATGAGAAGTTTTTCATATGCCTCTTGGCCATATGTATGTCTTCTTTTGAGAAAGTCTATTTAGGTAGTTTGCTCATTTTCAATGTTTTTTTTTTTTAGTTGTTTGTGTTCCTATACATTTTGGACTTTGACCCCTTATTAGGTGTATAGTTGGCAAATCTTTTCTCTCATTCTTTAGGTTGTCTCTTTGTAGTGTTGTTTCCTTTGCTGTACAGAAGCTTCTAAATTTTATGTACTCCCATGTCTAGTTTTTGTCTAGTTTTGTTTTTGTTACCTGTGCTTTTGTAGTCATACCCAAAAAATCATTGCCCAGAGCAATGTCAAGCATTTCCTCTGTTTTCTTCTAGTAGTTTTAGCATCACAACTATTATGGTTAAGTTTTAATCCACTTTGAGTTTTTTGTTGTTGCTGTTGTTGGGTTTTTTTTGAGACATAGTCTCGCTCTGTAGGCCAGGCTGGAGTGCAGTGGCGCGGTCTCGGGCGCGCAGTCTCGGCTCACTGCAAGCTCCGCTTCTTGGGTTCACGCCATTCTCCTGCCTCAGCCTCCCAAGTAGCTGGTACTACAGGCGCCTGCCACCATGCCTGGCTAATTTTTTGTATTTTTAGTAGAGACTGGGTTTCACCATTTTAGCCAGGATGGTCTCAATTTCCCGACCTCGTGATCTACCCGCCTCGGCGTCCCAAAGTGCTGCGATTACAGGCGTGAGCCACCGCTCCTGGCCTTGAGTTTTTTTTTAATATGGTGTGTGATAGGATGCAATTTTGTTTTTCTGCATGTAGGTGTCCAGTTTTCTGTATGTGATTTCGTTGAAGAGACTGTCCTTTCCCCATTATGTCTTCTTGACAATTTTGTCAAACACCAACTGGCTGTAAATGTGTTGTTTTATTTCTCTTATATCTATATTGTCCCATTGGTCTATGTATCTATTTTTATACCAGTACTATACTCTTTCCGTTACTATGGGTATACAGTATAGTTTGAAGTCAAGTAGTATGATGCCTCTAGCTGTGTTCATTTTGGTCAAGATCGTTTTGGCTATTTAGACAAATTTAACTAAGGAGGTAAAAGATCTGTACATTGAAAACTATAAAACATTGTTAAAAGAAATGAAGGAAAACAACAAATAAATAGAATGATAAACCATGTTCATGAACTGGAAAAATAAATATTGCTAAAATGTCCATAATACCCAAAGCAATCTACAGATTCAGTGTAAACCCTCTCAAAATTCTAATGACATTTTTCACAGAAATGGAAATAAAAAACAATGCTAAAATGCATATGAAACAACTTAACTATATTCTTATAAATTTTTGCTGGAATAAATTCTAAGATGTCTTTGAAAAAGATGTCGTTTGCCTTTTAAATCATCATTCCATTGTTTTCTGGCTTTTTTTTTCCTTTTCTATTGATGAAGTAGCTGTATTATTTGTTAATTTGTTTATTAAGAATTATTTGTTTCTTCAAAAGTAACATCCTTTTTTCTTGAAACTTTAAAGATCTTTAAAGTTTATCTGGGTTTTGTTAGTCTTTTTTTCTGATGATATATTTATATCTGACTTTTATTTCCCTTTATCCTACTTGATTTACATACAGCTTTTTGATACTGTGTCATCAATTTTGAAACAAAAATGCTCTGATCTTCAGAGATTAGCTTAACTTTTTATGTAACTTTGGCAAACAATACTAATGCTTGGGGTGCATTAGTACTAGTAACAACATAGATGCAAATCTCTGAGTTTATATTATCATCAAACGAGATGGATAATCATATAATAAATAAATAGAATGTGAGAAGGTAATATACGCTTGGGCAAAAAACTATAGAACAAATTTAGAGTATAGTTTAAAAATCCTATGCTTTGGTGATTGAACAAGTTGACATTTTAAATAAAATTTTCAAGATAAACCTCAGTGGGAAGTTGATGTATAAGCAAAGACTTGAAGTAGATGGAGAACAATGAACTATGTTGAAGAACTTTCCAGGAATGGCCAACAAAATGGTACAAATATCCTGAGGTCCAAGCTTGCCTGTTGTGTTTGGAAAACAGCTAGAAGGACAGAGTAACAATAGAGTGAGTGAAGTCTAAGATGTTTGAGTAAAATTTAGAACAAAATCCATACATTTAGAAAATATCCCTCTGTTTCTCTTGCTCTTTCTGTGTCAACCTACCTATCTATAATTAATAAAATAAATGTTTCAAAACAGAAGGTTAAGAATCAATTTTTTCCATTTTATCTTTATGTTACAGAAACTTTTTACCCCATAATTTTAGAGTTTACAGTTATAGTGGCACAGGAATTATGAAACCACTTGACCAAGATTTTCAGGTATGTTTTTTATGATCTCTTTTATTTTTGTCATGTGAGTTTCTATGATCACCTTATTTAGTGTCCACATGTTATTAGAGTCTAAAGTGTTGGGTCATGGCTTTTTGGCATAAGTTTAATGTTTTCCTGTTGATGATGTATACTAATGTACTGCGTTAGCCCTATTAAACAGATGATTAACCAAAAAGACATGATTGTAGTGTTTCTAAGCTATTTAGAAACAGGCTAAGGGCTTATGTACCTGAGGTGATAGGGACTAAATATGTTGTAAAATACGTAAAATGAAAAACCATGACTTGTATCAGGAAAGCTAAATCTGAGGAGAAAATAAGAATCTAATCTTCTCTGAAGTACGTTCAAGGACCAAATAAGTACATATAAAATTTCACACACGTTTAGGAGTATATTAAATTTTCATCTATTTGGAACATGTAGAGCTTAATTTAATGTTGTCTATAATTTGTTATAAAAATAATAAAGAAGAGTGAATAAAATTGCCGAGATTGGTCATGACTGAAATGTTCTTTTCCTTTTTTTTTTTTTTGAGATGGAGTTTCACTCTTGTTGCCCAGGCTGGAGTGCAATGGCACGATCTCAGCTCACCGCAACCTCCGCCTCCCGGGTTCAAGCGATTCTCCTGCCTCAGCCTCCTGAATAGCTGGGATTACGGGCATGTGTCACCATGCCCAGCTAATTTTGTATTTTCAGTAGAGACAGGGTTTCTCCATGTTGGTCAGGCTGGTCTCGAACTCCCAACCTCGGGTGATCCACCCACCTTGGCCTCCCAAAGTGCTAGGATTACAGGTGTGTGCCACTGTGCCCAGCCTCTGTTCTTTTGTTTTTTAACCTCAGCCCTGCTGTACTAATTGCTGTTGTGTTTTCCATTTGTGTTCTTGATTTCTATATAGCGACTCAAGTGTTTTGAAAGTAAAACATTTTTAGAGAGGCTAGGATTTCAACAGAAGAAATAATAGATATGGTCAGTTGCTTTAAGTTTTGCCCAAGAGAGTACACAACTCTATGAGTCAGTTATAGAGTAGTCTATACAAATATATAACTGATATAGTGTTACACAGTGTTATACACACACATACGTATGTGTGTGTGCATATGTGTGTTTGTATTTGCATGCATGAGAGAGAGGAGAGAAGACAGAGTGAGAATCCAAGACAGAGGCACAGGAGATCACAATATCCCACACCTGTATTTTGTATCATTCTTCCATACATAACTCTGCTTCCTACCACCCAAGAGGTAACCATGAAAGATAAATGTACAGTTAAAAAAAAAACAAGCAAGAATGCTACAAAGCATTCAAAGCATCAACAATCTGAATGTGGTAAGTAGTTGCATGTTGATCTCAAATGTAGTAAAAATATGCTGCCTTGAAAATAAATTGTGTTTTTCAAGGTTGCAGGCCTACCTCTATCCTAGGAAAAAGCTCATTAAATTAGGTTGGAAACAGGTGTATTTATTGGATTATTTATTTTTCTTAAGTCCACACATGATTCCCATTCCTAAAGTCATATTATCTTGATAAATAAAGACTTATCTACAAAAGAAAAAAAATCAGCCAGCTAGACCAGGAAAGAGTTTGTTCCCTGCATCCAGAGTAGGACAAGTGAAAGCCATTCATCATTGTCCCAGATTTTGTGATCTCTCCAGGACAAACAGATGGTCATCATAATTAAAAGGTAAAATTACCAGGATGCTTAAACAATCTAAAATGTGTGTGCACATAAAAACAGACCTCAGGCCGGGTGTGGTGGCTCACGCCAGTAATCCCAGCACTTTGGGAGGCCAAGGTGGGCAGATCATGAGGTCAAGAGATGGCGACGATCCTGACCATAATGGTGAAACCCCATCTCTACTAAAAATACAAAAATTAGCTGGGCGTGGCACCTTGTGCCTGTAGTCCCAACTACTCAGGAGGCTGAGGCAGGAGAATCACTTGAACCCGGGTGGAGGAGATTGCGGTGAGCCGAGATCACGCCACTGTACTCCAGCCTGGCGACAGAGCAAGACTCCATCACAAAAAAACAAAGCAAAACAAAAAACAAAACAGACCTAAAATCCTCAGATTATGGAAGGCATAATTGACGGAAATGAAAGAAATAGACAAATAATAATTATATTTGAAGATTTAAACATTTCTCTTCCAATAATAAAGTAGAAAGAAACTTTGTAAACTTCTAAATGAAGTAGAAAGAAATTCGGCAAATATATCAAGTGTATACACATACTTTTCAAGTGCAAATGTAATATTGAACAAGAAGATATTATATTGAAGGCAAACAATGCAAAACTGACAATGATAAAAATAAACTGGGAAAGGATATTGGGTAATAAGTGAAGCTTTTTGATTCTTCCATGAAAACTTTATCCTATGTGACTTAAAAATGACTTATTCATTCATTTCTAAGTTTCTTAATGTCATCCTATGTTTAAGGTTGATGTAACTTCCTGATATTCCACAGAAGTAGAAATGTTATCAATCTGGATATTATAAACTACATTTGGAAGGAAGGAGATAAAAGCTGTGGAATGTTCAAGATATTTTTACCCTCATTATATAAAGTATGAAGTATACCCCAATTGGTGATAAAAATAAAAGCATAAATATTTTCACATACATTTTTAAATAAGATGGAAATAGAAATACAGTGTATTGAGTCGATGAAGTATGGTATTTAGAAAGTGGTACAAACTAAGATTTTAGGTATCACAGTAGAAAAATGAACTATAAAGCAAAGGTCAATACAAATTCCAGGTGAAATTTGCAAATGAAAACATTTTGATGGAATTGAAAAACATTTTGATGAAATTAAAAATTAACTTTGCTTATCTACCATGCAACATTGTCAGAAAAGTATGAAAAATATAAGTTTTGATGATGTTTACCTCACTCTAACAACTGAGAGTGTCATGCTTAATTTAAAACATATAGAAATATGAAAATATACTCATTTTTCATGAATCTGTGGGGAGTACTTTGGAAAACCAAGCCATATGCTCATCTAATAACATTATAAATCCACTTTTGAAACATGAGTGTTTGATGCATAAAAACAAAACATATATGTTTTACATATTTGAAAATTGTATCTACAACACAAATCATTCTAATGGAGATATGTGTATTTTATCTTTCAGAATTTCTGCCACTACCAAGGGTATATTGAAGGTTATCCAAAATCTGTGGTGATGGTTAGCACATGTACTGGACTCAGGTTGTAATTTACTGTTTTATGAATTACAAAATAAAATATTTACTTGAAAATTATTTTAAACATTTTAACATAATATTCAGTGGTTCTAAAGTGAGGCATGACTATTGTGGGAAAACTGCCACTCACAAAGCGTGGTATGGAAATACTTATAATGGCTCCTGATCTTATGCAGGATTATGATTTTTAAAATATATTTGGAAGCCATGAAATATTAATAGCTAGGCAAACTAATAGCATTACTATGCGGTGTCACTCAGTAAGTATGTGGATACCCAGTAACTTTCTCCTATTTTATCACCTTAGACTCAGGCTAAAAATAGTCGGCATACCATGAAAAAATAATGCTAAGTGGCATTTTCTTGGCTTTTCCACAAGGCATTATTTTACTTATTAATTTTTTTTTGAAATTTTTAGGGGCTTACTACAGTTTGAAAATGTTAGTTATGGAATAGAACCCCTGGAGTCTTCAGTTGGCTTTGAACATGTAATTTACCAAGTAAAACATAAGAAAGCAGATGTTTCCTTATATAATGAGAAGGATATTGAATCAAGAGATCTGTCCTTTAAATTACAAAGTGTAGAGGTAGGTGATTAATTGAACAAACTCTATGGTTATTACTATACAGTGATGTAAGCACTGAAATTTATAGTTGATAAATTACATATTTACACACCCATAAACACCAAAACATATAGCCACATGTATGGATACATGTACCAGAAACTTCATAACTTATATCATTAAGCCTGAAAACTAGTTTTGTAATTTTCCAGAACTCCAGTCATGACATTTTCAACTGTTAGTGGCATCTTTTTCTGTAATCTAGACCTTTATTGTCAGCAGATGCACTCCTTTCCCCACAGCCATTATGTTAAAATTCTGGTGTAACAAACACAAATGCCATCCACATAAACAAGATACATATCTAGGGTCCTGAGGAGAATCACCCCTATCTTGTAAGGGAACTGCCTCAGAGGAGGTCATTATATTTTCCTCAGAGGATTCAGGGTTATTTAATTTCCTCAGAAAGTGAGACAGAGGATGCTTCTACTAGCAAACAAGATTCACCAGCATTTAGGAGTTTTGTAGCCCCAGCTTCATTAGGGTCCTTCTCTAGGTTCCCATTCCAATTTTCAGGATCCCACTGCTTCTCACTCAATGCTCTCCCTTTGACGGCAGTACCATGGGAGGTTGGGAATTCAGTTTGCACTGTAATTCATCCACTGCAGGATAAGATTCTGGGTTTGGTTTTCAGTAATCTCAGCTCTGTGGCTATAGGATATAAAAATTTATTTCCAGACACACAAAGAAGCTTTTGGGTAATTTATGCATCACTTGAGATGGTAATTCAAATAAGCTTATTCTCTCCTTTCTCCACTTTGTCTAGCAACATTAGGAGCAACCAATCTCATTATATTTGCTAGTTTGACAAAAATGTTCAAAAGTATCATATACGTGGTCACCAAGACCCTTGCCTTCATAAGTGTTTGATCAGAAGTATTCAGTGGTAATATTTTGCCGTCTCTATTGCTACATCATGCCATGAACTATCTGCTCTCTATAGAATTGTCTTTAAATCTTATCTAAGTAGAAGGCAAATGCCCAAAACCCCAGCAACAATTCAGAAGATGTCCCCTTAAGATTCTGTTTTCTTGGTACCTCATTCCTGGTACCAACATCTGTATCAGGGTTCTCCAGAGAAATAGAAAACCAACAGGAGATATATATGTGTGTGTTTGTGTACATTCAGAGAGAGGGAGAGAGAGATTTTATGGAATTGACTCAGATGGTTGTGAAGGCTTGGTAAATCCAAAATCTACAGGGTAAGTGGGCAGGCCGGTTATCCAAGGAAGATTTGCAGTTTAAGACCAACATAGTCTGCTGGCAGAATTCCATTTTGTTTAGGAAATACTTTGTTTTCTAAAAAAGGCTTTAACTGATTGGATGAGGTTCACCCACATAATGAAGAGTAATGTGCTTTACTAGAGCTTTACCAACTTAAATGTTAATTTCATCTAAAAGGCACCTTCACAGAGGAATCCAGGGTAATGTTTGACCTAATATCTGGGCACAGTGGCCCAGCCAACTTTACAGGTAAAATTAATCATCACACCAATATCACATCATTTATTCTTATGTTTCTTCTAAATGTTTTATTCTTTAATCTCATTTTGATATATGATACACTTTAATATTTTGTATTGGATGAGGTAGAAATTCAAATTGTTTTTTTCATATCAATATCCAGCTGTCCTCACACCATTTGTTGAAGAGATTATTTTCTCCCCATTGAACGTTCTTGATTTTTTTTCAAAGATCAGTTGACAATAAATGTTAGGGATTATTACCAGACTTAAAATTATAGTCCATTAATCTTTATGTCTACTCTAATGCCACTACCATGTTTTCTTTACTACTGTATTTTTGTAGTAAGATTTGGAATTCGTAAGTGTACATCCTTCAATATTCTTATTTTCCAAGATTCTTTTGGTTATTCTGGCTACTATGCATTTCCAAACATGTTTTAAAATTTATTTATTTTTAATTTCCATAAAATGGCACCCAGGATTGTGTTGAATCTGTAGATAAACCTGAGGAATGTTGCTATATTAACAATATTAACTCTATCCATGAGCAGTAAGTAGCTTTTATTTTTTAGATATTCTTTAATTTATTTCTGCAATGTTTTATATATTTAAGTCTAAGTCTTCAGTAAAGCTTCTTTTGTTATTTATAGAAGTTATTATTTTAGATGTTATTTAAATTTCATATCAGTTTGGATTTCTCATTATTAGTATTTGGTAATTAGTGAATTTTCCATATTGGTTTTGTATTCTGTGAACTTGACAAACTTGTTTATTAGTTTTCTATTGAACTCCATGACTTTTTATGTACATGGTCATGCTATCTTGAATAAAGGTAGTTTATCTTGTTTCTTTCCAACTAGGATATCTCAAATTTCCTTTTTCTTACTTAATTGTCCTGATTGCTACTTCCATTATAATGTTGAATAGAATAGGTGAGAAGAG
This sequence comes from Nomascus leucogenys, assembly GCF_006542625.1. Taxonomy (NCBI): domain Eukaryota; kingdom Metazoa; phylum Chordata; class Mammalia; order Primates; family Hylobatidae; genus Nomascus; species Nomascus leucogenys. The sequence goes on along the minus strand of NC_044388.1, from coordinate 44,505,103 downwards.
ATGTTTTCATCTTTTCCCAATCTTAGGGAGAAAAGATTCAGTCTGTCACCCTTAAGCATAATGTTATTTGCAATTTTTTCACAGGTGCCCTTTATCAGGTCAAAGAAGGTTTCATCCAATGTTCATTTGTTTATGATTTTTGTTTTGTCATTAAGGGTTGTTGGATTTTGTCAGATATTTTTGTTCTACAACGTCTGCTGAGATAATAATTTCATTTTTATCATTATTTTGTTAATGTGGTGTATTGCATTAATTGACTTTTGATTATTAAACTAAACTTGTATCCAGTCTCTCTTTGTTATAGTGCATAATTCTTTTTATGTATTGCTGGATTCAGTTTGCTGGCATAATTTTGAAGATTTTTTTCATTTATATTTATAAAGAATATTGCTGTGCAGATTTGTTTTCATATGATATTTTTCTCTGTCTTTGGTATCAGGGTGATACAAACTTCACAAAATGAGTTGGGAAGTGTTGTCTCCTCCATTCTGGAAGACTTTGTGTAGGATTGGTTTAATTATTTCAACATCTATAAAATCCATCTGGGATTGGACATTTTTAGGAAAGAATTTTTATTAGTAATTACATTTTTTCTCATAAGTCTATTATAATTTTCTAATTTTTTTGGAGTCAATTTAGGTAGTTTGCATGTCTATAGAGGTTTTTCTATTTCATCTATTTATTTCTTGGCATACTGTTGTTTGTAGGACTCCCTTATAGGTCTTTAAAAATTGGTAAGATTTTTAGTAATCTTCTTTTTCATTTCTGATTTTATTAATTTAAATATTTTCTTTTTTGTGTGGTCAGAATAGCAAATAATATTTTAATTAAAGTGTATCTCTTTTAAAGCACATATTACTAAGTTTTTAAACATTTTAAATCACATCCAACAATTTTATTTTTAACTGACAGATAATAATTACACTTATGGGATACAAATGATATTTTGATATTTGAATAAAAGGTGTAATGATCAAATCAGGGTAATTAGCTTATTTATTACCTTAAACATTTCTCATTTATTTATGTTAGGAACATTCAAAATTCCCTCTTTAAGCTACTTGAAAACATACAATAAATTATTGTTAACTATAGTCACCCTATGGTGCTATAGAACACTAGAACTTACTCCTTCTATCTAGCTGTACTTTTGTAACCAATAGCCAACCTTTCCCCATCTGCTCCTCCCCTGACTCTTCCTATCCTCTCATGACAACAATGTCACTCTCTAATTCTATGAGCTCAACTTTTCTAGTTGCCAAGGTTATTTATTGCATCTACTTTTAATGCACACACTTACATAATTTGGATTTAATCTACCACTTTGTCATTTCTTATTTGTCTTATATGTTCCTTATTCCTTTATTCTTTCTTCTTTTATATCTAATCTATTTATTTTTCTCAAGGATTTAATCATGCTGTTACATCTTTTTTATTAATCAAGTATTTTTATTTTTCTCCTCTAATGAGCTTTTACATTATATATTGTTTCATATATTTTGTTCTTATATAGTCTATGAATACAAAACAATTTTTACAACATAATAATTTTAGTGGCTAGTCTAATTAGGGTTGACAAACTATGGCCCTTAGGCCAAATCTGGCCCACAGGCTGTTTCTATAAATAACATCTATTACCGCTATTCTATATATTGTTTATGTATACTTTCATATTATGGTGTCAAAGTTGAATAGTTGTGACAGAGACTCTATGCCCTACAAAGAAACTTTATAACCATGGCAGTCATTCTTCATTCTCCTCCCTTCCCAGGAAACTACAAATCTATTGTCATAGATATAGACTTACCTATTCAAGATATTTTATGTAACTGGAATCTTACAACATCTTTTGTGACTTCTTTCACTTTTAAGGTGGTCAAAATTCATCAGTACCTCTTTTATATTTATGGCTGAATAACATATGCCTGGGTATAAATATACCACTCATAAGTCATATACTCATAAGCTGATGAACAAATTGGTTGTTTCTACTTTTTAAATATTATAATATTGCTAGGAACATTAATGTATGTTTTATGTGGATATATGTTTTTATTTCTCTAGGTAATTACTAAGATTTGAATTGTTAGGTCATAGGCAGACTCTGTGTTTCACCTTTTGAGTGGCTGCCAGATTATTTGTCCAATGTGGCTGACAATTTTATATCTCCTGAAGCAACATCTGTGGGTTCCAATTCCTCTACATTTATTTATTTATTGTTTTTTATTTTTTGAGACACAGTTTCACTCTTGTTACCCAGGCTGGAGTGCAATGGCGTGATCTCTGCTCACTGCAACCTCCGCCTCCCGGGTTCAAGTGATTCTCCTGCCTCAGCCTCCCGAGTAGCTGGTATTAGAGGCGCACACCACCACACTCAGCTAATTTTTTGCATTTTTAGTTGAGACGGGGTTTCATCATGTTGGCCAGGCTGGTCTTGAACTCCTGACCTCAGGTGATCCACCCACCTCAGCCTCCCAAAATGCTGGGATTACAGATGTGAGCCACCGCGCCTTGCCTCCTCCACATTTTTTTTTCAACATTTATTTTTTCAATCATTTTGATTATAGCCATCCTGTTATGTGTGAAGTGATATCTAATTTCGGTGGAACTATTTAAAACTTTAAAAGTTCTACTTTGTGCTATCATTATATGTTTTTATTTTTATACATATTATACACCTCATAGGACTACTACTATTATTACTCACATTATTGTTTTAAATAATTCATATCTTTTCTCATTCAGTTTATTCCCTCATGCTGTTTTATGCTGTCCTCACTTTTGGAAATAAAAATTATTATCATTTAAATATCCTTTCTGCTGTATTTAAAAGGTCATAAAGTTATTTGTTTTGATTAAAAATTTCATGTAATTCCCTGCCCCATTTCCCAAAATACCAAGAAGCTTCTACCAGGAAGTGCTTACCAAGTTGATTATTAAGTTCACTTACAAAATGTGAACAAATAAGCATATTCAAAGAAACACCTGAAAATGTAGAGCAATGGGGAAATCACAGTTCTCAACCATCTGTATTCCTATCTCTCCTAGACCTTCTATTTCACTTTATTTGCTAGCCTCATTTTGTCCTCCTCCTACTTCCAACATGAAAATTTAATTCCTAAATTTGAATATCTACTATTTTCTCTCACTTGAGTTCCATCCTTATAATTCTAAACAGAAAGATCCTATAACCTTATTCCATTAATCATTTTATTATGTGTAATATTTTGAATTATCATCTACGGTTCCTTCATTATATGAACATAATCATATCTCCTTAATACTAAAAATAGATTTAAAACTAAACGAAATAAAATAGAATCTATTATATACCTAGCACTTTCCATTTCTTCACATACCAGCTTTATATTAGAATAAGTGGAACTATCCATCCTGACATCTCATTTACTATTCATTTCACAAAAATGCAGTTTCTGTCTCCACAAATAATCAGTGGTGATCCATTGTTAAATTGGCTTTTGGAAATATTAAGATACATTTTTAAAGAGTGAAAGTAAAAATTCCCCAGAACTTTCTAGTCATCTTATTTTCTGCAATAATGCTGTCTCTTGCTTCTCATTCTTTCTTACTTTTTCTGACTTTTCCTTATACATTCACATTTTAAATATTGATATTTGCTCTGTTATATCTCATGTCTGAGCTTGTTATCAGCACATATAACATATATATTACATATATATCATATATATATATATTTATATGGCTTTACCTACTGTGACCTACAGATATTCACTCCCAGTCCAAATTTTCTCCTGAGTTGATAATTCAGTACAGGACATGTTGGTTGTTCGATTGAAACACACACACATGGACACCCACACCCACACACCCCATATCTATCTACCTGTCTATTTATTGATTGATAAATCAATCATCTACATTTTCCTTCCAACTTCTTGAATATTCTTACCAAGGACCTTTGACATTTTTAAATCTGAATATTAAATTCATACATATTGCAAGTGGATCAGTGTAATACTGTGAGTTCTCTGATATTTCTGGCTAGATCCAATTCCTTAGTCTTTATTTGGCCAAGGCAACCTTTGTCCTAAACTTGGAGTCCTCTTTCAACATCACATATGTAAGCACTTTTGTCTCCTTTTAGGGCTACTTTGTCTTAATAAAATGGCTTGGCTTTTGTGGATTTTTTTTTTTTTTTTTTTTCTGAGACAGAGTCTCACTCTGCCACCCAGATTGGAGTGCAGTGGTGTGATCTTGGCTCACTGCAACCTCTGCCTCCCAGGTTCAAGAGATTCTCCTGCCTCAGCCTCCTGAGTAGCTGTGATTACAGGTGTGAGCCACAATGCCCAGCTAATTTTTTGTATTTTTAGTACAGACAGGGTTTCGCCATGTTGGCCAGGCTGGTCTCGAACTCTTGGCCTCAAGTGATCCACCCACCTCGGCCTCCCAAAGTGCTGGGATTACAGGTGTGAGCCACCATGCCTGGCCTGTGGATTTTTAAAATTGGCATCTGCCCACCTTTTCAACACACACAGCTCCTGGCATTCTCTCATGCATCTGTGTAGTTTTCTTTTATTTTCTTTTTTTTCTGCCCACATTTTCAACACACACATTTATTTAAATAGATTTATTTTATTTATTTTTTATTATACTTTAAGTTCTAGGGTACATGTGTACAACGTGCAGGTTTGTTACATATATATACACGTGCCATGTTGGTGTGCTGCACCCATTAACTCATCATTTACATTAGGTGTATCTCCTAATGTTATCCCTCCCCACCCCCCACCCCACAACAGGCCCTGGTGTGTGAAGGTCCCCAGCCTGTGTCCAAGTGTTCTAATTGTTCAATTCCCACTTATGAGTGAGAATATGTGGTGTTTGGCTTTCTGTCCTTGTGATAGTTTGCTCAGAATGATGGTTTCCAGCTTCATCCACGTCCCTACAAAGGACATGAACTTACCATTTTTTATGGCTGCATAGTATTCCGTGGTGTATATGTGCCACATTTTCTTTATCCAGTCTATCATTGATGGACATTTGGGTTTGTTCCAAGTCTTTGCTATTGTGAGTAGTGCTGCAATAAACATACGTGTGCATGTGTCCTTATAGCAGCATGATTTACAGTCCTTTCGGTATATACGCAGTAATGGGATGGCTGGGTCAAGTGGTAGTTCTAGTTCTAGATCCTTAAGGAATCGCCACATTGTCTTCCACAAGTGTTGAACTAGTTTATAGTCCCACCAACAGCATAAAAATGTTCCTATTTCTCCACATCCTCTCCAGCACCTGTTGTTTCCTGACTTTTTAATGATCACCATTCTAACTGGTATGAGATGGTATCTCATTGTGGTTTTGACTCTCATTTCTCTGATGGCCAGTGATGATGAGCATTTTTTCATGTGCCTGTTGGCTGCATGAATTTCTTCTTTTGAGAAGTGTCTGTTCATATCCTTCACCCACTTTTTGATGGGGTTGTTTGATTTTTTCTTGTAAATTTGTTTAAGTTCTTTGCAGATTCTGGATATTAGCCCTTTGTCAGATGGTCAGATTGTAAAACTTTTCTCCCATTCTGTAGGTTGTCTGTTCACTCTGATGGTAGTCTCTTTTGCTGTGCAGAAGCTCTTTAGTTTAATTAGGTCCCATTTGACAATTTTGGCTTTTGTTGCCATTGCTTTTGGTGTTTTAGTCATGAAATCCTTGCCCATGCTTATGTCCTGAATGGTATTGCCTAGGTTTTCTTCTAGGGTTTTTATGGTTTTAGGTCTAACATTTAAGTCTTTAATCCATCTTGAAGTAATTTTTCTATAAGGTATAAGGAAGGGATCCAGTTTCAGCTTTCTACATATGGCTAGCCAGTTTTCCCAGCACCATTTATTAAATAGGGAATCCTTTCCCCATTTCTTGTTTTTGTCAGGTGTGTCAAAGATCAGATGGTGGTATTATTTCTGAGGGCTCTGTTCTGTTTCATTGGTCTATATCTCTGTTTTGGTACCAGTACCATGCTGTTTTGGGTACTGTAACCTTGTAGTATAGTTTGAAGTCAGGTAGCTTGATGCCTCCAGCTTTGTTCTTTTGGCTTAGGATTGTCTTGGCTATGCAGGATCTTTTTTTAGTTCCATATGAACTTTAAAGTAGTTTTTTCCAATTCTGTGAAGAAAGTCATTGGTAGCTTGATGGGGATGGCATTGAATCCATAAATTACCTTCGGCAGTATGGTCATTTTCAAGACATTGATTCTTCCTATCCATGAGCATGGAATGTTCTTCCATTTGTTTGTGTCCTCTTTTATTTCGTTGAGCAGTGGTTTGTAGTTCTCCTTGAAGAGGTCCTTCACATCTCTTGTAAGTTGGATTCCTAGGTATTTTATTCTCTTTGAAGCAATTGTGCATGGGAGTTCACTCATGATTTGGCTCTCTGTTTGTCTGTTATTGTATAGGAATGCTTGTGATTTTTGCACATTGATTTTGTATCCTGAGACTTTGCTGAAGTTGCCTATCAGCTTAAGGAGATTTTGGGCTGAGATAATGGGGTTTTCTAAATATACAATCATGTCATCTGCAAACAGGGACAATTTGACTTCCCCTCTTCCTAATTGAATATGCTTTATTTCTTTCTCTTGCCTGATTGCCCTGGCCAGAACTTCCAACACTACGTTGAATAGGAGTGGTGAGAGAGGGCATCCCTGTCTTGTGTCAGTTTTCAAAGGAAATGCTTTCAGTTTTTGCCCATTCAGTATGACATTGGCTGTGGCTTTGTCATAAATAGCTCTTATTATTTTGAGATACATCCCATCGATACCTAGTTTATTGAGAGTTTTTAGCCTGAAGAGCTGTTGAATTTTGTCAAAGGCCTTTTCTGCATCTGTTGAGATAATCATGTGTTTTTTGTCTTTGGTTCTGTTTATATGCTGGATAACGTTTATTGATTTGCATATGTTGAACCAGCCTTGCATCCCAGGGATGAGGCCAACTTGATCATGGTGGATAAGTTTTTGATGTGCTGCGGGATTTAGTTTGCCAGTATTTTATTGAGGATTTTTGCATTGATGTTCCTCAGGAATATTGGTCTAAAATTCACTTTTTTTGTTGTATCTCTCCCAGGCTTTGGTATCAGCATGATGCTGGCCTCATAAAATGAGTTAGGGAGGATTCCCTCTTTTTCTATTGATGGGAATAGTTTCAGAAGGAATGGTACCAGCTCCTCTTTGTGCCTCTGGTAGAATTCGGCTGTGAATCCATCTGGTCCTGGACTTATTTTGGTTAATTATTGCCTCAATTTCAGAGCCTGTTATTAGTCTATTCAGGGATTCAGCTTCTTCCTGTTTTAGTCTTGGGAGGATGTATGTGTCCAGGAATTTATCCATTTCTTCTAGATTTTCTAGTTTATTTGCATAGAGGTGTTTATAGTATTCTCTGATGGTAGTTTGTATTTCTGTGGGATTGGTGGTGATATCCCCTTTATCACTTTTTTATTGCATCTTTTTTATTCTTCTCTCTTTTCTTCTTTATTAGTCTTGCTAGCAGTCTATCGATTTTGTTGATCTTTTCGTAAAACCAGCTCCCGGATTCATTGATTTTTTGAAGGGTTTTTTTGGTCTCTATCTCCTTCAGTTCCACTCTGATCTTAGTTATTTCTTGCCGTCTGCTAGCTTTTGAATGTGTTTGCTCTTGCTTCTCTAGTTCTTTTAATGGTGATGTTAGGGTGTCAATTTTAGATCTTTCCTGCTTTCTCTTGTGGGCATTTAGTGCTATAAATTTCCTTCTACACACTGCTTTGAATGTGTGCCAGAGATTCTGGTATGTTGTGTCTTTGTTCTCATTGCTTTCAAAGAACATCTTTGTTTCTGCCTTCATTTCGTTATGTACCCAGTAGTCATTCAGGAGCAAGTTGTTCAGTTTCCATGTAGTTGAGTGGTTTTGAGTGAGTTTCTTAATCCTGAGTTCTAGTTTGATTGCACTGTGGTCTGAGAGACAGTTTGTTATAATTTCTGTTCTTTTACATTTGCTGAGGAGTGCTTTACTTCCAGCTATGTGGTCAATTTTGGAATAAGTGCAATGTGGTGCTGAGAAGAATGTATATTCTGTTGATTTGGGGTGGAGAGTTCTGTAGATATCTGTTAGGCCTGCTTGGTTCAGAGCTGAGTTCAAGTCCTGGATATCTTTGTTAACTTTCTGTCTCGTTGTTCTGTCTAATATTGACAGTGGGGTGTTAAAGTCTCCCATTATTATTGTGTGGGAGTCTAAGTCTCTTTGTAGGTCTCTAAGGACTTGCTTTATGAATCTGCGTGCTCCTGTATTGGGTGCATATATATTTAGGATAGTTAGCTCTTCTTGTTGAATTGATCACTTTACCATTATGTAATGCCCTTCTTTGTCTCTTTTGATCTTTGTTGATTTAAAGTCTGTTTTATCAGAGACTAGGATTGAAACCTCTGCTTTTTTTGTTTTCCATTTGCTTGATAGATCTTCCTACATCCCTTTATTTTGAGCTTATGTTTGTCTCTGCACATGAGATGGGTCTCTTGAATACAGCACACTGATGGCTCTTGACTATCCAATTTGCCACTCTGTGTCTTTTAATTGGAGCATTTAGCCCATTTACATTTAAGTTTAATATTGTTATGTGTGAATTTGATCCTGTCATTATGTTGTTAGCTGGTTATTTTGCTGGTTAATTGATGCAGTTTCTTCCTAGCATTGATGGTCTTCACAATTTGGCATGTTTTTGCAGTGGCTGGTACTGGTTTTTCCCTTCCATGTTTAGTGCTTCCTTCAGGAGCTCTTGTAAGGCAGGCCTGGTAAAAGAGAGAATAATATGGATAGCTTGGAACCAATGAAAATATGGAGAATGGAAGATAGAGGAAAGTTGTTTCCCAAGTAAATTAAATAATTGATTAGGTACAGAAAGTGACAAATAGATGAAAAAGATTTTATGATATCTAGTGCTGCTTATACTATCTGGTTTTATTTCTATATGCAAAATTGTGTTTTTCAATATTTAGTTCATTAATAGTAGTGATATGCACTAAAAATACTTAAGTAATTCTGTAATTTTGATGTAAAATTTGTGGATTTTTTCAGCCACAGCAAGATTTTGCAAAGTATATAGAAATGCATGTTATAGTTGAAAAACAATTGGTAAGTATATTCTGATTCATTTATGTCCCTTAATATTTGCAATGAGGGATTGTAATAATAATTTGGAATAAATTTTTAACAGAAAAGAATTGATAATTTTGCCTTAGCTCTGTGCTAATGCACTTTAAATTATTAGTATCAGTAGTAAATTGAGAATCAAATTTTATATAGTGTTTAATTTTATAAATAGCAATGTAAAGAAAATAACTGCTACCTCTATAATAGTTTACAAATAGTTTTAGAATTATTATAGAAACTTGTATGTATTCTAGAACTATATTGAATTTTAAAAATAATGCTTGACTTTTTGGATATTATTTGAAAAGAAATGAAAGTTTTCCATCTCTACATTTTTTTTGTTGACAGGAAAATAATGGCTTATACTGGGGATTAAAGGTGGTGATTAAGTATTTTAATGATAAATATTGTAAACTTGGGTAAAATAAGTGATCAATATGTTTATTTTTACTTATGTGTTTATTTATTTTTTGAGATGGAGTCTCACTTTGTCACAAAGGCTGGAGTGCAATGGCATGATCTTGTCTCACTGAAACCTCCACTTCACGGGTTCAAGTGATTCTCCTGCCTTAGCCTCCCAAGTAACTGGGACTACAGGCACATACCACCATGCCCAGCTAATTTTTGTATTTTTAGTAGAGACGGGGTTTCACCACGTTGGCCAGGATCGTCTCAATCTCTTTACCTCGTGATCCACCTGCCTTGGCCTCCCGACGTGCTGGGACCACAGGAGTGAGCCACCACGCCTGGCCAATTTTTTCTTTATTTTTTAAAAAATATTTTTCTGTGTCCTTTGAATTTCCATTTAAGACCACCTTATCCATTTCTGCAAAAAGGATGATTACATTTTGATAGAGACTGTGTTAATTCTATAGATCAATTTGGGAAGGATATTTTTTTCACAATGTGGAATACTCTAATCCATGGTCATCATATATCCACCCCATTATTTAGATCTTCTTTGGTTTCTTTCAGCAATATTTGGTAGTTTTTCAGTACATTAGTCTTTTGCTTTTTGTTAAATCTATTCCTATTTCCTAATCTTGTTTCTAATATGATTACTTTTCATATTCTCATTTTGATTGTTCATTTGGTGGTGTAAAAAAGTTAATTGATCTTGTATCTTGTGATTTTTGCAAATAATGTTTATTACTTGTAATTGTGTGTGTGTGTGTGTATTCCTTAGGACTTTCTGCATACAGGATCATTTTGTGATAAAACATAACTTTGTTTTAGCCTTTCCGATGTGAAGCCTTTTTATTTATTTTCTTGCAATATTGTCTTTGCTAGAACCTCCAGGACAATGATTAAATGTAAGTTGAGGGAAGACTTGTGTTGTAGTTTCAATGTTTGTGGGAAAGCCATAGATTCACCATTTAACATGATAATAAATTAAATATTAGCTGCAGTGTTGTTGTCATTGTTATTGTTTTTATCAGGAGTAGGTGTTGAGTTTTGTGAAATGTATATTCCGTTTCTGTTCAGATGACTATGGGAATTTTTGGTCATTATGTTAGTTAAGTGTCTTACATTAATTTAAAGTTCCACTTGATCATGATGCATAATCATTTTTATATATTTCTGGCTTCAGCTTGCTAACAGTTTTCTTAGGTTTCCTTTGTATATATAGTGTAGTATATTTATTCTGGATGTTGGAAATCTGAGACCAGGGTAGCAGCATGGTTACATTCTGGTGAGGGCTCTCTTCCTAGCCTACAGATAGCCACCAAAAAGCAAGCTCTCTAGTATCTCTTCCCATAAGGGCACTAATCTCATCATGAGGGGCCCACCCCATGACCTCATTGAAACCTTATGATATCCCAAAGATACCATTTCCAAATACTGTTACAATGGGGTTCAGCACTTCAAAATATGAAATTTTAGAGAGAGATAATTCACTCCATAGAACTCCAGCCCTCACTTCCCCATATTCGTGTCCTTCTCCCAAACAAAATGTGTTCATTCCATCCTAACAGCTCCAACTCTAACATTTAAAGTCCAAAGTCTCATCTAAATATCATCTCAATCTGTCATGGGTGAGACAGGATGTACAATTCATACTGAGGCAAAATTCCCCTCCAGCTATGAAACCTGATAAGTAGAACTTTGTGTTCCACAGGCAGAAATAGGAAGGAAGCAAAGGGCCATGGTTTCCAAGCAAGTCCAAAAGTCTAGCAAGACAAATTTATTTAGATTGTAAGCCTCAAGAATAATGCTGTTTGGCTTGATGCCCCTTTTCCAGGTCTATTGGGAGGGCAGTGTCACTTCCATGGCTGGGGTCACTGGGTGGTCCTGCCAGCAAGGCTACAGGCAAAGGCCATCCGAACTGTGGAAATTAAGGCAGTGGCTCTGATAATCTCTGAATCAACTTCAGGGTATCTTTTTCTCTTCTTGAATAATAGGCTCATTTTCAGCTCATTTCAGCTGTATCGTTCCATCCTGTCAAATCTAAGAAGTCTGACAGCCCTCCTTCATTGTGTCCTGTCTCTATCTCTTTCAGTTAAAACAGGCAGTGTTTTCACTCATATAATCCTATAAAGTTTTTGTCAAATCATTGTGCAGCCATTTCCTTAGTGTTCTCCTTAGAACAATCTTTGCAACAAAGATAGGCAGGAAATCTCCAAATCTTCCACTTTTGGTTCCACTTTGCTTTACAGTTTCTCTCGAATTTATCTCTATCATTTTGCATTTCAGGTTAAGCAGTCAGGAGGCACAATGCCACTCAATGCTCTAACATTTTGCTTGGAAATCTTCTCAATTAAATATTCTATTTTATCACTCACAAGTTTTACCTCCAATAAAACACTAGAACACAGTTTACATTACCTGCATTTTATATATAGATATTTATATATAATATATATTTATAATAATATTACAAATAATATATTTATAATATATATAACATTGTGTTTTTTTATTATGTGTCATACTTTGTTGAAAATGGGACATTTTTAATATAATATAGTTGGGCAATTCTGAATCCTGAAAGCCTATCTTGAAATCATTGTTTCTATTCTTCTGTTGTTTGTTTGTTTAGTGCTTTGCTGGAGCAATTCTGAAGACTCTGCCTCTCTAGCAGTGTGTCATCACTGATGTCTTTGCATTTTTTTTTTCAATTCCCGTTTTCATTTTTTAAGCCTGGATTCCTAGTGGTTGTCCTTGGGTTGGCATATCTTATTGACTGGTCAGAGTCTATGTTCCAACAACTTGCAAAAATAAGGCTTCCACTCTTTGCCAATGGATTTGCCTTTGTGTTGGAAAAAGTATTCAATATCCAGGCAGTTTTCACTCAGGCAAGTTTTACTTTCTGCAGGACTTACTCCCATCTCCTCTACTAGTGAGTCAGCCATGAACTTGTGTATAGCTTGGCCCTTTCCAATTTCCCCTGAGTGTGGATGCTACCTCGTATATGTATGGAATATTCCTGACTACCATGACTAAATGGGTGCTTTCGAGACCATTTTGGCTGCTGTATTGTCCACAATTTCATGCTAGGTTTCTGGCTAATCTTCTGGTCTGTTGCTTAAAATCACCAGTTTCACAATCTATGTTTAGATGTGATGTTGGCCTTCCCTGTTCATTTGCCACAGCTAACTATTGTTTTTGACAATGTACCTGAGCATGTGGTCTCCCCGCTGTCAGCTTCAAATCATGTTGTTCTACTTTAATAGGGAAGCTATTAGATTCATGGCTTGAGCTGTTATGGTAGAATTGCCACAGGCTAGAGCTAGCTATGAGGATGGGAACAGCTCAGCTAAAATGCCACAAATTCCCATTATTATTATTATTTTTTTACGATAGCATTAATAGTTTTTCTTTAATAAATTATTCTTAAAGTTTTGTATTCCTTTGGTCATTTTCCAGAGTCTTGAAATGATTTTTGACAATTTTGTCTTGTTTTATCTTTGCATATTGTGCAAAGGATTTGCAGAGCTTATCGTTTTTACCATTTTGGGAGTCTCACTACATTTTCTAAGTTTATTTCTATGAATTTGCTTTTCATTGGCTTTGTACACTAGCTATTTTTAATAAAACATTCTACTCCTTGTCATAGTCACCTTTAGATCCCCTAGTCACTTTTCTTGACCCATGCCTATCTGCCTAGGCATTTGGCCTATCAAATGCCTATCTGCCTGGGCATTTGTCCCTATCAAAACCTAAACCCCAATGTGATGATATTAAGAGGTGGGATCTTTGAGAGGTGATTAGGTCATGAGGTCAAAGCCCTCATGAATGGGATTGATGTCCTTGTAAAACAGGTCTAAAAAGGTTTGTTTGCCCCTTTCACTCTATGAGGACACAGCTAGAAGGTACCATCTATAAGGAAGTGAACCCTCATCAGACATCAAATCTACCAGTGTCTTGATCTTGAATGTTCCAACCTCCAGAGTTGTGATAAATAAATGCTTTTTTAATAAGCTACTCAGCTTGTGATATTTTTGTTATAGCAGCCTGAATGGACTAAGACAATCATGATTGCTCCACACATCTCAAATTCAAGGAGTAGAGAAGAAGTATACTCTAAGATACTGCAAGTATTTTAAGCAAGACATGTAAAGATATGCACTTTACCAGAATGCAAAATACCATGCATTCAGAAGCCAAAAAAAGTGAAGCTCTTTTTAAATTTTACCATACTTATTTTTTACTGAAGTGTTTAGCATTTTGACGACTGTCCCATATTTTAATAATACTCATATCATAATTTTTTATAATTTTAATGTCAACGTATTTCTTCCAGTGTCTTTACTTTTTAATTCCCTGATTTCTCTACTTCAATAGTATTGTTCATCAACCTGCCTCAGCCACTGACTTTCATCATCATATATTATACTTGAGGATTACTATCACATTACTATCACATTACTCTTCCCTACTCTTATATTCAAGCCTCTCAATCTTTGAATACTCCCTCTTATATTTCTCTTTCCCATTTCCAGACTTTAATATTTTATGCCACCAAGACATTTATCCATTAATTCTTCCATTTTTGCATTGTCCCTTTCCATGTACTCAGTTCTTCCATTGAAAACCACATATCCTATGGTTTCATGATTACTGTCATTCCCTACAAACACCTGCAACTCCCTTGCCATTTTCCCTTTAGTTGCCTCTCTGGAAAAATCTCTAACCTGGTTAAATCTAAGTCAACAAATAATTTGTTCACAACTGCAATAAAGCACACAATGATAGGGCATGTTCTCACTTTAGTTCCATAAATCCTGAAATGTCATTATGCTCCCCACTCTCTTGCCTTGCTGACTCATATTTCGCTGATAAAAGAAATCAGAAGAGAACATCCACAAACATCACTTTCTCAAAGACTTAGCGTGGGTATTTAATCATGTACTCTGTTTTCCTTGCCATTACCACGAATGAGATGGTGCTCCAGTCTAACACTAGAATTCCAAATGTGCACATTCACACTCAGCTCCTTAAGGATGTGGCTCTAACAATTCTTGTCCACATCAATTCTTGGCCATCAGCAAATAAATATTCTCCCATATTAAAAACAAAACAAAACAAATAAGCAAAGATAATCGTCCTTCTCTCAAGCTAACATGTCAATGTTTTGCTTTCACTTATAACGCTCCTTAAAAGGGTCATCTGCATTTACTAATCCCAGTACCACTCCAAATATCTTTTCAGTCTAGTCTTATTTTCATTTTGATTCTGATTTCTATCCCCAAAATTAATTATGCTAAAGGACATTTCAACTAACTGAGTTTTAGAGTTTGAATTGGCTTTTATCAGCAATTAATGAACAAGGCATCATCCAGTCTTCAAAACAGGAGCTCCAGGCATGGCAGAAAAGTCATCTTTTGTAAGGCAGCTTTACAAAAAACAAGGAAGAAGCATAGCGCAAAAAAAGTGGATTGTTTAACATGAGATCACTCTGCTTGTACGGGATAAAACAGAGGGAATGTCATTATATTGGCTCAGGTTGACTGGGCACCTTGGGATTGGTTGCGAGAATCCGCTATTTGTTTTGAAAACTGGACCATTTAGGGATTTGGCTATCATGTTTTCCTTGAATTCTCAGAAGGCCAGATCTTACAAATAAACAAATTAAGTTTAGATGGTCATGTGGATTTTCAGTATGAGTGACTCATTTTGGGCCTGCCATGTTTTCTTTAACAGTTTCCACCTTTTGTCAGACTCTCAGTGATACCAACGGGTTTGATCAAAATTTAAGGCATTAGTGCCACTCTCAGTCATCATGATGCTGCAGTTTTTTATTTAGTCTCAGAGTGAAATTTTTAAATCACAATTTCAGGATCCATGGTTGATCTTTTCTGTTGCTCTCAATCTTGTTCTAATTATAGAATTAGAGAGATCAACTGTTGTGTGGGGGATAGCTGCAAGCAAGCATTAAGATTCATGAGAGGAGGCAGTGCACTTCGGAGACTACTAGAATAACTACTAGCAAAATTGTATCCAATAATTGGTCACAATTCTCGGTTATAGAGGTTCAATTTTTTACTCAAAGTCACCATGAGCCAAATCAACTAAAATAACAAAAGAAAAACAAAAGTTGATGGCTAGAACAAACGATTTTTTTTCTCTGAGTTCAGAGTGCAGTTAGTTGAAAAGATTTCCAGATCTGAGCTTAAAGCCTATTTTTTTTTGGTTTGCAGTTAAGTTGTCCCTGGTTATAGCACCAGGTGATTTGGTGAACTCTCTGAGTGTCTCGCACATTGGGCACAAAGGTTTTCTCAAGATTTACATCAAGTTGTCCAGCTCCAGTTTGTAGGGGCTCCAGTAATAAAGGTAGTTTTCGTTTTTGGTGATTCCAAGTCAAAAAAGTGCAGAAAACTTCAGATGTGAGTGTAAAGGGTTGCACACAGATATTGGAGGAAATGAGAAGAATTCAGGATTCAGTCAGTTTATAGGTGGGTAACAAAACCTCAAAAACAATGAACAGAGCTAGAATCTAATAATGAGGTGGGGGGGGCAAGATGGCTGACTTGAAGCAGCAGCGTTTGGAGTCTCCCATTGAAAAAAAGCCTTAAGAAGTTTGTGAATCCTTCAGCGACAACCAGGGTATCCAGGTTCTTTCATCAAAATTGACTAGAAGGCTGGCATGACCCATGGAGAGAAGGAAGAGCAGTGTGGTCTGGCAGCCCACCTGAGAGCCACACAGGGAAGGGAAATCCCCTCCCCCCAGCCAAGGGAGGCAGTGAGTGAGCACGCAACCCAGCTGGGGAAGCTGTGCTTTTCCCATGGAACTGTGCAACCCATGGATCCCACTTGTGAACCCATGCCACTGGGGCCTAGTGTCTCAACCATGGCACACACAGATTCTTATAGCCTCTCAGCTGGAATATGCTTAAGCCTATCTAACTCCCCAGGTTCCAGGTTTTTGTGGGGGCCTTTTGTTGTTGTTATTGATGCTGTTGTTGCCGCTTTCGGCTTGTTTTTCTTTCAATAGTGAGGTCCCTCTTCTGTAGGGCTGCTGCAGTTTGCTGGGGGTTCACTTCAGACCCTATTTATCTGATTTCCTCCTGTGCATGGAGATGTCACTCAAGAAGGCTGGAGAGCAGCCAAGATGGGTGCCTGCTCCTTCTTCTGGGACCTCTGACCTTGAGGGTCACCAACCTGATGCCAGTACGAATACTCCTCTATAGGGGGGCTGACAACCCCTCTTGGAAGGTCTCACCCAGTTGGGTGGCATGGGGAGTAGGACTTGTTTAATGAAGCACTTTGTTCCTTGGTGGAGAACGTGTGTTTTACTGGGGGGAAACCCATTCATCTGGGCTGTTCGGATAACTCAGAACTACCAGGAGGAGAGGCTAATTCTGCTGGTCCACAGAGACTGGGGCTGCCCCTTCCCCTAGGGGGAACCACAAAGTATCTGAGATAGGTACCAATCAATTTAGAAAGTTTATTTCGCCAAGGTTAAGAACATGCCCTTAACACAGCCTTAGGAGGTCCTGATGACTTGTGCCCATGGTGGTTGGGGTACAGCTTGCTTTTATAGATTTTAGGGAGACATAATACATCAAATCATACATGTAAGATTTACATTGGTTCAATCTGGAAGGGCAGTAAAAATTCAAGCAGGGTCTTCCAGGTCATAGGTAGAGTTAAAAATTTTCTGATTGTTAAATGGTTGAAGGAGTTATTATCAACAGAAAGAAATGTCTGGTTTCCAAATAAGGGTTGTGGAAACCAAGGTTTTATCATGCAGATGAAGCCTCCAGGTAGCAGGCTTCAGAGAGAATAGATTGTAAATGTTTCTTATCAGACTTAAGGTCTGTGTTGTTGTCTTTTCCTGAATTCTAAAAAGCAGGAGGTGTACTGAGGCAAGTCTGACCACCCCCCCTTGCCATCATAGCCTGAACTTGTTTTTCAGTTTAACTTTGGAATGCTATAACCAAGAGGAGGGGTCCATTCAGATGATTGGTGGCCTTAGAATTTTATTTTGTGTTTACAGCTTACACATATATTCAGAAATTAATGTTTCACCATTTGCCTTATTTGAAAATGATCTAGATAGTCCATAATTATCTATTCTTCAACTTAACTTAGCAAAACTTTAAAAGCGTAAATTACTAGTGATATTTAAGGAGCTATTTTTTTAGTAGATAAAGTATAACACAAAACAAAGCTATTCATCATTGAATTATTTTTCTTGTTTATGAATTGCATTATATAGAGATAACATGAACTTATTATATTACAAAACCTAGGTAGAAAATGCTGACAGCTCCAAAGCCTTGTCAATTTTTGTAGCACAACAAGCTGCAGACAAAACCTCTCAGACACCGAGTTAAAGAAAGAAGCAGTTTATTCAGCTGGGAGCGTCCGCAAGACTCCTGTTTCAAGAGCTGAGCTCCCCGAGTGAGCAATTCCTGTGCCTTTTAAGGGCTCACAACTCTAAGGGGGTGTGCATGAGAGGGTCGTTATTGATTGAGCAAGCGGGGCGGGGGGTACGTGACTGGGGGCTGCATGCACCAGTAATTAGATTGGAACAAAACAGGATAGGGATTTTCACAGTGCTTTTCCATACAATGTCTGGAATCTACAGACAACATGACTGTTAGGTCAGTGGTCGATCTTTAACTACCAGGTCTAGGGCGTGGCACCGGGCTGTCTGCCTATGGATTTCATTTCTGCCTTTTAGTTTTTACTTCCTCTTTCCTTGGAGGCAGAAATTGGGCATAAGACGATATGAGGGGTGGTCTTCTCCCTTATTTTAAATAAACCAGCACCCTTCAGCTAACTTTTCATTCACTGAAGTTATCCACAAACAAGTGTACATGAAAAGCATTTGAATTCATTCCCATATTTCTAGCAGTTTTAGGAATATTTCATTTATATAAACACTTATTTTCTTCAAGTCAATTAAATAGAGATCCTTAACATATATTAATGTTGGCAATACCATTTGAAGATAGAAAAATACCCTGTGTATATGACATACAAACATACATGAATACTACAAGGTATAAATCAACATACGCAGAAGCAGATCTTGCAGTTTTTAGTCTAAAATTTTAGCCATATGCCTGATACAGTAACACACAAAACTCACCAGTTCATAAAAACACATGCAAATCTGGACAGAATTATATTTCTAGCTAATGGAACAAGATTATTCACCCAGATGGCTAAAACAGACTTTTAAGATTTTTTATTTGTCACTTTTCCAATTGTCCTCACCCTCTTCCTTTTTAGACAACAAACCTTCCAAATTTCCATTTCACTTCTCTGTCAAACCATTTCTCTGACGAGGCTATTTCTGCCCATTGTTGGACATTATGGGCTGTAAAGACTTTCCTTAGTCTGAGGAAATGTGACATGGCAGCTTTAGTTAATGTCCCTCAAATAGAAATTCTCTAGTTCAAAACCTATCAATCCTTATATTTTTATGTTCTCTCAATCAAATTGTAGCCCAAGTGAGGGCTTTACCAATAGATTTTGGCACCACAGCACATGAGGCTCCCATATCAAGGAGTCTGGAAACTTCTTTTGCCCTGACCATTTTACCTACCCTTATGCAAAAGACTTTGAGTCTCTATCAGTGAGTTGAGGCAAAGGACCCTTGTCCTTTTTTCAGTCTTGATCTCGATTAACCTACCTGACCATTGCCTCAAGTGGTTACAAGTCAGGTTTCTCATTGTAATCTCTGCCTTCTAGCTTAAAAAATTATCCCAATGGATAAATAGGGCAGACTTGCTTAACACCCTTTAATGTTAGGGAAGTAGCTAAGGTGTCCCTTTGGTCTATCCATCCCTTGGTAATGTTACATTAAAACTTTTGTTTTAACCCAATTAAGGTCCATTTTATTCATTCCATTTGTTAATAACCATCTACAGATGGCTACTCTAATTTTGCATTTCTAAAGGGATGGCATTTAAGTATGATAAGGTAGAGAATTAACATTTAAAAGGCACAGAACGTAGACTTCAGACCTAAATACTATCATTTGCTGAAATAAATAAGGGTGGGGATAAAAGTCGATTAAGACAACATGATCATGAAAAGCATCTTAAACATAAATGCAAGGCTCGCTATGTAGATTTAAGCCAATGCCTTTTCTCCAATGTAAGAGTTTCTATGATTTTAGTCCTGGCGCAGGGAGGGAGGATCCCCTATACATGGAGATTTTATGCAACTTTTTCTGATAAAGAGGTCTCAAAATAACTGACTAGAGTTATAGTCATTGTGCCATAAAGGCATATTTTGGCAATATCACTGTCTTCCCAACACAGTTTGTGTTTTTTAACTAGATTACTGAATTCAGAGTTAAACCTATTAACACAGAGGGCAGAAAAAGAATTTTCTATGTCTGGGCTCAACATGCATAGACCAGAATGTTTTAAAAATAGTGCTTTTAATCTTACCTTATAGTCAGAGGCTGGTTCATTCTTTTTCTGTTTATAAAATTGATTTGCAGTCCTTTCACGATTTTTTTTTTTTGAGAAAATACTTTGGGGATGGTTTCTTGCGATTTTCTAGTAGAATAGCGATGCCTTTAGCCACTGCTCTGAGCTCAAGATCTTGACCAAGATATAAAGGTGGTTAAAGAAGCACATCTGATTGATTTGAGGGCCTAACTTCACAAGGCATTTATCAACCTTTGTTTTGTTCTTTGAGGAGGGAAGGCAACTAAGTGAAAATGTTAGTAAGCAGAGGAGGAAAGAGAGGGACAATAGGTGTTTCATCAGTCTTACAGTCTTTTGTAAAGAATATTTTAGTGAAGCTATTTTAGAATCCTGAGGTCTTATAGAAACTACTTCATATCAATGAAAATAGATGTACCACTCTCTGTGCCTAATTTGGGAGTGCTTATTTTCATGTGCACCTCTTAGATGGATGATTTTGTGCAATTGTAACATTCCTCCTAAAAGCCATTGCAATTCTAAATAATGTTTAGTAAGGTTTTGTCATTTTCTTTGTAGATATTTACAGCTTCCAGGAACATACATTTTGAGCATAAGAGAAGCAGGTATACCAGAAGATAGAGTACTGGATACTTTAGAATGTAAAGATCCCATTCTTCTATTGTGTCTTGGGTTTCTTGGAGCTGAGAAAAAAAAGCCCAAGATGGTAGTGCTACACTGTTGTATTGTGTGATATTTTATAGTATTCTTCACTGAATGGAAATTTTTCTTGAAGCTGGCAAGTGGCAAGTGCACTAGTGTCAAGCTAACCCATTCTGTCACCAACTTATCCTAACACACGAATCTTAGTTTTAGGTGGCAGACACTTTAACAGCTTTTAAGTGTTTGATCTGTGCCCAACAGTCAAGTTGTGGCTCGGCTCTGAGATTCCTTTGACGAATCTAGTCAATGATTTTCCTTACCTTTGCATATAAGACAAGAAATAAGGAGGAGAGAAACAAAATCCCTGTGAATGTGACAATAGCTATCCTTTACCTCTAAAGCTTCAGCCCTTGTCTGTCTAATGGAGCACCACAAAACACCCAAAGGTCATATGCTTTGCTACAGCATAAAAGGACCTTGAACTGGAAAGCCAAAAGTATCAGGGAGCTCAACGAAGACAGTAGAGCTGAAATTCAAGAGGAACTTACTGACAAATTCTGGGTTTACTGAGGAAGGCAGAGAAGTCTAAAGGAGCCAGCAGTCTCCTCATCTGCATACCTAATGGGTTATAGGGATAGCCACAAGCCTCCTTCAGATACCATCTTCAAAGACTGTCAAAGAGCAGAATCCCAACAAGCTGAGTTTCAAAGATCTAACTGATTTTCAATACAATTCATGAACCAGGCAGCACCCAGTAGACATAAGCTGTGTCAGGCAGATTTATCAGAAATGAGGAAACAGCAATAGTGCAAAAATAGACTTGTTAGCATCAGGCTACATTCTTTATATGGGTTAAAGCGGAGAGGACATTCTTATTGTATCCAGAATTGGTGGGTTCTTGGTCTCACTGACTTCAAGAATGAAGCCGTGGACACTCGTGGTGAGTGTTACAGTTCTAAAGGCGGCATGTCCAGAGTTTGTTCCTTCTGATGTTCGGATGTGTTCAGAGTTCCTCCCTTCTGGTGGGTTCGTGGTCTCGCTAGCTCAGGAGTGAAGCTGCAGACCTTCGCAGTGAGTGTTACAGCTCTCAAGGCAGTGTGTCTGGAGTTGTTCTTTTCTCCCGGTGGGCTCGTGGTCTCACTGGCTTCAGGAGTGAAGCTGCAGACCTTCGCGGTGAGTGATGCAGCTCATAAGAGCAGTGTGGACCCAAAGAGTGAGCAGTAGCAAGATTTATTGCAAAGAGCGAAAGAACAAAGCTTCCACGGTGTGGAAAGTGACCCGAGTGGGTTGCTGCTGCTGGCTCGGGCAGCCTGCTTTTATTCTCTTATCTGGCCCCACCCACGTCCTGCTGATTGGTAGAGCCGAGTGGTCTGTTCTGACAGGGTGCTGATTGGTGCGTTTACCATCCCTGAGCGAGACATAAAAGTTCTCCACGTCCCCATCAGATCAGTTAGATACAGAGTATCGACACAAAGGTTCTCCAAGGCCCCACCAGAGCAGCTAGATACAGAGTGTTGATTGGTGCACTCACAACCCTGAGCTAGACACAGGGTGCTGATTGGTGTGTTTGCAAACCTTGAGCTAGATACAGAGTGCTGATTGGTGTATTTACAATCCTTGAGCTAGACATAAAGGTTCTCCAAGGCCCCACCAGAGCAGCTAGATACAGAGTGTCGACTGGTGCATTCACAGACCCTGAGCTAGACACAGGGTGCTGATTGGTGTATTTACAATCCCTGAGCTAGACATAAAGGTTCTCCAAGGCCTCACCAGAGCAGCTAGACACAGAGTGTCAATTGATGCACTCACGAACCTCGAGCTAGACACAGGGTGATGATTGGTGTATTTACAATCCCTGAGCTAGACATAAAGGTTCTCCAAGGCCCCACCAGAGCAGCTAGATACAGAGTGTTGATTGGTGCATTCACAGATCCTGAGCTAGACACAGGGTGCTGATTGGTGTATTTACAATCCCTGAGCTAGACATAAAGGTTCTCCACATCTCCACCAGACTCAGGAGCCCAGCTGGCTTTACCCAGTGTATCCTGCACCAGGGCTGCAGGTGGAGCTGTCTGCCAGTCCCACGCCATGCGCTCACACTCCTCAGCCCTTGAGTGGTCAATGGGACTGGGTGCCATGGAGCAGGGGGTGGCGCTCGTCGGGGAGGCTCAGGCGGCACAGGAGCCCATGGAGGGGGTGGGAGGCTCAGGCATGGCGGGCTGCAGGTCCCGAGCCCTGCCCCGTGGGAAGGAAGGCAGCTAAGGTCCATTGAGAAATCAAGCACAGTGCCGGTGGGTCGACACTGCTGGGGGACCCAGTACACCCTCTGCAACTGCTGGCCTGGGTGCTGAGCCCCTCATTGCCCAGGGCCGGCAGGGCCGGCTGCCTGCTCCGAGTGGGGGGCCCGCCAAGCCCATGCCCACCCGGAACTCCAGCTGGCCTGCAAGCACCTTGCGCAGCCCTGGTTCCCGCTCACACCTCTCCTTCCACACCTCCCTGCAAGCTGAGGGAGCTGGCTCCCGCCTTGGCCAGCCCAGAAAGGGGCTCCCACAGTGCAGTGGTGGGCTGAAG